>NC_048218.1:207476839-207534418 GCF_002007445.2 Ailuropoda melanoleuca
GGGGGGGGGGGGGGGGGGGGGATACAGGCTGCTCGTGAAAAGAACCGAATCTGGAAGGAGGGTAACATTTTACTTAACTGGAGTTCAAAGCTACTCTTTTCTATCAAAATTGATAGTATAACGTTCATCTATTCATTATGATATACAATGAAATTTTACATATCAATCTTTGAAAAAATCTTTTCACACAGACGTACTGCCAAATACTGTTATCAATACAGAAGCATATAATTTTATCTGAGCATACTCATCTTTGAAAAGCATTTATAAAATTTTATTAAAATCTTTTGATCTTTGCTTTTAGCATGCCATTATATTGCAGAATAATCACTTTCCATTAAAGGAGAGGTTGAAGCTCCTCAATTACACAGTTAAATGGATTTTGAAATTTGAAAATTTCCTTCCTCGAGGTCCAAAAACTGCTACTGAACTGTAGCTTGAGCTTGAAAAATATTTCCATACCAAATTTGTGTGGAATGGAGACGCTTTTATTTAAAATTGTGATGGCATGAAAAAGTGTATAAAGCAGCTTGACATTACTTTTGATTTGCACAACACTAACTGTTGTAGAATGACTTTACCACAATGTAAGTTTCACATAAAAGCAGTACTTTGCCTTGTAATTTTAGGTTGAATCCACCAGGAAATACTATCAATTCCGCAGCAAAAGTTAACTTCCAAATCCAGTAGGTATTTGATTAGGTTGAGGGCAATCTTCTTACTGAAAAAAATTAACCTTAATCTTAAATTCAAAATTGTGCAATAAAACTTTGCCACTGCTAAATCATCAAACTGCTGCATGGTAGGGCAGCTCAGTATTTTCAGCTTCTATTTCTTTTTTCTTTTTTTTTATGGTTTTTTTTATTTATTTGACAGAGAGAGACACAGAGAGAGAGGGAACACAAGCAGGGGGAGTGGGAGACGGAGAAGCAGGCTTCCCGCTGAGCAGGGAGCCCAATGCAGGGCTCGATCCCAGGACCCTGGGATCATTACCTGAGCTGAAGGCAGACGCCTTACGACTGAGCCACCCAGGCGCCCCTCAGCTTCTATTTTTAACAAAAATTCCTAGAAGTGAGTGTTGACATCCACAAGAGCAAATGAAATTCACTATTAACACCATTGTTTAATACAACACGAAAGATTAAATGTTTTCTGCAAAGTACCTACTGACGAATAAATATAATGAATACACACAGGCTTTTTTAAACACCACTATGTTTTGAGAAGTTTATAAACTTCTCCAAATAAACTCTTTTTCTGCTCCATACTTATTTTTACCACTATTAATTTGAACACATCTTAGCAGATTCCACTTCAGGTTATACTGAATGAGTTTTTTCTCAACTTCTTTGAAAATATTGTGTAATTGTTTCATGCAGACAATTCATAAAACCTAAATCTTCAGTGACTTCAAACTCAGCATCAACCTCTAGGAAAAACCACCGAACAGTACTGCAATATCGACTGACACATCAACAGACTAGGAAAACCACTAGAAATCATTTGACCCATTTTTAAAATGACTATTGATATTGCTCATAATGTCCTCAACTTTTAAAACTATTCTTGCTCAAAGGCTAATTAATTTTCTGCGCACACATTTCTTTGCCTACTGTAGTCAAACGTGATTTAATTAACTCATCCTGGACAAATGGCTTTCTGTGCTTGGCTAACAAATAAGCCACTCGAAACTTACCTTAGTTTAAGTCTCATTTTCATTTTTCACTTTTGTAAAGAATTTCTGCTGTGATGACATGGCCTACTTTCATTTACTATTTTTTTTCTGATCATTACCTTTCTGTGAGTTTGGAATAGTGTGATGAGTGCTCAGTCTGCTAACACTGACATATATTGTATTATTTTTCCCAGCTATAGTGTCCCAGCATAATAAATATAATAATTTGCCATCTAATTTGGTAACAACAGAACTTATTCCATTATGCCTTAAAAGCACAATGAAGCCCACTTTTCTCTTCTTCTCTTGTTTTAACATGTTAAGTATGCACCAGTAATGAAAGAAATTAGTAAGATGCTGGAACAATACATGTGTCAATCAAACACTGATGAACTGTAATTGTGGCACTGTGATTTGTAGCATGCCCATAGCAGTGCAAAGCATATGTGGTCTCTGCAGCAACAACTCAACTCTGTCAATGTAACACAACAGAAGCTATAGGTAATATGCAAATTAATGATGTGGCTTTGGTTCCAATAAAACTTTATTTAACAAACACAAAACTTTGAATTTCAGATGATTTTCATGTATTATAAAAGATATTCTTTTAATTTTTTAACAATTTAAAAATGTAAAAACTGGGGTACCTGGGTGGCTCAATCAGTTAAGTGTCTGACTCTTTTTTTAAGATTTTATTTACTTAAGAGAGAGAGAAAGAAAGAAAGGCAGAGAGATAGCAAGAGAGAGCACAAGCACGGGGGAGAGGGAGAAACAGGCTCCCACTGAACAGGGAGCCCAACAATGTGGGGCTTGATCCCAGGACCCTGGCATCATGACCTGAGCCGAAGGCAGATGTTTAACCAACTGAGCCACCCAGGTGCCCCGAGTGTCTGACTCTTGATCCAAGCTCGGGTCTTGAACTCAAGGTCGTGATTGGGCTCCACACTGGGGATGGAGCCTACTTAAAAAATAAAAATAAATAAAAAGTAAAAACTATCTTGGCTTGTGGCCCTTATAAACACAGTGGACTGGATTTGATCCACAGGCTGTAATCCGCTAACTCTGATGCAGCCTTCGGGCGTCCCACATCGAAGTCTACAGTATTAATGGTACCTAAATTCTATTTTTTTCTTCCTAACTCTATAGACTACCAGAATTTCCTCTCAGTTTTCCAGCTTCTCAGCTGGTCTTTTATGAACTGGATAAATGCCTCAAGGGGAAAAGGAAAGTTAACATCAGGCTGACCTCAAGGCTTAATTAATCCTTCCCTCTGGGCTCTCACTCCCTCAAGTCCTCATCTCTCTGACAGTCCTCTAATGCCTTTAAATATTTCTTTGAAAAAATATTTTATCCAACTCTTCTAGTTGTTCTGAGTGGGAGAGCTGATCTAATATAAGTTTCTCTGCTAAACATGGAGACGGAAGTAATAATTGACCTACGAGATACTGAAACTTATTTGAAAGCTACAGTAAGCATGGTGGTGTGATATTGTCACTAGGATATATGAATATGCAAACGAATTAAAATAGAGAACTTAGAAACAATCCACACATACACTGAACATGCGCTAGATGACAAAAATTATCTTTCAAATATGTGGAAGAAAAAAAGTAGTTTCAACAGATAATGTACTAACAACAGGAGCCCCATATGTGAGAAAAGGACATTGGACTCCTGTATGATGATACAATACATAAAAATCAAAAATACCTAAATGTTAAGGGAAAACTACAGAAATGAACTTCTGAAATATATTTTTAAGGACACATTAGAAACTACTATAAGTGTTTTAATTTTTGAAATAAATCAAAGTTCAAAATTCAAAACTTTCTAAAGGGGTATAAAATGGAAAGCGGAGGCGCCTGGGCGGCACAGCGGTTAAGCGTCTGCCTTCGGCTCAGGGCGTGATCCCGGCGTTATGGGATCGAGCCCCACATCAGGCTCCTATGCTATGAGCCTGCTTCTTCCTCTCCCACTCCCCCTGCTTGTGTTCCCTCTCTCGCTGGCTATCTCTATCTCTGTCGAATAAATAAATCTTAAAAAAAAAAAAAAATGGAAAGCAGCCCTGTATAGAGCCACACAGGAGAAATTCTACAGAGCCAGAGAATTTCACCAGTTTCCTATGTAGCCTTCAAAAGATATTCTGTGTTTATATAAGTTCAGATTATTTTCCGCCCCACGTTAAAGGGGCTCTTTATTGTATCAAAGATTACTACTCACCATATCAGAAACATATATTCATTTCTTTAAATCAAACTTAATTAAAACTAAAGAAAAAAAGATTAAAAAGAAATTATGACTTTACTGAGAAAAAAACCAAGGCCAAGGACATCTTCACTGAATGGGCCTTCCAAATTCATCTTTTACCAAACACGCATATCAAACTCTTAATTTTCTAAAACAGAAACTTCCAGTTTCCTCTTAGCTCTACCCAATTCCTAAAAAAAAAAAAAAAAAAGAATCAAGTTGCCAAGGTATAAGGAAACAAATACATCAGTTTTTAGGTATAGGTATACCTAAGAGCATTCCAAGGTCAAATCTTGGATTTTTTTTTTGCTGTATCCATACTTTTGTACTTAGTAGTCTAACAAAATAATCCATAATAGATCTTTGATGTCTTCCTTATAGCCTTGCATTTTAGACTGAAGAGATAAATTTAATTTCTTACTATGTGAAATGAAGAAACAGGGTAGAGACAGCATGACTTGGTAAAGATGTCACAAGACATTAGCTAACAATGTCAAACAGAATAAGAAGTCAAGATTCCTGATTCTTACCCATTAAATATAATAATTATGTTTTATTTAGAAAATATTTTTAGGGGCGCCTGGGTGGCACAGCGGTTGAGCGTCTGCCTTCAGCTCAGGGCGTGATCCCGGCGTTGTGGGATCGAGCCCCACATCAGGCTCCTCCGCTATGAGCCTGCTTCTTCCTCTCCCACTCCCCCTGCTTGTGTTCCCTCTCTCGCTGGCTGTCTCTATCTCTATCAAATAATAAAAAAAAAAATCTTTAAAAAAAAAAGAAAATATTTTTAGAAAACATTGTAATACAAAAACACACTTGAAATCATTGGCCACATGTCCTTAAATATATTAATCCAGACTCAGTAATTCCCAGTAAACTTCCTGTAACTTCTATTCTATGTCACATCCATTTTTTCACGGGACCTCTTCCTCTGAACACTGACCAGAGGGTCCAATCTTCCACCTTCTTTTCTCCTCTTGTTTAGCAGTTTACTTTGCTGTCACTACTAGTTAGGAAAACTATCTAGGATTCCAACCCTGACACTTAGTCCCAAAGATGTTTCATGGAGTTTAAGGCTCAGCCTAGTCAAAACTCCTGATTCTCCCACATGCTCAGGCTTGAAACTAGAGACATTTGCAACTCCTCTTTCATCAAATATAACTCATTCTATCCCAACAACATTCGGTCTTTACCTTTCACACATAATACCGAAATTCAGAAACTTACATTCTTTGACCTTAAATTACAACAGTAATCCTAAACATTTTTGTCTTCAAGTAAACCTCTCCAATTTAACTACAAAAGGCTAGGAGGGTTAAGATCTGTTAATCTTGCTCTTCTTCTTTAAAAACTTCATTAATGAAATTCTTCAGCTTGGCATGCAAAGCTAAGGACATTTTCATTCCCATTTCCCATTAATTCCTCACTCTATGTATTTATTCTCCAGTCATTTTCACATATGTGACATTCTTCCAGAAACCACATGTCCCAAAACTCTGCTCAAGACAACCCTTTGTGAGGGGCGCCTGGGTGGCTCAGTCAGTTGTCTGCTTGGAGCTAACTCAGAGTCCTGGGATTGAGCCCCATGTCAGGCTCCAGCTCAGCAGGGAGTCTGCTTCCCCCTTTCCTTTTGACCCCCCTACCCCTGCTCATGCTCTCTCCCTCTCAAATAAATAAAATCTTTAAAAAAAAAAAAAAGGATGACTTTTTGTCTAAATTCCCTATGTTAACCTACTAGGTAAACTTACCCATCCTCCAAACACCATTTTAATCTTTCCTCCTTTTAAAATATTTTCAGGTTCCCTCAGTCAAAACATGTTTCCAGTAATAGACACTGTTAGTTAACTACAAAACATTCGTTCCACCTTCTTCCTAAGGATCTCAATTTTGTTCAGATAGCCACTCTCCCTTAAGCAGCAATGTGCTTCAGAGGAAGAGGCACCATCCATAGTCCCAAAGGACAATCACGGTTTAATCAAATGGTGGTTGCCCCAACACTTATTATTGGTTTAAAGACGTAAACATGGGAGGTAATTCTAACTAATGAAATGCTAGAAGAAATCTGCTATGGTTGAGGAAACCATCTGAAAAGGGTTTTCCTTAATTAAAATAATAATTAAGAAAAGGTGGGTGCCCCCCAGTATCTGAATGTTATCATGAAAGTATGATACTCAAAAGTTCCTGTGCACTGTCTTCGGACTATGAGAAGAACTGGACCACAGAAGAACCCAATATACTGTGATGCACAATGTAAAGACAGTAAGAACCTGGCAACTTGCCATGACAACGCCACTGAACTTACCCATGACCCTTAGTCATGATTTCCTACTGTGAAAAACCCAGCACCCAACAAGGTAAAATTCAGAAAGCCTGGAATCCAAATAAAAATTACCAGGAACACAAAGATGCACAACATCATAGTCTAAACTGAGAATAATCAATCAAAATGCTGACTCAGAACGGACCCAGATGTTAAAATTATGAGGTAAGACATTAAAATAGTTCTATAAGTATATTCAGTATGTTCAAAAAGCTAAATAGAGATATGGAAGATATAAAAAGACTCAAATCAAACTTCATAAATAAAAACAACACCTCATGTGAAAATTACATAGGATATGATTAACAGATTAGAAATTACAGAAGAAAAGATCAGTGAAATTGAAGGGCAAAAAAAAACTTAAATGAAACATAAAGAGGAAAAAAACATACTAAAAAATGAAAAAAAGGGGGTGTTAGAAAGCAATGAGAAAATTTCAAATGGCCTAATATTAAGGTAACTGGTGTCCCCAAAAGAGAGGAAAGATGGGGGAACAGAAGAAATATTTGAAGAAATAATTGGTAAAAACTTTCTAACCATAATGAGAACTATAAACTCACAGATTCAAGAAATTCAACAAACCCCAACAACAAGAAACATGAAGAAAATGACACCAAGGCATAACATAATCAAACTGTCCAAAACTGGTGACACAATATTAAGAGTACACAGATAAAAGACATGTACAGAGGAACAAAGATAAGGATGATACCAGACAGTTCATGAAAAACAGTGCAAGCAATAAGACTGTGGCACAACATCTTTAAAGTAATGAGGGGGGAAATCAACTAGAATTCTGTACCTGCCAAAAATATGTTTCAAATATGAAGGTAAGATAAAAGCACTTTAGAAGTGTTAACTACTGAAAGAATCCATCACCTGCAGACCTGTACTGCAAGAAATGTTAAAGGACATCTTCAGACACAAAGAAAATGATGGCAGGTGAAAATCTGGAGCTACACAAAGCAATGAAGAAAATCAGAACTGGTAACCACAGGGGTAGCTCTATTTAATTTTTTTATTACTTAATAAGTCTCTTTAGGAAATATCTGACAGCTTAATCAAAATAACACTATCTTGGGGCCCCCGGTGATGCAGTTATTTGGGCATCTGACTTTTGGTTTCAGCTCAGGTTTTGATCTCAGGGTCATGAGGAGATCAAGCCCTGTGTCAGGCTCCAGGCTCAGTGCAGAGTCTGCTTGAGACCTTCTCTTCCTCTCCCTCTTCCCTCCCTGCCCCTCCTCCCCATGTGCTTGCTTGCTTGCTTGCTCTCCCTCAAATAAATAAATCTTCAAAAAAATAACAACACCTTATGGCATTTATAACACATGTAAAAGTTAAATGCATAACAGCAATAGCACAAATTCCAGGAGAGGAAAAATGGAAGGAAACAAAAACACATTTTTATTACATATGAAATTATTATATCACTGGAAGGTAGACTGTGATAATAAAAGATGTAACTATAAACCCTAAAACAACCAATAAAATTTTAAAAAGTTATAGGTAATGATCCAAAAAGGAGATAAAATGGAATCATAAAAAATATTCAATCCAAAAGAATGCAAGAAAAGGTAACAAAGAACAGACAGAAACAAATAGGATTAAAAAAGGGAGGGGTGCCTGGGTGGCACAGCGGTAAAGCCTCTGCCTTCGGCTCAGGGCGTGATCCCAGCGTTGTGGGATCGAGCCCCACATCAGGCTCCTCCTCTATGAGCCTGCTTCTTCCTCTCCCACTCCCCCTGCTTGTGTTCCCTCTCTCGCTGGCTGTCTCTATCTCTGTCAAATAAATAAATAAAATCTTTAAAAAAAAAAAAAAAGGAAGACTTAATCACATTAAACGTACATGTCCTAAACACTCCCATTATAAAAGCAGAGGTTGTTAGGTTAGATTTTAAAAAAGCAAAACCACTGCCTACAAAAACCATACATTAAATATGAAGACAGAAAGAGTTAAAATAAAAGGATGGACTACGATATACCATGCTTCACTAGTCAAAAGAAAGCTGCAGTGGATATATTAATATAAGACAAAGTAGATTTCAGAATTAAACACAGGATTTTTCTGTTAAGAGTCAAAAGCATCCTTATCAGAATCTTTCCTCTGATCAAAGTTACGAAGTTCTCTGTAACCACTAGAGCACTTATCACAGCCTCCCTATGATGGGGAATATTCAATGATGTGTACTTACTACAGTCCTGACACAGAAATTTTACAGTTGATACACAATACAATTTTAGTTCTATGCTAAAAAGGGTTAACACAGCAGTCCTGAGACTACTCTCCTTAGAAAGGCCTGTAGGCATAGCTGGTCCCTGGGAACCTGAATTTTGGGAGGGTTGCCATGACTCCCTCAGTGACCAGAGCAGTTTATTGTGCCTATACTGTCGGTGCAAACAGTGCGACTTTCCTTCTGGTATGTGTTGGGCAGAGGGTGCCTATGTGACTAGCTGCCAGCAAAGACCTGGAGTTTCTCAGGGCATGAGCATCACACACATACTGCTGCATTTTCACTGCAAAGAGGAGAGGTGCTCTGCGTAACCCCTCATAGGAGGGTGAGCACCTAAGGAAGGCTGTATGCGAATTCCTCCACACCCTGTCAATATCTGTTTTTCCACTGAGATCCTGCCATTATATATCCTCACCATATCACGGCAGTAAATCTTAGCCACAATCACAACTTTATGGTGAGTGCCATGAATCTTTCTAGCGAGTCTCCAAGGTGAAGGCATTCTCATGAACCCCCAGCAAACACAGAATTCAGATCTATGAATGTTTGCCCTTCCTCTTAAAAAACTATAAGGCAAAATGAAGAGTATATAACTTGGTGATTTCTTTACACTTACATTACTAGAATCATATAAAAATAACAGTATTAGACATCATTATTGATAAAATAGGTGCCTGCAAATCACCTTATATAAAGATGCAGTCAATATTTAAATAATCTTATATAAACCTACTCCCAGTTGCTTAGAGAACGGTGTGGAGAGACTTCCACCACATACTGTTTAAAAAAAAAAATTTTACCAAAATTACATTTACATTACATTGCTTATCTATATTTTCAATGTGTACTGCCACCCACCTTATGATAGAGAAGCTATTTTTGTTCCTTTGCAGTCTATAAAAAGAACCAAAAGTATAAAAAAAAAAAAAAAACCACCTTACAACTCTTCTCACAGACCTAGGCTGGTTTTATACAAGACACCTGGCACAAAATCAGTATAATACAATGAAATTTCAATATAGGGTTGTGGCAGGAGGTAGGTGGAGAAAACAAGAAATGATCAATTCTAAGTAGGGAGATAATATAAGTAATTTTTAATGTTTTATTTATAAGTAATATACTTAACATTTGATTCAGAACTAGTCAAGAGAACAGAAATACGTGTGGGAGATTTACTGGTAATATCTTTTGGAGGGCAATGAGCAGAGTGCAGGAAAAGGGGGCATTAGGTAAATAAATGATCAAACAACTGTAGCATTCATAATTAAACTATTCCATCAATAATATCCAAATTATCCAGATCTCCAAGATGTTGGTAGCACCTCCAGGGCTCCAAAAAGGAATTTATCCTGAAACACAGGTTCACAGTATAGCATATTCTTCAATCTAGCAAAAAATAAAGGTCCCCCTGGAAAAACTGAAAACAATCTGAAGGAAATGCCAGGAAAACTAAACAGCTTGATAAAGAATGCCATTTAAAAACTGAGGAAATCATAAGGGACTCAGAGCTCGGCTCAGTCCCCTGTCTGTCCTCCCCACCTTCTTGAATAAAATAATTCAGAAAGAAAACAAATAAAAACAAAACCTGAGAAAATTATATTAAATATGTTAAATTTTAAATAGGAATAATAATATCAATTAAACCAGAATCTCTCAACCTCAGCACTACTGGCTAGGTCTCTGCCGTATGGGAGACTGGCCTGGACGCGGCGGGGTTCAGCCGCGGCCACTAGGTGCTAGTAGCACTTCCCTCTGCATTCAGCTAACGGCCCTTCATTGGCAGATTTCATTCATGCATACATTTATCCTGTCAATGACTCTCTTATGTTCCAGGTACTTTTTGCTAAGCACTAGAGATAAAATGATAAACCAAAACAGATATTATCCACGCGCTCGTGGTGCTTACAGCCCTAGTGGGGGCAACTGAAATTAATAAAAGACTCACATCAATAATGTAAATTTACAAATGTTGGTAAAGCGTCATAAAGGAGAGATACATATTCCAGTGAGAATGTATAATGAGGATGCAGGCTCAAATACTTATTAAAAGATGTGGACAATCAAAAAGTTTAGAGAGCACTACAACCCCTCCATCTGACCTATATCCTGATCTCCTCCGTTTTCTTAGGCTGAAAGGCCCGATTCTAACCTGAGTTTATTTCACTATCTGTCGTGAGTTAAAAACAAATGGTTCTACCAAATTAAGATCTAAACAGAAGTAGCGCATCATTTCCAAAACTATTTTTCAATCTCAACCAAAATTATCAAAATTTAGCTAGTAAATTTTCGCCTTCCATAATCAAAAGTATTAATTTTTTTTATTTTTAACAAATGGGTTTGAAACATACTAAAACTTTTCAGAGTATTTTAAACAGAACAGAAAATTCCGTGTCCAAAATTTTTTGACAAATGTGAGAATTTGTTTTTCACAAACTTTGTTTCTAGCAATAAAATATCAAACAGAAATAGTTCCGAACATCCATTTTCAAAATGCTCAACCCCCAGCACATGTTTCTTTGAAAAGTCATTACATTATCATTGCTGAAATGTCACCTTTATCTTGAAGAAGCAGACGAACTGTTTATTTTCCTTGAGGTAGGCACCATAATATATTCAGCCACATGTCATCAAAATAAAGGTCAACAAACTTAGAACATCTGTCTTTTGGTAAAATAAAAATGGATTCCAAGTTCAACAGCACTTCTACATAGTTTGCCCCTAGAGAACATTGTGAGATAGCAAAGATTTGCACTGTCATTGCCCGGCTCCCCGCATCACCTCGGTAGAATTGGTATAATCTAAACTCTATTTTAAAGGCTTCTTTTCTGACAATTATGTATTCATACACCTTTATAAAATTAACTACATTAGTGACCTCCCTTAACACTCTGGCACTTTGGATCTTTCCTGTAACTATGAGTGATTACATGAATGATCTCTCGTGCTATTCACTTAGGCTACAAATAATCTATTGAGGAATGACCAAAACAGAAAAAGATCCTTGGCAATATCACTCTAATAAGGAAAGATTAACAAAATCATTCAGTAAATATATACTATGTTAGATGGCAACAAGTACAAAGGAGAAAACCATAGAGCAGAAATGTTACCTGAGAATGAGACCTTGAAACTTTCAAAAGGGAGCCAAGCAAAGCCCTCACCATCAAGGCAAATCTTGAATAAATTCCTGAAGGACATGAGGGAGGAAGTCATCATGTATCTAAGAAGAATACTCAACAGAGAGGGAACTGGAAGTGCCAAGGTCCCGAGGGAAGATTTGTCTGGTACATTTGAGGAAGATGAAGGAGGCTGGTATGGTTGAGGGAAGCAAATGAGGGGCAGAGTCATAGTGAGTGAGTGACATCTTAAGAAGTACTTGTGGGGGTGGTGAAGATCACGGAGAGCCCTGTCAGGTAGTGAGCACTGCCTTTTTTTCCCCCTCTTTCTCTGAATGAAACAGCAAGTCCACTACTGAAGTGTGGTAGGTAGAGGAGTAGTATTACCTGACTTAACGCTATTCATTCATTTGTTCGTTCATTCATTCATTCATTCATTCATTTGTTCATTCATTCATATCAATATGGACTCATTTTATTCTGTGAATGAAAACCCAATACTATATTTTTCGTTGTGGCTCAAACTGGTCCAGCTCTTGGGAGCTCCTTCAGGTTGGCTCCTGTGTTTTCAACAAGTCTTCGCCTTTCTGAGCACTTCTCCTTACTTTCCAGCACCTCAGGTTGTATTTTCCCCATACCATGAAATACTTCCCAAGGAACCTGATTCCTTTTATTGGCAAATAGTGGTTAGAAACCAAGATCTGGGCACCAGGTGTGCTCACTGCCACTGGGGGTCACTATGTCTAGGTCCTCACAGAGGACAGAACTAGGAATTGTATGTAAGCATACTACCTCATGAGTATACACACATCTACACATCTGTATTTCTGTATCTGTCTACATAAATATTAAGAACCATGAATTTATACTGATACTTCTGATTCTATTTCAACACCACAAAATTCATTATAGCCTTTCCTTATTTGTAGCTCCTTTCTCCAACACTGAGAAACCTAGTTCTCATTATCAACCATGTATTTACTTATTTGTTCACTTACAGTATATACACATAAAGTGGTTTCAGAATTGCAAACTCACACCCTTGTGACAAACACATTTACTCACTGGATTACAGCACATACATGCTGTACTTTTTGTCTTTAGCTTTCCAGCTAACCAGTCAAGATACTGTTTGCCAGTTATTCAGGTTAGCTCTTTTCTTCCCTATCCCCTTTAGCATGAATTTTGGTATTCCTTTTTGGATTCTCACATATCCTAGATAGTTTTAATTGCTTATTTACAGGATATGTGAAATATTCCTATGGTTCTAAGAGTCAGAGGAGCTATACAAAACAAAGATATCTGAGAGTGTCTGTCACATCCCACCCATGCTACATCAGTCCCATTCCCATTTCCTTTCCACATTTTTCCCGCCCACCTGCCATAGGTAACCAATCTCTTCAGTTTCCTATTTATCCTTCCTGCATTTCTTTTCCAAAATGACCATATGCACATATATTTTCTTATTTTTCATCCTTTCTTACATAACAGGATGCACATCACAAATGGTCTTTTGTACTCTTTTTTCACTTAAAAATACATGTTGGAACCAACTTCACATCTTTTCACTGAGATACTCCTCACTGTATTTTTACACACACTACATTCCACTGTAACCATACCATAGTTTATTCAACCATTCTATTATGTGTGGTCACTTAATGATCTTGTTAACAATACATTGTTTCCAATATTTTTCAAGTTACACAATGCTGCAATTATTAACTTTTAATAGCACAAGTATTTTGCATTACGGGAGGCACATTTTCAGGACAGAATCGTAGAAACGTCAAATTCTCCTCCAGAAGATTTATACCAATTTGCGTCCTATAGGCAAGGTATTAGAGTGCCTATTTCCCCACAGACTTATCAACAAATGTGTTGCTCTGGGTTTGAATTTCTGTCAGTGAGACAAACTTTTCTTGGGACAAGCAAATGAGAAAGTTCTAGCTAAGTCCTGTGCCTATTTGATAATGGAGAAAACCAAATGACAAAACAAACAAAAAACCGTAGAAATGGCAACAGAAGAGTGACGCTACCCTAATCTGGACTGATTTAACTGAGCGAAGCTGTGATGGTTTGACAATGTGCCACCAATCCCCCTGGGATCCCACCACTCCATCTACTCCAGCTCCTTTCTACATTCCACCACTCGTGCCCACTGCGTGCTAATGCCTCCATAGAGAGAGACAGAGTGCAGGTCTCCCATGGCCCTTGATTCCTTGGCCAGCAGTAGGGCACAGACTTCATCTCTAAATCCCATTTAAGTATTTATAAGTATCTAAAACACAAAGATGGTATCTTCTATTCAAAAAGGACAGGGGGAGGCAAGCTTTTAACTACCGTCTTAGTGAAAAGAGCTAGGAAATATATGTATACATACTAACATGTATACACACATCTATATTTCTGTATTTGTATAAATATTAAAAACCAGGAGTCTACATTGATTCCTCCAACTGAACACCACAAAGTTCATTTTACCCTTTGTTCATTGCCTTTCCTGTAATATTTTTCACTTCCACAAAATAATCCAACACTACTTCTGAAGTAGTCTGTGACAAAAAGAGTGCTCACTGATCTATCACGGTCTTGATCTGGCCACCTAAGTATGTCCAGTCTGCAGAATTTACTATTATGCATTATACTGTTCACAATTTGATGACATAAGCATTTCAATGTAATGTCATTTCCAAAACAAGCACTCTAATTTGACCAAGCTTGAGGTGGGAGTTACTCATCCATGTAATTTAAATTTAGGTCATTTTAATAATCTGAGTAAAGCTAATATTATACTAATTGAATAATTACTTGGATCTAAGTTCCTGTCTCGACTACACTTTTGAAAGTTTTACTTACACTCCATCAGTTAGAGCCTACATAATTTCTACAGTCAAAATTCCATTTTTAACATTCCTTTGGAAGGGCTGTTTCACTTCTCCCAAATATAACTGTCAAAAATCAAAGGGAATTTGTAGGCAGCAAAGCAATTTCACTTCATAGGGTTTGTTTCCTTTATAGATGGAAGGTAAATGTTGCATTTATTTCTGTGCTTGTTTCGAGATCACATGAAAATCTCAGTGAAAACTTTAAAAGACAGAAGACTGTGTACATGATATTACTTTGGGATGGTGCCAAAAAGATGAACTGAACTGCCAACTTGACTGTAAAGAAATATCTGGATCAATTTTTAAAACACCAGAGCTAATCCACACTGTGGACTAAAGACCTGTCAAATGTTGTCTCTTCATGTTAAATCTTCATCAAATCATTTTGTCTTAAAGAGTAACCACACGGATATATAAATATACTTAGTAATTCTCATTTCTAAAATTTTTAATTTCTGATTTAAATATAAAATATTTGTTTTTAAGATTTACATTTATTGCACAGCTTAACATATATATTCTAGTAGTGTGCACAAACCACTCTTGGATATAAAATTAAAAATTCCTATTTTAAGGGTTTTTACATTATAGTAATCATTTCATAAACAATTCTTGCAAGTGAACCTTTATGTTGACTGGAGTCAATGTTATAAAACTGTGGCTTAATTAAATATTTGTTACTTGTACTTACTTCTGTGCTCCCTGAGACAACAGCTTTGTCTACGTTCACTAACGATGGTTCCTCCATCTGGCAAACTCCCAGTGACCACTCCACACAACGGTGATGAGCCCAACAAGTGCCTAAAATGGTTGAAGTGAAAAGAAGCAAATGAATAAACATGAAGCATATTAATGCTAATAAGATATAAATTCCCCCAAACCAACTCTGACATGTAGACACACAGTGGTACCCTATATCTGTGATCACACTAAAGCAGTCAGCCCTTCCCAATGTATCATCAAGGAACTTGTTAGAAATGCAAAATATCAGAGTGCTGGGTGGCTCAGTCGGTTAAGCATCCGACTCTTGATTTTGGATCAGGTCATGATCTCAGGGTCCCAGGATCGAGCCTCACACATCAGGCTCTGTGCTCAGCGGAGACTCTGCTTGAGGATTCTCTCTCTCCCTCTCCCTCTGCCCCTCCCCCCCAGCAAATAAATAAATCTTTAAAAAATTTTTAAAAAAAGAAATGCCAAATATCATATCACAACCAAGACCCACTGAATCAAAAACTCTTGCACTGGTGCCCAGAAATCTATATATTTACAAGCCCTCTAGGTGATTCTGATGCACACAAGTTTGAGAAACACTGAAGGAGTGATTATTACCAAAAAGAAAAAAAAAATGAGTTCTTAGTCATTTTATTTAAATATTACTATAAGATATTTTATTTGGTATCTTTACATAAAATATAAAGGATATTATACACTACTTTATGAGACAAAGAGGATGAATGACAAATAAACTACAAATACATCTCCATTCTGTTTCATCCCACACCAAAAGCCCACATTCATCACTAAAAACAGTTCAGTCTTTAAATCCTCTATCACACAACACTTGAACCACTATCAATCGATATGCAGTTCAACTGAAATTAACTCAAAATCCCAAAAGCACCTCATGAGTATGGGTTACTACACTGCTACAACAAGATACCCACACGGCTAAGATCTACTACTGTCTTTCACCCTGCATTAAACAGACCCAGACATCCAAGTTCCCCAACTTCTCACGGTGCCTTTTAAAATTTTCTTTCATTAATTATTAGATCTCCACAGCCCTGCTGTCTACATAAGAATAAATGCAAAGATTTATAAAAGCATCCAGCCCAGTGTTGGCCCTATGCAGATGCTACATAAATTAGGTACACATAATTAAGACATTTTACCTAAGCAAGCATACTTAAACGATGATATTTTTTACAATGTGATCATAATTATTTCTAGATGAAAGGTATTTATCATTAAGTTGATAATTTACTAAAATTAAAATGTCTATAGAATCAAGAGATAGTTATCACTGAAGACCAGCTCCTACCTGTAGGATCAAATAAGGCTTGGATATCAATAGCATCTGGAAGGCCAACCAGACTGAGTTCATCCCATAATTTACCAGCCTGATCATCTGAAGCGGTCTGCGTGCTTACACTTACACAAGACACTATATTCTGCAGAGGAGATCGTTCTCTGGAAAAATAAAATAAAACAAAACAGATGTGAAAGTGGTAACAGGTAGATAATTATTTTGTTTATACAACTTAATATAATGTATTACACCAAATCAATTTTATTTTATTAGGCATAAACTGTCATAAAACAACGTTCAGAATACAACTGTTATTATTCATAGTATAATATAAAACTGGGTTGCTATATTTTATCATGTAAGCAACAACTAAAAAAAAAAGTATCCAAATCCATAAGGAAGTGTTAAAAATTACAGTTAAAAATTTATTTTGCCATTCTATGATTTTTTAAATGACACTCTCATATTCTAATCAGGAACTATATTTTATCACATAAAATAAATATTCCCTTCAGCCTTACTTAAATGCTTATGAAACATAACTCGATCAGAAATTTTAATTTGCTTTATCGTGAGGACTAGCAAAACAGAGCTGGCAGTTAATGTTATGTAAAGAAAGGTTATTTCCCAGGGGAAATGAAAACCCACTACAGAGTGTGAAGAGGGAGGTAGTGGGAGCAGAACGTGTCAGCTGGAGCTTTCTTAGAGGCCCCTCAACAAATCTCGACAGCTGGTCTATGGCATGATGTTGCAAGTACTCTCGAGTAAGTAACTTTACCTCACAAGTCAGAAGTAAAATGCAAAAACAAAATAGCTACTAGTGGCGTGGGGAATAAAGAAGATAATGTAACAGAAAAAAAACAGCAGTATAGAAATGAACACTTAATAAAGCATACAACACATGGGTGATTTCAGACTTTCAAAGTCTTCAAACTTCAGCTATTAATTGAGATCATTAAGTAAACAATGACTACTATTGTGTTTAAACATTAAATATGGGAAATCAGATGACTGGCACTAAAACTTCAATCTTCTCCTGATATCATAGTATTTAACCTGATCATAATTCTGGATTAAATCACTATTGAATATAGATCATAACTCACTGCACTTCTGTATGCTGGATATTTATCATGATTCCTATTAAGAGAAAATCAGCACAATGACCAGGGTACTAAACTTTTTTATACCTGGAATCATTGAAAGAAAAAAAGTATTAACATATTTCAATAAGTACATTTAAATACCAAACCATATAAAAATAACCAGTACTTTTTTATGCTCAGCATTAGAAATGCATAGACTCACTTTTTAAAAAGTTTAGCATACTATTCTAACTTTAAATTCTCATTTTTATAAATGCCCCCAGTATAATGAGAACAAACTCTTTCCTACAAATATAATCTCCATTCCTACAAATAGATTCTTCATTACTAATCATTGTCCTTTTATGGGGAGGGGAAAAAAAGACGAACAGTTCATCTATAAAGATTAATGTATTGTTCTAAGATATTTCCTTTGTACCAGTATGTGATGGGGGAGATGGGTATAAAAACTAATGAAATGACTAACCAGCTATTACTAACCAATTCCTAACCACTAGCTTAATCAAATTTCACCTTTAGGTTTTACAACCAGTTTTTATGTATACACGATATCAGTAAGATGCTGATGTCAACCCTAAGGATGACAGAAGACCAACTTAGGAAAAACCATCAGGAGAAGACAGCTGAAATACATACCCCCAAAATTTTAGTCTAAAACAAAAGAGAAAAAGAATCCCCAATTACAATGTTACAATTTAATGCCACCAAGAGAGAAAAATTCTTTTTAAAACCTCCTTTTCACATTAAAAACAAAAACAAGCTTATTTGGTTTCTATTCATCAGTAATATATTCTGTAACTATTTAAAATCATTACCAAATTAAATTGGCTACCCCTTAATGAATTCCAAATTTTATAAATGTGTTTTATTCCTAAAGTCAATTAACTGTCTCGTTATCATTACTTAATACATTGGTAAACACTAAGTGTATATAAAGACTAAACCAAAGCTCCATTTTACATAATTATCTTACCCCATAAAAGTTTTCGATAAAAATTAACTCAGCTTATAAAATAAGTAAATGAAGCCCAATTGTATTTCCCAGAATAAGTGTTTATATAATTGTCATTATTCAAAGGCAGAACATGAGGATATGAGATATACACTAGTCAAGTCCATTAGATTTGCTAATTACTGATGGACATTAAACATTTAATAGACTTTTGATGTATTTTATTAGGATGCAAGCACTCAAATGATTACAAAAGGAAAAGCTCTGCTATATGATCTAGCTCTGGCCTTTCAAATATCAAGATGCTAAACATAGTACTTCTAAACTTCCTTAAGCTGTTCCACCTTAAATTTTTTTAAAAGATTCTTTCTTGTTATTGTTTCATTTCCTACTTCAGGTCTTCAAGGCATTGGCAGCAGTCCAAAACAAGGAGCCAATCAAATAAGTACAACACAACAATGCCTTAGTACTTAAATTTGGATAAAAGCCAGATAAGCACTTGGATGATTACATCATCACCCTCAAGGGGGAGAGCTGGTTAGCCTTCCGAGCTGAATTAATTTTACACTTTCTCATCGACTACAGAAACTTCTACTCCCTCAACTACCAGAGCCAAATCCACATATTAAGATGGTCTTTAAACAAAATTCAGCAACATATTAAAAAAAAAAAAAAAGTTTAACTCCAAAATTAAACATATTAGAGTGAAGTGTTAGGTAACTATAATGTTGATGAATACAGACACACATGTATAGTTATACAAATACCTTAGTAAATTCTTATTTCATTAAAAAAGAAGAGCTTCTTCTTTAACTTTAGAAAGGGCATTCTGAGCATATAATTACTTAGAAAGTTAACCCTGTATTATAATAGTTTACTGGACAACTCAATATTCTCTGAACCATAAAAATAACTAGATAACAAATTAAGAACATGGGTAGAGAAAATCATCTTGGTTTTGTCATTCTGTTAGGTTATATTCTTACAATCAAAAGCTTATTCAAAGGAATGAAAGAATGACTTCATTGATCTGTTTACCTTCTTTCCATAAATTCCTTCTAGGTTTATGTTATGTTCTTTAAAGTTTTCTTCTAAAGGTTAACTTTTGTGATCACACTGATTTCAATATACAATTAAGATAACACACTTTCTTTCACACAAGAAATTTTGAGAAAAGGACTGTTTTATGGGGATAATGATGAGGCATAAAGCATCCTACGAATGTTGAAAAACATGAGAAATGACTGAGTAACAACTCCATTTGTATATTCACCGAGATGAAAATAAATTATAGATAGCCTTACTGCATTCCAACCATTTATTCAAAATTGCTTACTTTCTCTGTCCTCTTTGTTTTCGTGGTGCTGAGTTTTGTATTTTCTCACAGGTTCCATTGCTGTTGTCATCAATGTCCTTCTTCTTAGAAGGCTGGCTTTTCCATGGCAAGATAAATCCAGGCGTTACTCTAAATTGTTTTAAGTCTCCTTGTCCTAAGGAACTTTTTTCACCACAGTAACAAAAAGCGCAGAGCTGTTCACTGGTGGAAATGAAAAGTAAGAAAGACAGAGAAAGAGAAAGTAGTTTTATTCAACTAATTTTTAAAGTGACAGACTATAGATACCTGTGCTTTAAAATTAAATATTACAATTTTAGCACCAACTAAGCTTGAGTACGTATAGGTCATAAGAACAATTAAGTTCAATAATCAATTATACATTTGCAATTCATAGCATGACTTTTAAAAGTAGCAGACCTACCAAATCAAAAAGTTCTAGCTTGTACCTAGAAAAATAATTTTCTTTTTAATCTAATTCAAGAAAATGGAAGTAATAAAGAAGAATAAAGAAGGGAAAGCTGAGGCTGGGAAAGAGGGTAGGGTTTAGTGACATACGGGCTCTGTAATACCTATGGTGACACAGTTTTATTTAAGCACCTGACGGACCACTCTTTATGCAGGATGTAGATACAAAACACACGCGAACAAACACGGAGACATAAAAACGTAGATTTAAGTACTTACTGGGGTAAGTAGTCAGTGATGAGGGGTGTGTGTTTAATAGGAGTGGAAAAGGGATTAACAGGTGGAGCACAGGAGATTTTAGGGCAGTGAAACTATTTCCCATGATACATTATAATGGCAAATGCATGACATTAGGCATTTGTCAAAACTCATAGAACTATATAAGAGAAAGAATAAACCCTAATGTAAACTATGGAGTTTAGTTAATAATAACATATCAATACGAGTTTATCAACTGTAACAAATGTACCACACTAAGACCCAATGCTAATAAAGGGGAAACTCAGGGAAGGAAGGCAGGCTGGTAATGGGAACTCTCTGTACCAATCTGTCCAATTTTTCTGAAAGCCTAAATTTATTCTAAACAATAACATCTATTAACTAAAATAAAATTAAAAAGTTAAAAGACAAAAAACAATATACGCTTATGGAACAGATGCTTAATAAGGGACCATGAAAGGGGAACACTCTTGCACTGCTGGTGGAAATGCAAAATGGTGCAGCTACTGTGGGAAACAGTATGGAGGTTCCTGAAAAAGTTAAAAATAGAGCTACCCTATGATCCGGCAATCACGCTCCTGGGTATCTACCCAGAGAATACAAAAACACTAACTAAAAGGGACACATGCACTCCCTACGTTTACGGCAGCATTATTAACAATAGCCAAGATATGAATGCAGCCCAAGTGTCTATCCATTGATGAATGGATAAATAAGATGTGGTGTGTGTGTATATATATATACGCACAATGGAATATTAGGCAAAAATAGGATGAAATCTTGCCATCTGCCACAACAGGGATGGAGCTAGAGAGTAGTATGCTAAGCGAATTAAGTCAGAGAAAGACAAATACCATATGATTTCACTCATGTGGAATTCTGTTGTTGTTTGGCAGGCTTGTTTTTTAAAGATCACATACATCTTTGACTTTTTATTATGGAAATTTTTAAACAAAGATACAGAAGTAGAATAATAGTTAATAAAGGCTCATGAACCCATCAATCAGCTTCACCTGTTAACAGTATTCTTTCTCATTTTATCCATTTGCCACTTATTTTATTTTTATTATGATGCAATATGTTATTTTACTCAAGTTTTTATTTAAATTCCAGTTAGTTAACAAACACTGCAGTATTAGTTTCAGGTGCAGAACCTAGTGATTCAACATTTCCATACAACACTGGGTGCTCATCAGGACAAGCGCCCTCCTTATAATTCCCATCACTGATTTCGTCCATTCCCCCCACACACACCCCTCCCCTGGGTAACCCTCAGTTTGTTCTCTTAAGTTAAGAGTCTGTTTCTTGGTTTGCGTCACTCTTTTTCTTTTTCTTCTCCCTTTGCTGATATGTGGAATTTAAGAAACAAAACAGAAGAACATTGGGGGGGGGGAAGAGCAGTAAACCAGAAAACAGATTCTTAAGTACAGAGAACCCACTGCTGGTTGGGAGAGGGGAGGTGGGTGGGAGGACGGGGACAGAGGTGATGGGGATTAGGGAGGGCATTTGTTGTGATGAGCACTGGGTGACGTATGGAAGTGTTAAATCACTATACTATAACACCTGACACTCACATTACACTGTATTTTAACGAACTGGATTTAAATAAAAACTTAAAAAAAATACCAGAATAAAGAAAAACAGTATTTCTTAGCTTTAAAAATATATATATGATATTTCATTCATTACAGATTTTTCTGTACTGATTTTAATTTTTTAAAATATTGTTTTAGGGGTATCTGGGTGGCTCAGTTAAGCGTCTAACTCTTGATTTCAGCTCTTGTCATGATCTCAGGGTCGGCGTGCTGTGCACTGGGATCTGCGCTCAGTAGGGAGTCTGACTGAGAGTCTCTCTTTCTCCCTCTGACCCTTCCCCTACGCTCTCAAATAAATAAAATCTCAAAAAAAAAAAAACAACAGTTTTAAAGTATTACTTATACTTTTATCACAATAAAAATGAAAAAATATTTAAAAATTATAATAAAGAGAATAAAAGGACCACTCCTCTTGGATATATTTCTCTTGATGACATATTTACAGCTGCTCCACCCAAACGTCCCTTCTGGGGCACTGAAGTTTGCACCATAACCTCGTACTATCTATTCCATGAGCTTTCATGTCTTACATTAACAGGTGATAAACTATAATATTTTTAGGAAATTTTTTTTTATCTTAAGTTAAATTCAAATTGTGTCCCTCAACTAATTACCTTTATAAAAGTTACCTATTTACGTTTTTCAATTTCATGATGAACAGTGTTGTCCACTGAGACAGACAGAAAAACACACGTTCATATACATACACACATTTAAATATGGTCTACTTTTGGGGCGCCTGGGTGGCACAGCGGTTAAGCATCTGCCTTCGGCTCAGGGCGTGATCCTGGCGTTATGGGATCGAGCCCCACATCAGGCTCCTCTGCTATAAGCCTGCTTCTTCCTCTCCCACTCCCCCTGCTTGTGTTCCCTCTCTCGCTGGCTGTCTCTATCTCTGTCGAATAAATAAATAAAATCTTTAAAAAAAAAAAATATGGTCTACTTTTTGAAAAGGTCAAAAGGAAAAAAAAAATAGTTTTCCCTCTTGACTAAAAGATATGACCACCAGTATCCTTTGCTAGTATCTTATTAACCTTATTTTCTTTTTTTTTTTTAAGATTTTATTTATTTATTGACAGAGAGAGAGAGAGAGAGACAGCCAGCGAGAGAGGGAACACAGGCAGGGGGAGTGGGAGAGGAAGAAGCAGGCTCTCAGCAGAGTAGGCTGATGTGGGGCTCGATCCCAGGACCCTGGAATCACGCCCTGAGCCAAAGGCAGGTGCTTAACAACTGAGCCACCCAGGCGCCCCCTTATTATTTTCTTACTTATGACTTTCTCAAGCTACTAAGGCTTACATTTCTTTCAGCATACCCCATCTGATTTTCTTCTTACCCTGGAAGCATTACCCAAGAGGAGCAACAATCAGATGGACATTCTTATCAACAACACTGATTACAACAAAGTGATTAGAAAATGGAGCAATGTTTTTAAAGTATTTTTTTAAAAGATTTCATTTATTTATTTATTTGACAGAGAGATAAAGAGAGCACAAGCAGAGAGGCAGGCAGAGGGAGAGGGAGAAGCAGGCTCACCGCTGAGCAGGGAGCCTGACAAGGAGCTCGATCCCAGAACCCTGGGATCATGACCCAAGCCAAAGGCAGACACACTTCACTGACTGAGCCACCCAGGCGCCCCTTGAAGGACTGACAGAAAATACCTTCACCTTCAATGTCATACCCAAAACCATCACTCAAATGTAATGGTGAGTAAAAGTAATCCCAGGCTTGTGAGAGCACAGGAATTTTGCCACACAACAGATCCACAATGAACATAATTTTATAGAAGTACTGAAATCACTAAAGAATTAGGAAAGGAAATCACTAAAGAATTAGGAAAGGTTTCAAGAAATGGAAGAAGTTAAGGACAGTCATCTCAGTATCTCACAGTAATTTATTAACTTTAACGGTGGGACAAAGGAAATTCCTGTCTTCAGTTTGGGTGTAGAAAGCTGCAAAGCGGGAGCCTGGGTGGCTCAGTCGTTCTGCCTTTGGCTCAGGGAGTGATCCCAGAGTCCTGGGATCGAGCCCCACATTGGGCTCCCTGCTCTGCTGGGAGCCTGCTTCTTCCTCTCCCACTCCCCCTGCTTGTGTTCCCTCTCGCTGGCAATCTCTCTGTCAAATAAATAAATAAATGAAATCTTTAAAAAAAGAAAGAAAGAAAGCTGCAAAGAGCACTGTTCCCACCCTCACAGCAAAATCTCATCAGACAATCTACAAATTCACTTTTCTTGAACACATCAAATTGCAGAAGTCACAGGGCAACCAATTCACCTCCAACTGAATGAAAGGCACGTTCAAAAAGAGATGAGACACAAGCATTTGCTTAATCTGAGAAAAAGGCCACGGTATGTCATACAAGCAGCATAAGAAGAATTCAGTGAAAATTTTTAACAAAGTGCTAAAGTCCAAGTGTGAGATAGTGTGAGAATACAGAGTATCTGGGACCCAAAGACACAGGGTAAATTCTAACCCACTCATACTCTTCTCTCTGCGAACCACTTCAGATGCTTACGCACAACACTGGAAGTGTGGCGACGAGTCTGGAGAATGTGCTGGTCATGGCACAAAGCCTGGGGAGTGGAACAACAGCAGTATGGGGAAGGCACAAAGACCCACCCAGATCTTTCTCCCGCATTTTCCCTGGGGAACAAAAGCCTTAGGCTGGTGAGAGGAGGACAGGAAAAATCACTCCCTACAACAGTGAAGACCAACTGCAGATGGAGGAACAGTGAGGTGGGGAAGGGGGCTTTAACCCTAGAGGAGAAGCAAGACTGTCCTGGACTCAGGCCATTATAGGTATCCTACAGCTGGCATAATGGCAGGATCACTGAGAACACAGAACCCTTGAAACCAAAGGGCACACTGCCTATCTAAGAGAGCAAAGCTGAATCAGAACAAGAAATGTTCTGTTAATCCTATGCTCTGACTGCACTCTCATACATCATCAGTGAGAATGCAAAACATAGAGCCACACACAAAACACACTTTGGCAATTTTCTTTTCAAATTACCTTTCTCCTAGCCCAGGTATTTACCCAAGTGAAATATAAACCCTATGTTCACAGCAAAACCTGTGAGTGAATATTTATACCAATTATATTCATAATGCCCCAAACTGGAAACTACCCAAATATTCCTCAACTAGGAAATGGATAAACTGTGATAGGAGCCTCCATAAAACAGAATCCTGTTCAGCAATAAGAAGAAGGCAATTACTGATACACAGAAGAACACAGATGGGTAAAAAGGCCAGAAAAAGGTAAAAAACGCATTACCTAAGTAAAAAAGGCTCAAATCAAAAGATCACATACTCTACAATTCCATTCTATGTTACTGTAAAGACAAAACAACAGGGACCTACAGAAGACAAGCGGTTGCCAAGGGCAGAAGTTGGAGTCAGGGTTGGCCACAAACAGGCATCGGGGACTTTTTCAGTATGATGGGCTGTTCTTCATCTCATGGTGGTTGTGGTTATGTCACTGTATACAACTGTCAACCCACAAAATGGGTGAATTTCACTATATATAAATTAAACCTCAAATTTTAAAATTAGGGGGAAAAAGTTAGGGGGCCAAGACAAGGGAAACAGAAATAGGAAATATATATTTAAAATAACTACAGCACGAGATGCTAGATAAGAGATGCAAAGAGATATGGAAATATGATAAAGCACTTAATTGTTAAGACTAAGAAACCAATTGGAATGGTTAAGTTTGAATTCTTTCAAAATTAAACTCAATAGGGTAGAGACATAAGGCTTGAGTTTTAAGGGAAATGATCTTAAAAAACAAAATACAATGTATAATGAACAGAAAATAATTATCCATCCAATAGAAAACAGAAAAAAGTACTGCCTTCACAGAACTCGCATGATATCGATAATTAAATAATCAAATGAACTGAGAAATAACAAGTGCTACTGAGAAAAATAAAGCGGGGGGACACCTGGGTGGCTCAGTTGGTGAAGCGTCTGCCATCAGCTCAGGTCATGAGCCCACGACGGGTTCCCTGCTCAGTGGGAAGTCTGCTTCTCTCTCTCTCTCTCTCTCTCTCTCTCCCTCTGCCCCTCCCCCACTGCTCATGCTCATGCTCTGTCTCAAATAAATAAAATCTTAAAAAAAAAAAAAAAAAGAAAGCAGGGTTAATGGGCAAAGTGTGTTTGGAACTGTTTTATTGTTCAGTCTACTCTTTTATTTTGAGATTTTTTCAAACCTTCCCCAAAATGGGGAATAAACCATGTATGGGTGAGGTGTCTAGTATACCTCCAAATGGAGATGTCAAGCAGACAGACGGATAGGAAAGTCTGAGGTTCAGAGAAAGGTCACCCCTGGAAATACAAATATGGGGGTTCCTCAGCATGCAGACTGAACCCTCAGCCATCACACTGAATGAGCATTCTCAGGAAGGGAGCAGAGATAAAATTATGCATGCTGAAGACTTCCCTGAGGACCCCAACATTATAAAAGCAGGGAGTCTCTGCAGAAGCCAGCAAAAAATGAGGAGGCAGGGGTGCCAAAAGCAAAAGAAAGAAAACGTTTCAAGAAGATGGGAGTATTCAACTGATAAATGCTTTTACAGTTTCATTCATGTCTTTCAAATAAGGTCGAAAAAAACTCCAAGACTTCAAAGCTGAAGTATACACAGATAGGTTATAACATCCTCTATTTCTTTTTTTAAAGAATGAAGAAAGAGTAAGGAACAAGAGTATAAAAGTTTACAGGTAAATATCAAAATAAACCCTTAGGCTAAAAGCTTGAAGCTCTTTCTCTGGCCAGGGCTAGCGTGCTGGTGATACTCTGTTCTGGTCTGCAGAGAGCAGGGTAACATGCTAGTCTACTGCTGTTCCACCATCACCTAAGCCCATAGACATGCTTTACCCCAACAACACACAGAGGCATCAGCCATAAATCTAAAACTATTAAATAATAAAATCCCATCCATATTTGCATGCAAAGCGTGTACTCTCTGAACCCTCTCTATCGCCAGCTCCCCGCCTGTCACTAACCCCCAGTCCGGATGCGGTCATTCTCTAACCTGATTTTGGCTTCTACGCCAACAGAGACCAGGGAGCCGGCAGCTTCCTCGGACACAGAGCGCTGAAGGACGGGGAGCGGCCGTTTGCTGTTGTCCGCTTCTGCTTCGGCATCCTCTTCTGCAGACTGTTCTTTGACTTCTGCTTAACAGTGAACAAGAGGATATAAGAAGTCATTTTCGCATTTAAATCAATCTTTGGTGAATTTATCTGTAAAGCATACATGACACAGGAAGAAGATTCAAAGAGCAACGGCAGCACTTCATTAATACAGGAAAAGTTTATGTATGTAATGGCGTGGTTCATATTTACTGTCTACTGCAACATGATCATCGCAATAATGTGAAACACGGCACACTGTTCTTTGTGTGCACCTTACAACTGACTCATTGGAGTTTCATCTTAGTAATAACCGTGAAGAACCCTGTTTGTAGGATTATAGCAGTACATCTACAGAACAAATGTATTTCAAAGTGACTCACTTAAAAAAAGGTTCTTCACAATTTACAAATAATATTATCATTCATTTACAACAATCATTACAGCTTTAATTAGTAGCCATTCCAAAGGTAAATATTTGAAAAGAGCACATCTTGACTCCATTGCCTTTTTCATTTACCCTCACGACTCCAAACTCAAACACCTCAGACATACTTCCTTAGGATGCAAGTTAACAAACACTATCACCTCCTTAAATAAAAACAGTCTATCCACTCTCGGAGACTGCATCACTGGACGTGAACAGGCACTGTCCCTCCAACCAGTGCTCCTGATGCAATTCCACGCTCCAGTTAGTCCTTCTTTCCTAACTCGAAATTGACTTAGACCTTTCTGCACCACCACCCCAAACCAAAGAAACAAATACCAAGCACTTATAGTCCTTCAAACTCCTCCTATCTCTCCTTCCTTTTCCCAATAAAATTCATGAAATGGGACTTGGGAGCGGCCACACTCCATTACCTTCCTAATGGGGCATCCTCCCCCTGCAACGCTGTTCTCACCACCACCACCAACAGCAACAGAATTAACAATCCAGGGGCTACTTGCAAGCCTTCAAACTTTCTAGAAATTCATCTGGCACCAAGGACAACCTCCTCCTCAGTGAAAGGCTCTCCCATCTTTTATAAGCAGGAGATGTAATGGGTTTCTACAGGCTTCAGAGTCATCAAGACCAGCTCTTCAAGTACCAAGTCTACAAACTACTGTCTATACAATTTATGTAAAGTCATCTCCCAATTTTCCACCATCTCATCTGCAAAACCAAAAAGCTACCATGTATCTCACAAGGTTGCTAATGAAAATTAAATGACCTCGTATCTGTCTCTTCAGCTGGTTTCTTTTAGACCTATAAATGTGGGGATAGCCCTCAGGATGTTCTGTACACGCTCTTTCTTCTTGAAAAACTTAAAGATTATCCAGGTTTTAACAGTCTCCTCTGGGCTTCATGGTTATCAGCTGACACTGGCAGCCCTGGCTCCTCTCCTGAGTTTCAGACCAGACTTTCACTGCATTCTGGACATATCTAGCCGCTGGAACATTAAATTCCACACCAAATTTGATCTCACATCTCTCAGATCAGCTCTTCAATCTGACTTTCCTATTTTTATGACTATCAAAGTCTCCTAAATTCATAATGAAGTTTAGATAAGTGTTTTGACACTTTGAGAACTATTAATTATTCCATTAGAAAAACTACAAATAATTATAAGTCTTGTCAAATCATGAAATGAATGATGAAATAAAACATCAAACAGACAGTTTGGGTTCTCCTAATTAAAATAACATTGTTCTTTCTTAAATTGAAATAGTAAAGTTGACCATAAATCAAGTGCTTGTGGGCCTATCAATCATGTTGTCTGTCCTGTCTATCCCTAGTCACAAAATTGAGAGAGTACCTAGAATCAAATCTACAAACATAAAGCATATTTGTATCAAAGGATTATAAAGTTTTGCAAACTTTACTATATAAAACACTAAATTTCTATATAATAAAAGATATCATGATCAAAATGAAAAAGTACATCACAGATTGAAAGAAAATACATGTGATTTGCGTCCACAAATAGGCATTCAAATCAAAGAATAATGTAAAGAACTTTACATCATGAAAGATGAACAAGGCACATTACCCTGTAGAAAAATGGACAGAGGATAAAATCCATACTCTCTTTTACATGCAAATTTCAGTTGGACACATAACTTCTTAGCTACTGACTTTATTTCTCAACCTTCTTTGTAGCTAATCGTGGCAAGTTCTCACCAATACAGTATGACCAAAAGTGACCACGCAACTTCTATATCACCTAACAGGAAGGCATTTGCTGTAGACTAAGTTATGATCCCTCTTTTCTATGGCCAGAACACAGACACATCAGCAACCCGGACGCAATGCTGCAGATGAGAACAACACTCTCGTGAAGGGCAGGAAAACGAGATGAAAGGAGCCTAGGTCCATAAACAACCACATGGAGCAAAGATGCCTGAACCTCTCACTTTCAGAAACGCTACATGAAAAAATAATAATAATTTGTTTTATTTACACCCCTGCTGTAATTTGGGGTCTCTGTTTACAGCATTTTAACCCATGCCCCAGTTAACACAGGAGTACGTAACCGCCATAACAAACCCTTAAAATGTGGGTTGGTGATCAGGCAATGAGAAGAGTGATACTGGAGTTTGGAAATCAACTGACCCTTTTTATGGTGTATCAAAGTATTTGGCAGATCTGTAACTTGCAATAACCTGGAAAGCAGACCAGGTGCCTCCAGAGCCTATAGGTCTAGAGAAAGCATCTGAAAAGACCCAAAAGTTATTTTGTGTTGCTTGCCCTCTAAGTGCTTTTATAACCAAAGACAGAAAGTAACATGGTTCCACTAGACAGGTTCTCTCTGCTTATTATATTCAAAACACTTATAAAATGACCATATATAAAAATGCCTTTAAGGAAGCATTTCATTTCTACCCAGAGATGCCCTGAGCAAATGCAGGATATGCTCTTTTTGTACCATTCCTATTACTAGGTAAAAAGGAAGGGTAAGAGTCAAGATAAGAGGAGTAATAAGAAGAGTACCTCAGAAGCTCACAGATCCTGAGCCACAGGGTCATGTGCCATTATTTTGCCCTGGGAGCACTTTTCTCCTAAGGGGCAGCTCTGTTTAGCCTCCACCCCTAAACTGCATTCCCTCCAACAGGGTGCAGCCTGTCTGTTTTCGGCATATGCTGCTATCTACCACTTATGGCCTCTCGTCAAAATTCTTCTCCAGGCAAACTGTAGCACAGTCCCAATTACTTCCTTATTTTGATCTCCCTCAAAAAGAAAATACATAAGACTTTCAATATTTTTAGGAGCTTTTTTGTTGCTTATAACTAAGGGGAAACCAGTAGGAAGACCGTCTGTCTCTCAGTGTGTGTCTGTTCTCTCTCTCTCTCTCCCTTTCCTTCTCAAATTAGATCAGAAAGAGATGGCAAGGTTAAACATAAATGTTAATGGTAGGCTGGTAGGTATTCGGGTACACAACCTTCAGAAATTAGGCTCCCTGCATTTCAGAGAAGCAAGAAACAGATCCAGACTAGAGGGAGTTTTTTTCCCTAATGGAATCTGGAACAGGCCTGATCCACAAAGAGGATAATAGTAAGGCAGGCTTCATGAGCTCATCCTGTTCTCCTTTTGCTTCCAGCTATTACTGCTACTGGGTTTGCCCATGATCTCCTGGATCTGCTAAAGACACAGTAGAGATTGATGGCTTTGGGCTGGACTTTGGTTTGGATTTTGTTGTTTTAGTCATTTGTTTTTTAAGGAATAAGGAGAAATAAAGAGGAATCTTATGACTGCTTCCTAGGGAGCAGATCCAGCCACAAAATAGAAACAGAAAAAAGTATCCCTAATATGTGAAACTATACATAATGACAGAACCTATCTTTTTTAATTGTCACTCTTGGTTTAGTACAAAAAATTAGATCTTACTATCCGTCAAAGTCAAGCCAGGACAATTAAACTAACGTTATGTCTCTCTCTGCTCCTAGCCCAAGTCTTCACAGCAGAATGTGAAACAGATTGCTCTGGCTAAAAATGATGTCATCCAAATATCCAACCAAAGATGTCAACCAGAAACACTCTGGTGAAACAACTGTAAACTCAATGACAGCCAAGGGAATAGTTCTGACGCCAGCACCTGCTTATCCACAGTTTACTACTAAAAATGCGCTCTTGAACCCCATCCTGTGCCTGTACGGAAACCACAAAAGCTAGCCAATTCAACCAATAAAATAGCCCAGGCTCGGCTACTCTGCTACTTTGCAGAGTTTTTGCCTTTCATGGCATTCTATTCATTCAAATGCCTAACGGTCTAAAACTATGAAATGAGAGTAAGCAGGCACTTTTTACATTTTAAAAATTTCTGTGTTATATTTCTCTTTGATATAAAATATTCCGTGTATCTTTCTCCTTACTGTGAACTTCAAAGGCACTGCAACTTGGTCACAAAATATTTTATTTTATTTTATTTTTTGATGTTTTTTTATTATGTTAGTCACCATACAGTACATCCCTGGTTTCCGATGTAAAGTTCGATGATTCATTAGTTGCATATAACACCCAGTGCACCATGCAATACATGCCCTCCTTACTACCCATCGCCAGTCAAAATATTTTAAAACTGACCATGGGGATGACAGAGAGGATTTTATCGGCAGCCCCTACCTGTGTCTAATCTTGAACCACTAGGTGGCACATGTGCAGAGGTAACTAGACTGAAGGACCCCATCACGTGTAAGGAAGTTCCTAAGAAAACCTGGATGGCCTGTGTACTTCACTCAGTGGCATGGCCTAAGCGCTGTGCAAATCTCTGGGGATGCAACAGTAAATCAGATCTAACCCCTGCCCCTAAGCAATGCCATTCTTCCCATGACTCCTACTCATAGCCCCAAATAGTTGCTTCTGTGAATGAACAGCAAACACTTGTTTTAGTTTGGGGTATTAGTTAAAATCAAAGGCTTGGAATCAAATGGTCCTCGATCTGCATTAGCAAGCAGTGCGGCCTTGGCAAGTCAGCTCATCTCAATTTCAGTTTGTTAATCATTTAAAAGATAGCTAATACCACCTCATATAAAACTGTCTTTAGGAAGCACTCAGCCCAATGCCTTATGTATATGGTAAGGGTAGGTATGTGGTTGCTATTCTGATTACCTACATTCACACACGATATTCTATCCATTTACTTCCCCATCTAGTTGGGTATCACCCACTAAGATACCAAACTTTTGATGTCAGCTCACACATTATTACACTACACTGTGGGAAGTAATAAAAATAAAGAGAACATTTGTTTTAGCAGCTTCTGGCTCTTTGCTGACGAGTTAATAAATCATTACTTTAGAATGACTTTTACCAAACAAATCTTTGAGTAACTACTATGTACCATATATTCTATTCAAATAGTAGCCAGTTTTTATAACAGAGTCAGGATTTCTATCCTCAATGGATCTAGTCAGGAGACAGTGAATAATAATAGGATAGCACCCTTGTCATGATGGAGGCACAGGTGTGATGAGAGTCAAGGAAGAGGTGGGAGTACAGCTCAGAAAGGATTCAAAAAGGCATTAAAAGCCCAGCTCAAGCTGAAAAGACAAACAGAGGTGTGCACCTAATAGTTCTCTCATTTGATTCTTCTCTTTTAAAAAAAGAATAGTAATATCTGACATACTATCCTCATCTACACAATAAGGAAACAAAGTCAGAAAGTTAAACAGCAAGCCCGAGATCACACAGCTCACGGGAAGCAAAGCAGGGGTTGAAAATCAGGCCTGTGAACCTCGACGGTGCAGGGGTGCTCAGCCCTGCTCACTTCACTGCAGCACACCGCCCAGGAGCTCAGAAGTTCTATGAATACATTAATGTGAATGGGAAATGTTAATATTTTACTAGCACCATGTTACTGAGGAATCATTTGTTGAATTATGAAGAATATGAAATGAAAACTGAAAATACAGAATACAGCGTATTTGTTTATTTTTAAAGCTGTGCTGGCTAAAATTATCAAGCAAAGAGAGCATTTACCTCACAACCAAGTTCATGGAAATAATACCTTTTGATTTTGGACAATTAGGAAATTATTTCCCTCAAAGCTTAATTCTTTGTATATATCCTAAAAAAATATTCAATAAACTCACCAACATGACAGAATAGACCCTCAGATGTTAAAAATATTCCAGAGTCTACATATGGCCTCCCTTACTAATACATAACACATTCTTTCAAAGCACCTTGTATCTGAATGAATTTTAAAAATGTATTTATTTAGAGGCAACCTGGGTGGCTCTGTCAGTTAAGCACCCAACTCTTGGTTTAGGCTCAGGTCATGATCTCAGGGTCCTGAGATCAAGTCCTGCATCAGGCTCTGCGCTAAGCATGGAGTCTGCCTGAGATTCATTCTCTTTCTCCCTCTACACTGCCCCCACCCAAAAGAATTTAAAAATAAAACAATTAAAAAATTTTTAGGATATATTTATTTAATCAGGGGTTCTAGGTTCTTGGGAGGAAAAAATTCATCTTTATTTTATTACTAACCTTTGAAATTTCAAATCCTAAAACCTTATTTCATCATGAATATACGCACAAAAAATACATTATAAAATTACAATTTTGGCTTTCTGCTATTTTGATAATATTTCAATATAATCATTTACCTTTGCAATCTTATGTATTTTATTTTATTCACTTAAAAACATTATTTGGAAAAAAGCCTGCCAAAGGTGTCCATGACCCCCCACCAGACCATGCACTCTACCAAAACAAGCACCGTATCTGTTTTACAAACCATTCGGAGCAAAATCTGGATGATGCCCAATAACTGTTTAATTCCATGTGATACAATTAATATCAAGCAAGCAGACAAATCTTACTGTATACAAATACATAAAGAATCACAAAAAGCACAGAGAAAAACTTACAAAATATTTTAAACAGGCTAGTTAGTGAACACCAGCACTCATTGTCTACTTCTCATCCAGACAACATGCCTGCTTCTGTGCTTTAGTCAAACACTAAACAGAATAAAAATTATTTCTCTCTCCTAACTTCTTTACCTCCACAGAATGGTGATGCCTTTCATGCCTCCTTTATACTAAGACTGAAGAACAAAACATATCTAAGAAATTGTGTAATCACACCCTTTCCTTCTTTTGAACACCAGTGGTCAAAATAAGCCTGCATTCTGACAGTTCTATTTTACATTACGTTTGTATCTTACTAAATCTAGTGTATCCACTACATCCAAAATGTGTTGTGCAGCTAAACAATTAGCACTATATTAAAATCAGTTACCCCCAGGGGCACCTGGGTGGGTCAGTCGCTAAGCATCTGCCTTCGGCTCAGGGTGTGATCCCAGCGTTCTGGGATCGAGCCCCACACCAGGCTCCTCTGGTAGGAGCCTGCTTCTTCCTCTCCCACTCCCCCTGCTTGTGTTCCCTATCTCACTGGCTGTCTCTTTCTGTCAAATAAATAAATAAAATCTTTTAAAAAAATAAAAAATAAAAATAAAATAAAAACAGTTACCCTATTTTTATTCACTGAACTACTTAAAATAGTGACACTAACTAATAATATGAAGATAGTCACTACTTTCACAGATCCATGTAAAGATTTTAAAGGTAAGCAACCCAAAATACACAAAAATGTGAAATAATTGGTTTTCTCTTGGAGTTAACACTTTCACGGCTAACTTAGTCTCTTTATACTTATCCACAGTTCCATAAATTTTCACAAATACGCATCACTGTTATAATTTTAATGCAATTTTTAGATGCAGTACAAAAAGATTAAGAGTTGACCAGTTATCAAGAGCCAAAGCATACACCGATGTTAATTAAAATAGTAATTGTTAAAATTCAACTGCTCTCTGGATGTTTTAGTCATTAAAAGTATTTTGTTTGGTTTTCTATATGAGTTTTTAAAGTGTGTTATTAATGGATATTCATTATTTGCAATTAATACAAGAAACTAGGGGCACCGGGGCAGCACAGTTGGTTAAGCGATCAACTCTTGGTTTCGGTTCAGGTCATGATCTCAGGGTCTCAGCACAGAGTCCGCTTGGGACTGTCTCTCTCTCTCTCCCTCTGCCCCTCTCCTCCATGCGTGCTCCCACTCTCTCTCTCAAATAAATAAATCTTAAAAAAAATTCAAGAAACTAAAATAAATCCAGTTAGTTACAATGTACATCTTCACCATATAATAGTTAAGTACAGCAATCTTAATCTTCTGAGCCTTATCTTTATTTATGTCTAAAAATTCAATGCAGAGAATACAAAAAGAATGCTTAAAGAAAATCTTCATGGCTAACTTTCAGTAAATGCTTACTATGTCCTAGGCAATGCTGTAAGTGATTAACGTGTTAATTCATTTAAACTTTACAACAACCATATGAAGATAGCTTCTAAGTCTGGGATTTGACACAAGCTAGTAAGTTAGTCTGTTACTGTTTCATAGATGCTGGCAGAAAACAGACTCCTGGATTAAAGACAAAGGACTTTATTACTCACTGCACAGCAAGTAACACAAACACAAGGATATTGCTATCAGTTCCCTTTTGGCCCCCAAGTCTTATGGGGGCCACATCATGGGCCCAAATGAATGCCTGTACTTGCAGTGAACTGCATTACAAGTAAGGAACAAAGCGCACAGGGAACCCACTGCTTTTATAGTAAGCATTAAACATGCCTGCTCTTTGTCCCAAAGGGAGACATTGCCTCATTCTACTAGGCAACTCTCTGTGAACAGAACCCAGAGAAATGACCCAGATAAGGAAAAGTCAAGGCCTTACATTCTCGGCATACACAACAAGTCAAGTGCAAGAGACCATGGAGGAGTATCTCCCAACAGTAGCTACTATTCAACACCTCCATGTTACAGATAAGAAAGCAAGGTAAGAGATTAAGGAACTTTACTCGAGAATACAATTAGTAGAGGGGCACCTAGATGGCTCAGTCAATAGAACATGCAACGTTTGATCTCAGGGTTGTAAGTTCGAGCCCCATATTGGTTGTAGAGATTTCTTAAAAATACAATTTTTTAAAAAAATACAATTAGTAGAGGAGCCTGGATTCCAACACAGACAGTCTGGCTCCACAGCTGACACTGCTAACCACTACTTAGTTGAACTGTGTGAAGAGTGTGAGTTGAAGTGAAGAAATTAAAGAAAACAAAATAATTGCAGAACTGCAAACAAGAGGACCTGCATGAAGCAAGAGCAATTCTGAAAACGATGTTAGTATGTGGAGGATGAACCACAGAAAACACAGAAAAATCTAAAAACAGAAGAAGTGACAAAAGAAGGTGCATAACACGTACAATATGAATACTTAATACTATTTGACAAAGAAAATTGAATGGAAAAAAACATTCAAAGATTCTAAGGAAGAAAACATTCTTGAAACAAAGGCAGGACCAAACCTGTGGATTTATTTTTTTTTTTAAGATTTTATTTATTTATTCGACGGAGAAAGAGACAGCCAGCGAGAGAGGGAACACAAGCAGGGGGAGTGGGAGAGGAAGAAGCAGGCTCATAGCAGAAGAGCCTGATGTGGGGCTCGATCCCATAACGCCGGGATCACGCCCTGAGCTGAAGGCAGACGCTTAACTGCTGAGCCACCCAGGCACCCCCCAAACCTGTGGATTTAATCTGAAGATCAAAGCAGCAGAGAAAATGAGCTGCCCACCTGTCCCAGTCCTTCACAGAAGCAACAGATAAAGAGTAAAGAGGCAGATGGAAGATCTCTACAACATGATCTGTAAGTGCGGCCTATGTAGCGGACATCACAGTTGCCTTTTTTGGCATCCATTCTATGCCTCACCCCTTGAAGCCATCATTTTGCTCCCCTTCCTAGCTCTAGGAGTGAGCTCTGACTATTAAACTGGGATTCCACACACTACCTTACTTTTGAAACGGACTGGGTTAGAGACAGACATATGATCTAAATAAACTGGTCCCAGAATTCTGTTTAGCTGACATGCTCCCTCTGCTTTGATATGGACAAGAAATAATATAGCACCCAAGACTTCAGGCAACCATCTTCCATCAAGGGGAGTCAGCCACAGAATGATGCTGACTTAATTTAAAAAAGAAAAAGAAAAAGAAAAAGAAAAAAAGAAAGAAAAACAAAAACACACACAAAGAAAGAAGGAAAAGAAAAAGGCAGAGAGATGCAATGAACTAGGCACTTTGTGACAAGAGTAAGCCTGAATTAAGTCAACTAAAACCCATCTCACCTCTGAACCTGACAGTGTATGACCCATAGATTTCCTTCTTTCTTGTAGTCTGAGTTATTTTATGTTATTTTAATAACAATATACTGACTGACTAAATATAATAAATGGATATCAAGTTTCATATACCATGCAAGGGGACAAAAGCGGCTATACATCCCATTCAGTGCCCAGAAAAATTTACATAAGCCACATATTAGGATTCAAAGAAAACTCCAGAGAATATCTATTTCCAGTAACAGCAGACTAGGTAATTTGGAACAACCCTCCGTGAAGACAAATACTGGGAGAAATACTTTAAAAGTAAACAAGTCTTAAAAGCAACAAAAAAACCTAACAAGGTAGTGACGAATTACAGAGGAAGCTCATGGAGAGATGGGTGAGTAAACTGAGCCCAGCACTCAGGGCTGCACTTCTCATGGGGGTGTCAGTTTTGACTTTCAACAGACTTGAGAATGGTCCTAGAAGTCAACAACCACCAGGGAATGTGGGCTCAAGAATGGCAGGAGCCCCAAAGGGCTGGACATTAAGAGTAAGAGGAAACCAGAAATAAACCAATGCTTGCAAGGATTGCTGCACAGCTTTGTATCGCATGCTCAGAACAAAAAATATAGCCAGAAACCCAACTGAGGTGGTCCTAGATGACTAGAGCCCTTAAAGGTACGTACCCGGGGGGAAAAAAATCAGAGAAAAACTATCTTTGGAAGAAAAAAAACATCAATTTACTTCTATATATAAACTGCCAAATACATTGTCCAGTACACAAACACAGATAATCAGTTATAAGACAAGACAAGACAACATGAGCAATGAGCAGAAACAATGGAAACAGAGCGAGGGCTCCAGACACTGGCATAATCAAACAAGAACTCCGAGCCAATTGTATTTACTATGTTGAAATAAAACCAGGCATTAAAATCTTCAGGAGGGACCTAGAAACCATAAAAAGTGATGCTAAAATTTGAAAGATAATAGTAAAGAAATTTTAAAACATAATAAATGGACTCAATTCATATGCCTAACAGCAGACTAGACAATGCCAAAGGGAGACAGGTAAACTAAAACATCTATTTAGAGTGATGTGTCTAAAATAAAGAACAGAGGGACAAGAGAATTTAAAAATACAAAAAGGAAGGTAAATGGCAACAAAACAGTGATACAGTCTAATGAGCATTTAATTAGAAGAAAGAAAAAATGGGGCAAAAGCAGTACTGGAATACGTAACAGTTGAGAATTTTCTAAAACCAATGAAGATTTCAAGAAATCTCAAATTCTAGAATGTACAAAGTGTATAAAACCAGTACAATATAATAAAATTAGAAATTGGTGGGGCGCCTGGGTGGCTCAGTCGTTAAGCATCTGCCTTCGGCTCAGGGCGTGATCCCAGGGTCCTGGGATCGAGCCCCACATCAGGGTCCTCTGCTGGGAGCCTGCTTCTTCCTCTCCCACTCCCCCTGCTTGTGTTCCCTCTCTTACTGGCTGTCTCTCTCTGCTAAATAAATAAATAAAATCTTTTTAAAAAAAAGAAAGAAAAGAAAAGAAAAGGAAAAGAAAAGGAAAGAAAAGAAAAGAAAAGAAAAGAAAAGAAAAGAAAAGAAAAGAAAAGAAAAGAAATTGGTAACAAAAATAAGAGAAAATCCATATACATACTTGGAAATTTTATAAACTTTCTCAAATACCTCATAAGTCAAAAAGAAGGACCAAAACTACAACTGAAAACCATTTAGAAAATAAGCAATAATAAAAATAATTACTATCCAAACCTAGGGAAAGCACCAGAAATCATGTTAAAACACACACCAGCTTAATTCCTTTTTTTTGGGGGGGGGGGGTTAGTAAGTAATGAAAATTAATTAAGTAAACATTTACTCCATAAGTTAGAAAGGATATCCACAAAAATTCCTACAGCTAACCTGATATAAGTAAGTGAAATTCAGCAAGATTGCAGAAAACAAGGCAAACATACAAAAATAAATCATATTTTCATACATTAGCAATGTACAAGCAGAAATCATTTTTAAACATATCATTTATAACTGAAATAATTAGTGTAATTTTAAGAAAACACGAAAAGGATCTATATTAAAAAATTATAAAACACCAGTGAAAGAAACCAGAGAAGTCCCAAATGGAGAGACACGGCCAAGTTCATGGAATGGAAGACTCAACATAGTAAAGATGTCAATTCTTCCCAGACTGATCTACAGGCTTAACAAAATTTCAATTAAAATCCCAGCAGGATTTTTTTTTTTTAAAGAAAAGCTGATTCTAAAAGTGATATGAAAAGACAAAAGAAAAAAATGGTTAAAATCGTTTTCAAAAAAAATAATAAAATTGGTAGACTAACACCTTTATAAAGACCTATTTCTACACAAAAACCTACACTGTTTATAGTTTTTTGGATAGCCAAAAACTGGAAATCACCCAAATGTCATTCAACAAGTGAATGGTTAAATGACAAATTGTGGTACATATATATACAGTAGTATCACTCAGCAATAAAAAGGAACAATCTTTTTTGATATTTATAGTAAGAACCCGGATGACTCTCATAGATATTAAACAGAATGAAAGAAACCAGTCTAATATATATATATATATATATATATACAGTATATACAGTATAATCTTGTATACTTTGTATGATTTCATTTAGAATTTTTTTTTAAGATTTTTAAAACTTTTTTAAGTAGTCTCTACACCCAACATAGGGCTCAAACTCACAACCCCAAGATCAAGAGTTAGTTACATGTTCTACTGACTGAGCCAGCCAGGTGCCCCGATTTTATTTATAGGGCATTCTCAGAGGCAAAATTATAGTGATCAAGAACAAATCAGTGGATGTCAGGGTTTGGGGTGGGGGGTAAGATGTGACTTTAAAGAGATAGCACAGGGGTGCCTAGGTGGCACAATTAAGCGTCTGACTCTTGGTTTCGGATCAGGTCGTGATCTCAGGGTCATGGGCTCAAGCCCCACGGTGGGCTCAGCATGGAGCGTGCTTAAGACTCTCCTCTGTCCCTCCCCTCACTCCTACTCTCTCTCCCTCTCTCAAATAAATATATCTTAAAAATAAAAATAAAGAGAGAGCACAAAGGAGTTTTGGAGGTAATGAAAAAAGCAAAACAAAGCCAAACAAACAAAAACTGCTCAGGGTTTTTAGTAAGCTTTGCTTCCAGATTTACTAGACTTGTTCAGAAATAAAATTTAAATACCTTATCTAGACTTACAGGTAAAATGCAATATCCACTAAAAATCTCTCCCCACTGAAGTAAGGTACAAACACTTCTAGATATGTGAAAGCTCTAGAGAAACAGGCTTAGTGAAGTCTAATGACCAAGGCAGAACGTCTGAAAATGGGGGGTAGGGTAGGTATTCACAAAGACTTATAAAAAGACTTGGGTAATTGAGAGATTGACCTACACAAAGTGAAAGCCAAGACACAAGCATGCACTCAGTTTGAATATATTCTTTATTCGCAAGAAATGAGGTTCCCTGGGCAAGCCTCAAGTCTAGTATGAAGTAAGAACTCTGAATAAAACTGTTGACAATGTAGTCTGAAGGTGTCACTTAATGTAATGTTAATTAAAATATGGAAGGAAGGATTCAAGCAAATGCTCACTGACCCTTTAGATTCTTGAGAATGGATTATCAGGGATAATCTGAGACAAGTTCCCTCTAGTCAAACTGAAAAATCTGTATAGCCAAGAGAGACTAACAAATCAAGTCAAAATTCTAATAAAAAGTGTAAAATTGGTCAGAGTACAATGGTACCTACTGGGGGCTGGGGGAGAGGAATGGAGACGGGGAGATATTGACCAAAAAACACAAAGTTGCAGTTACATAGGATAAATAATAAATTAGAGATCTAGTGTATTGACAATGATGGCTATAGTCAATAATATTGAGCTGAATACTAGAAATTTGCTAAGAGTAGATTGCAAATCAAAAGTAAGCTGGAGAAGTTATATTAATTTCAGACCATGTCAAGTAAAGTTATCAGGGACAAAAAGTGCCATTACCTAACGATAAAGGGGTCAATTCTCCATGAAGACCTAATAATGTTTTACACATACGCACCTAACAAGAGTGTCAAAATACATGAGGCAAAACTGATAGAACCACAGAGAAAAATAAATGAATCCACTATTACATAGGGGGATGTTAACACCCATCTATCAAAAATATAGATCCAGCAAGCAGACAATTACTACAGACATGGTTGAACCCAACATCACTATCAATCAACTGGATAAAACGGACATCTATAGATTACTTCATCCAACAACAGCAGAATACACATTCTTCTTCAGATTACATAGAACATTCACCAAAAGACTACATTCCAGGCCATAAAACAAATTTAAAATAATAGAAATCATACAATGTCTGCCCTCAGACCACAACGAAATTAAACTAGAAATCGGTAATAGAAAGTCAGAAAATTCCAAAGTATTTGGAGATTAAACACTTTTTTCTTTTTAATTTATTTATTAAATAGGCTCCATGCCCAATGAGCAGTTTTAATTCACAACCCAAGATCAAGAGTCACATTCTCTACCTACTGAGCCAGCCAGGTACCCCTAAACAACACACTTCTAAATAACACATGGATCAAATAAGAAATTTCAAGAGACATTTTTAAATATTTTGAACTAAATGATAATGAAAACACAACTTATCAAAATTTGTTAGACACAACAAAAGCAGGGCTTTGAGTGAAATTTATCCATAGAATGTATAGATTAGAAAAGAAGATCTAAAAGCAACCAAACTACAAAAAGAAAAGCTAATTAAATTCAAAGTAAGCAGGAAAAAAAATTACAAAAATTATAGCAGAAATCAATGAAATTTAAAACAGGAAATCAATAAAGAAAAATAATGAAACCAAAGCTGCTGCTTTGAAAAGATCGATAAAATAGATAAGCCTCTAGCCAGGCTTATTGGAAAAAAAGGAGGGGGGCAAGAACACAATATTAATATCAGAAATTAAAGAAGAGACATCACTACAGGTGCTATGGACATTAAAAGGACAATAAAGGAATACAGTGAACAATTCTATGCCCACAAATTTGATAACCTCTAACTTCTTTGAAAGACACAATCTGCAGGGGCATCTGGGTGGCTAAGTTGGCTAAGGGTCCGACTCTTGATTTCAGCTCAGGTCATGATTTCAGGGTTGTAAGGTCAAGCTCACATCAGGCTCCACACTGAGCATGGAGCCTGCTTGAGATTTTCTCTCTCTACCCCTCTGTCCCTCCCCATGATTGTGCTCACTCCCTCTTAAAAAAAAAAATTTAATTAAAAAGAAGAAGACAAGTTGCCAGCACTCACCACAAGAAGAAGGAGACGTTCTGAATACACCTATACCTGTTAAAGAAGTTGAGTCAATTATTAATAACCTTCTAGAACAGAAAGCACCTGGCCCAGATGGCTTCCCTGGTGAATTCTACCAAACACTTAAGGAAGATATTATACTAATTCTCTACAATCTCTTCTGCAAGACAGATGCAGAGGGAATACTTCCTAACTCACTCTATGAGAACAGCATTAGCCTAATGCCAAAAAACAAAGACATGACAAGAAAACAAACAAAACAACAAAACTACAGACGAGTTTCTCTCAAGAACATAAATGTAAAAATCCTCAGCAAAATATTAGCAAAGTCAATCTAAAAATGTATTAAAAAAATTATACACCATGACCAAGCAGGATTTATCCCATGTATGCAAGACTTGTTCAACATCTGAAAATTTATTAATGTAATCCATTGCATTGATAGGCTAAAAAAGAAAAATCACATAATCCTATTCGTAGATGCAAAAAAAAGTACTGACAAAACCCAATACCCATTCATAATAAAAACTACTCTCAGTAAACTAGAACTTCCTTAACTTGATAAAGAATATCTACAAAAAGGGGGCACCTGGGTGGCTCAGTCGTTAAGCGTCTGCCTCCAGCTCAGGACATGATCCCAGGGTCCTGGGATTGAGACCCACATCAGGCTCCCTGCTCTACTGGGAGCCTGCTTCTTCCTCTCCCACTCCCCCTGCTTGTGTTCCCTCTCTCACTGGCTGTCTCTTTCTGTCAAATAAATAAATAAAATCTAGAAAGAAAAAAGAAAAGAAAGAAAAGAAAAGAAAAGAAAAGAAAAGAAAAGAAAAGAAAAGAAAAGAAAAGAAAAAAATCTACAAAAAAGCCCCTACAGTCAACATCATATTTAATGGTGAGAAACTAGAAGCTTTCCCACTAAGATCAGAAATAAGGCAAGGATGTTACCCTTTCACCACTCCTTTTCATCTTTGTAAAAGAAGTTCTTCCAGTTATTGTAATAAGGCCAGAACAGGAAATAAAAGGTATACTGATTGGAAAGGAAGAAATAAAACTGTCTTTGTTCACAGATGTCATGATCATCTATGTAGAAAATCCAAAAGGAGATACAAAAACAAAAAACCCTGGAACTAAGGCAATTATAGAAAGGCTGCAAAAAACAAGGTTAATATACAAAGTCAATCATTTCCCAATATACCAGCAATGAACAAGTAGAATATGAATTTTTTATACACCATTTACATTAGCATTTCCCAAAAATCAAACACTTATGTATAAGTCTAACAAAATACACATAAGATCTATATAATAAAAACTACAAAACCCTAATGAAGGAAATCAAAGAAGAACTAATAAATGGAGAGATATTTCACGTTCATGGATTGGAAGACTCAATATTGCCAAGACATTTGTTCCTCCTAATTTTAATTATAGATTCAATGCAATCCTAATCCAAAATCCCAACAAGTTATTTTGTGGACATCAACAAACTGATTCCAAAAATTTTATGGAGAAAGAAAAGACCCAGACTAGTTAACAAAATATATATATTTTAAAGGATTTTATTTATTTATTTTACAGAGAGACAGTGAGCACAAGCAGGGGGAGCAGCAGGCAGAGGGAGAGGGAGAAGCACTGGCTCCCCTCTGAGCAGGGAGCCAGATGTGGGGCTCGATCCCAGGACCCTGGGATCATGACCTGGGCCGAAGGCAGTCACTTAACCAGCTGAGCCACCCAGATGCCCCTAGTTAACAAAATATTGAAGGAGAAAAACAAAGCTGAAGAACTGACTTCAACATTTATTATATAACTACAGTAATCAAGACAGTATAATTTTGGCAAAAGAATAAACAGATCAATTGTATGGTATAAAGAAGCCAGAAATAAATCCAAATAAATACTTAACCTGGTCACTGAAACAAGACACAAAGGAAATACAATGGAGAAAAAAATGGTCTTTTTGAACAAATGATGCTGGAACTGAACATGCACACATGCACACAAAAATCAATCTAGACACAGACCATACCTCCTCACAGAAGTTAACAAAGTAAATGTAAAATGCAAAACTATAAAATTCTTAAAACTTAGGAGAAAATCTAGATGAGCTTGGGTGTAGCTGTGACTTTAGATATACACCAAAGTCATGATACATGAAAGAAACAACTGATAAACTGGACTTCATTAAAAGTAAAAATTTCTACTCTGCTTAAAACATTGTCAACAGAATAAAAACATAAGCTGGGAGAAAATATTTCCAAAAGACACATCTGATAAAGGACTGTTATCCAAAATATACACAGAACTCTTAAAACTCAACCATAAGAAAAACTAAAAACCTGAATTAAAAACGGATTCATAATATAACAGACACCTCACCAAAGATACACAGATGGCAAATAACCACACAAAAAGATGTTCCACATGATATGTTATCAGGGAAATGTAAACTAAAATAATGACATACTATTACACACTTATTAGAATGGCCAAAATCACGAACACTGACAACACCAAATGCTCCTAAGGACGTGGAGCCAAAAGAACTCTCACTGACTGCTGGTGGCAATGCAAGACGGTGCAGCCACTCTGGAAGACAGTTTGGCGCTTTCTTATTAAACTAAATATACTCTTACCACATGATCCAGCAATCATTCTCCTTGGTATTTACCCAAAGAAGTTGAAATTTATGGAACTGAAAACTTATGTAGAGACAAAACCTGCATGTGGATGTTTACATCAGTTTTATTCATAACTAACAAAACTTGGAAGGAACCAAGATGTCCTTTAGGAGAGGAATGGATAAACAAACTGTGGTATATCCCAACAATGGAATACTACTTAGTGCTAAAAAGAAAGGAGTTCTCAAGTTATGGAAAAATGCAAAGAAAATTTTAATGTGTATTACTAAGTGAAAGAAGCCAATCTGGAAGGACTACATACTGTATGATTCCAAATGTATGACATTCTGGAAAAGGCAAAACTATGGAGACAGTAAAAAGATCAGTGGTTGTCTTGGATTAAAGGAGAGGGAGGTATAAATAGGTGGAACACAGAGGTTTTAGGAGAGTGAGAACACTCTGTGATAATATGATGGATACATATCATTTCACACCTATTCAAACTCATAGAATATACAACACCAAGAGTGAACCAAAATGTAAACTATGGACTTAGGGTGATAATGGCATGTCACTGAAGTTTCATCAACTATAACAAATATACCATGCTGTGGGGGATGCTGACAATGGGGAAAGCTATACATATGAAAGGGCAAGAGGCATACAGGAAAATCTGTGTCTTCCACTCAATTTTGCTGTGAACCTAAAACTTCTCTAAAAACTAAAGTCTATTAAAAAAAAATTATGCTAGAGGTAACTGAAACTATTAATGTGAACAAGAATTTATAAACCCATGAATACACTCTCACATCTATGCAATAGCTAATATATCACTAAAATGGACTAACATAATTAATTCTCAATAAAACAATGTAATATGCATCCTTAGAGCCTAGTTTTTTATCTCTAATACTATTCTCCACAAAAAAGAACTAGGAGTCCTTAGAGAATAGTCAATTTCATATCCTGGGGTAGAGAAAATTAAAGATGGGCCTGAAAAATGCTGTTGCCAAAGAGCAATGAGCTTTGAAACATTTTGAGATACTATTACAAAGGACTTAGAAGCCAGCTGAAAAGAGACTCCTACTGGCCAAACGACCGCAACAGTCAAAAGAAACTTTTAATTATAATTAGCTAAATCATAATTAACCAATTATAATTAACCAAAAGAAGTTTGCAAAGCCCTGATTATACAATGATTCTCAAAGAAAAGTGGAATTTCTCTTAACTTACACTTCATTTGAGTTGAATTTATTTGTATACGAAAAAACACAGACAAGTAACTGCCACCACCTCCAAAAAACCATAGGATTTTCTTACCGTAAAAACATCCAAACTGCACTGACCTCTACCTCTGAAACTAATAATACATTATATGTTAATTAATTGAATTTAAATTTTTAAAAAACTGATCTGTGAAATTTCTTGTGATTTTCCCAATGGCCACTTTCCCACCACATACACACCCCCCCCAACACACACACACAAACCCTCTATACTCATTTTAATAAATATTCTTACATTACTATAAATCATTAAACAAATGTATCAAGGCACAAAATTTACAGATATAAGAGACCTTCCAATAAACCTTGGACATTGAGACATGCACATGTTAAAACCTTGCAGCCAACTCAAGTGCACTTTTAAGCTGACTACAAATGTATGGAACTCTTATCTTTGCTTGGGTTTATTTGCAACTTTATAGATTTCTTTTTAAGTTTTATTTATTTAAATAATCTCTACACCCAACGTGGCGCTTGAACGCAGGACCCCAAGATCAAGAGTCACATGCTCTGACAGAGCCAACCAAGCGCCTCTGTCACTTAGTACTTTTAACAGCTGTTCTCTATTCTTTTCTTTACTATTCTCCTTGCCCTACATGTTCACTAAAACAACTGAATGAAGGTCTCTCCAAGGACAAAGAGCAAAGACTAACTCACTTGATTTTATTTAATTTTAGTATAAAAGTCCAGAATAAGAAAAATATCCCGCTCCCGTTAAAACCTTTCACTAAACGTTTATTTACCTTGATACCTCTTAAGGGATAGTATGAGAAGAAAGTCCATTTTGGGGCTAATTACTCATCACATAAGAAAAAGTTAAATGTCACAACTTTAGTTTTGTGGTGATGTTCCAAGGACAGCAGTAGCTTAGAAAATACAAAAAAAAAAAAAAAAGAAAAGAAAAGAAAGAAAGAAACTGTAAGAATGTAATACTTCTTCAGTTAGTGAACTGAAGCCTGTCATGTGTCTGGAAGTATTCTAGGCAGTGGGAATAAATCAGTGAACAAGACAAATCCCTAACCTCATGAAGCTTGCAGTCTAGTGTTTATTATTACATAATAAACAAATATGTAATACGATGTCATACCTGTTTAAATACTAGGAAAAAAAGGAAAAAAGGGTAGAGTTACAAGGGTTAGACAAACTGGTTGAGAAAGGCCTGTCTGAGGAGAGGCAAATGAGTGGAGACCTGAATGAATTAAGAGAATAAGCAATATGACTATCTGGGAGCAGGGGTTCTAAACAAAGCGTATGAAAAGTGCAAAAGCCTTATAAAAGAACGTGATTAGTGGACTCTGTGAGTAGCAAATAGGATAGCTGGAGCCCAGTGAGCAAGGGGAAGAGTAGAAAATGTGGACAGGCAGCCAAAGTCAGATTAATATACTTTGAAGATCATGGTATGGACTTTGGATTTTATTTTAAGCATCACTGGAGGCTTTAGATGGTTGACAGAGGGAAATAAGACTCTTAGCTTGGTTTGAAAAGATCCCTGGCTATTGGGGACAACAAGGCTAGGATAAAGAGCAAATGCATGGAGAGAGGAAGCTGTTGCAGTAGTCCTCACAAAGAGTGGTGGTGGAAAGCAGTGGAATGACATTAGTAAAGGAGATGAAAAGTGTCTGAAACAGGATATACAGAGAAGGTAAAGCCCAAAAGATTTTCCAAGGGGCTCCATATTTTCGGCCTGAAAAATGATGATGTCATTTAATGAGGTGGAAACACTGGAAAAGAAGTTTCAGGATAACAAAAAATAGTGCCACAGAAGACACATTAAATTTGAGATCCTCTTTAGACATATGAGAGTAAATGTTAAGAAGAAAGCTAAAGATATAGGTTGTGCTCAAAGCAAGAAAAGAGCTAGTACTATAATTTTTGAAGTCACCAGTACATATATAATATTTAAAGCAACTAAACTAAAAATGAGCAAAAGAGAATGAAAAGACACCAGTGACGTAGGAAAAAACCAAGAGCATGTGGTGTCCTGAAAATCAAGTAAAAAAATAATAAACTGTCACTACTGAAAGTGGTTAGCTGTGTGAAACGATACTGAATAGTTAAGGCCAACACAGACTAAAAGCTGGTTGTGGCAATATGAGATCACGGGTGACACAGACAAAATGATTTTAGTGGAGTGGGAGGAAGAAAGCCCGACTTGGGAGGAGGTTCATGAGAACCTCTCATGAGGTTCATGAGAAAATGGCATTTTGGCAAAAATAAGCTGCAGCCATGAGTATAGACAACTCTTTCAAGGATTTTTCCTATAAAGGTGAGCAAAAAAGCAATACAGTAGCTGAAAAGGGATGTCTTATCAAGAGAAGGTGACTGTGTTAAAGAAAGGTAACACTGCATGTCCAAATGCTGATGAAAATCATTCACTGAGACAGGAAATGCATGGTGCAAGAAACCCAGGAAAACTGAAGGTGCAAAGTCCCTAAGAGATGAAGAGAAAGCATCCAGGACACAAGCAGAAGAGCTGGCCTTTGATAACCAGAGACTTTTCATCCCATTTTAACAGTAGGGAAGGTAAATATGTGGGAGGAGCTGCAAGCAGGAAAGAAGATTTGATGGTGGGTGAATGTAGAATTTCTTTCCTGGTTGCTTCTATGTTTTCTTTTTTTCATTGGAATAAGCAAGATCATCAATAACTGCAGAATGAAAAACAGGAAGTGTTGGAAATTTGAAGAGAGAAGAGAAGGTGGTGAAAGAATCATCACTGATAATGGGAGAGGAAATTTCTACATAAAAGTAGAATGAGTGTAGAGTAGCAATACTATCCACTTGAGATTTGAGGTCATAAATTTAAAATGAAACCAATTAGCAAGGTTACGGTTTTCACTACCCATTATCAGCTGCCATACTGCAGAATCTGGGTTTTGTAATAAAAACAAAACAGTTGGACAATGGTAAAGGAGTGAAAGGTGAATAAGAGAAGGACTCCAACAATGGGTCACAGACTCTGAGATAGTAGAGGATGTAACAACCCCATCACTAAGATCACTGGATTGGAGGACTCAGTATGGTTCAAGAATTATTACAATGCTAAGACTAGGAGAAAATGAGCTGGAAAAAGAAGAGGTAGTAGTCAGAGAGTAGGACGGTTGATGCCAAGATTCTGGAAGTGAAACAGCAATTGTCATAGCAAGTGAGACAATGACAGGCTGATCACATATGTCCACTAGATGGACAGGATGAGGTAGGCTGGAGAATCACAATGTTGAGAAATCAAGGAGCCAAGAGGTCCAGATACTGAATAGACTATTAACATCACAATGGGAGAAACAAAGGAAAATAGGAAGGCAGGTGCTAAATCTTCAGAGAAAGAGGGAAAGTACTCAGGAAGACTATTGGTAAGTGCAAAAAAGGGGCCTGGGGTACAGTCTGGCAGCACTGTTACCTGTAAGTAACCATTATGTTGAAAAATGTCACTTGAAACTTCAAAAAAAACCTTTCACTAGAAAATAACAGTATATAGTACAGAAAAAACTTAAGGAAAAGAAATCATGAAAAATGACTATTGCAGAATTTACATAAATTCAAGTTTAAAATAATGTGGTAATCAATTTGCAGCAAAACAGCAAGAGGTAGAATTCTTCAATCCAACCTTCAGTTATTACTCTACCTACCAAGACCCTACTGAAGAGTGGGATGAGAATTAGAGAATATTCGAAGGCTTTCCAAGAATTACAGACATCTAGCTGCAACACATTGACAACTAAAAGTATTTTATGGAAAACCGTATTTCAAGATACAGCAATTTCTAACTCTTCTCTAAAAACTGTATGACATTCTGTAAGCAACAAAAAGAGGACATTCAACTTCAGAGAAAAAGCCTATCACTATATCTAAACTCTATCCAACAACTGTTAAAAAAACATTGCCCATGGGGCGCCTGGGTGGCACAGCGGTTAAGCATCTGCCTTCGGCTCAGGGTGTGATCCCGGCGTTATGGGATCGAGCCCCACGTCAGGCTCCTCTGCTATGAGCCTGCTTCTTCCTCTCCCACTCCCCGGGCTTGTGTTCCCTCTCTCACTGGCTGTCTCTATCTCTGTCAAATAAATAAGCAAAATCTTTTAAAAACAAAACAAAACAAAACAAAACATTGCCCATGAGAGACCATCTCACACAGATACTCTCTGAATACAGTATGAAATTTCATCCCTTTGACAACTTAAATGACTAACTTTATAAATTTTGGAAATGACTTTGGGTAACCTATTCTATCTTCCTTTTGCAGATACACAATATACATTAGCTTATTTAAGGCACCTAAATGTCCAGCAGACCAGAAAGCATTTGGTCTAGTTTAACTCAGCATTTCACAATATTATTCTTTAATAGAACGTATTTTTTTCCCCTCACACGCATACTAAAACAATCAGCTTCAAACAAACGCTGGATGCTTCATAAGCAGAAATATACTGTAAGTTATCACATTAACAGCCTGAACATATTAACTATTCATCCCAGTTTTAATTTTGCTTTAATAAAACATTTCTCTACAGATATTAAATACTTTCCACTAAATCAGGGCTGTAGGGAAAAAAGAGAGAGAGAGAGAGAACTAAATTTTTTCACTGTGTCATAGCCTATCAAACTATTTCAGCAGATGGAGATTTTAGAACTCAGTCTATAGACAAATGTAATGAGGTACATTTTTAAAAATCTGTTAAGTTCGATACCTGTTTCCACAATATTTTCTGTTTCTGTTGTCTCCAGCCCATCCATGCTGTCCTCATCTTCCACTGCAGTTTTTCCTCTACTTCGAGGCCTACATAGAAATACATAGAGTTAAATGTTAAATTTTAAGGATTACAGTTATACTTAACATAAAGAAGTTGAAGGTATACATAATAAAATAATTTAGGCAATTTTTACTACATTTTACCATATCAAATAGTAAATATCACATTTTAGAGTCATTTTTTCCTCAAACCCAGACCTTACTTATACATTGAATGTGAAGACAGGCCAGGATTAATATATTTTGTCATCATAACTTATTTTTTTAAGTATTCTTTATATTAGACTCTGTCTCTTTTGAGCTGACCTTGAGATGACCCTCTGTTTATAGCAGTGATTTTTAAGCACCTAATGGGTTCTTGGCAAAATTCACACACCAGGTTATATCTCTATATCTAGTGAAATTGAGGAATGATGCCCAGATGAGTGTATTTTTATTTTTTTTAAAAGATTTTATTTATATATTTGTCACAGAGAGAGACAGCCAGCGAGAGAGGGAACACAGGCAGGGGGAGTGGGAGAGGAAGAAGCAGGCTCCCAGCGGAGAAGCCTGATGTGGGGCTTGATCCCAGGACTCCGGGATCACACCCTGAGCTGAAGGCAGAAGCTTAACGACTGAGCCACCCAGGCGCCCCCAGACGAGTGTATTTTTAAAACACTTCCATACATGGAAGTGATGCATATCCTTGTAAACCACTCAAAAAAATTTTTGTAAATATTGAACATAATCTAATCACACATCTTACAAATGTAATGCAATTTAACTTATGAAACTCACTTCAGTAAAGAGTTGTGGTAGGTAAGGTTCTTTGACCCAAAGCAATTTAAAAAAAACAAAAAACACTAATGCCTTTAAATTTTGTGCTATCTCAAAAATTAAGGATAGAAATGAGTTAAACAACAACAAAAATTTCTGAACACATAAGAAAAAACAGGAAATTACATATTCTAAAAATTTAGAAATTGACGGTAGTACTCAGGTAATTTCAGAGCTTTAAATTATTTTATTACTCAAAAAGACACAAACTCAGTATTTGAACTGAAAAACACTGAGGGCAGAAAATAATAAAGGATCAATAATATGAAAAAATCAAAAAGCTTTTTTAAACAATAGAAAATTTATTTAAGTCTTTCTTAAATTTAATTAAATATTAATCAAAACCAAAAAAGGAAATGTAACATAAGAATTTTCTGAAGTTGAAGCAATCAGAGTCTAAGTAGTTCTATATATGAACTATTTATTGCACATTGTCAAGTCACCCCTACCCCCAAAGAACTTGAAAACACCTGAACCAAAATCCTAACAAATATATCCAAAAACTATGGTTGAAAAAAAAATTTGTCAATAAAAAAAAATCTAAGTAAAATACTAGTAAATATCATCAACATGCAAGTATGATTTCATATGAGAAATTAGTCAATATAACATAGTCGACCAAAGAGAAAAAACAGCATTGTTTCAAACTTCATGAGCAAAGGGGAAAGAGACAGAACTGAGTAAGAGACTACACAGACTGATGGGGTTTAAGCATTCCAAGGATTGTACTACTCATGGAAAAAGGGAGAGGATAATTATTTTCAGGATTAAGTAGTTATGTTTAAATTTAAAAGAAAACTTTAGGGGCACCTGGGTGGCACAGCGGTTAAGTGTCTGCCTTCAGCTCAGGGCGTGATCCCGGCGTTACGGGATCGAGCCCCACATCACTCCTCTGCTATGAGCCTGCTTCTTCCTCTCCCACTCCCCCTGCTTGTGTTCCCTCTCTCTCTGGCTGTCTCTGTCTCTGTCAAATAAATAAAAATCTTTAAAAAAAAAAAAATTAAAAAAAAAAATAAAAGAAAAGAAAACTTTAAAGCAATCAAAGGGGAAAGAACGGATGAGATGAGTAAAGTCTGACTAATACAACAGGCAAAAAGGAAAGTAAAAAATACATAATACACAGAAAAATAAAAATGTTAAAAAATTAAATAAAAATACAAGTTTTCACAGTAAATATAAATGGCTTAAACTTGGCTGACATTATTTAATGATAAAAAGATTAATTTACCAGGAAAACTCAACAAAACTACTCAAATTGTATAAAAAGCAAACATTTACAGAACGACGAAGTGATAGATTCACACAATCACAAGAAATTTTCACATCTCACTCTCAGAAACTGAGATGAAATATAATAAGAAACATTTTAAGCAATTACTTGGACAACATATTTAACAAGTATCATTGGATGACTGGGTCAATTCTCCTGTGTGTGTAGCTCTGTTAAAACAGGATACAGGTAAACAACAAAATCTCTGCCTTCACTAAACTACATTCTAGTGAGAAGAAATATCTGTTACTCTTGTAAACAAATAAAACACATACAACATCAAGAAAATACAAATGAATGGAAAAAAGGAAGGATGAGGGACTATCATTTTAAGTAAGATACTTATAAAATAAACTTTACAAAATAAATTGTATATAAGTAAGGGGACATTTCAGTAGAAATCTGAAGTACAAGAGAAACCACACCATGCAGATATCTGGAAAAGGTGCACTACAGTAGAAGGAACAGCAAATGCAAACTTATGAGTATATATGCGTGTTGGAAGAACAGTGTTTCCAGTGTTGAAAAATACACTGTGGCTGGAACAGAGTGAGTGAGAGGGGCAGTAAGGAGATATGAGGCCAAAGAATTTTTTTTAATATCAATTTTTTTAGAAACCTATAGACCAATATAAGGACTATGTCCACAGAGACTGGAAATTCTTGAAATAATTCTAATAGGACTGCTACAATGGAACTGAGAATAAGAAAATTAATTCAAGAGATATTATGGAGGCAGAATTTACTTTAAATCTTTTATGATTCTTCATGATTACAAACACTTACTGCTAAAGAAAGGGGAACATGTATGACCTAGCTGGCTTTGTCATTTAATCTTCCAAGCCAGTGTTTAGTTGCTCTGTTTTATGTTTTTTTTTTCCTTCTCTACTATCCTGACCCTTGACAACTTATTGTTTTTTGGCACAATTGGTGTTATTTCAAATTTATTTTATCTAAAGGTGGGGGGAGTGGGGGATGTGTGCATGTGTATCAGTTGTCTATATTCCTCAAAAAGAAATTTTTAATTTTTGCTTTGCTTCTTTTCCTTCTTATTCCTCTTAATTCCTGGTTTTGGCACCAATAAGGCACGTTTTTTACATTCATCAATCCATCAGAATTCTTTTCCTTCTGCTCAATGGACCAACTTATCAATATCATGTCATTTTAAAATTTCCCACAGTTCATTCTCATCTTTTTATTGCTGCTCACTGGCTTCTGGTATATATGATTGTTCTGACTAATCACATGCTGAATTTATTTTTTTCTGAATGCAAAAGATAACAGTCATACTTTGTGAAACCCATATCAGTAAAAATAGATGTATACATTTTACATTTCCATATTGCATTCAGATGTTCCCAATTTGGATTTTTAATAGAACTTTGAAGTCTAATTACAAATGGCAACCTAAAAATTATTTATTTCAATCTTTCTTTGACTTTTATTCCTTCTTCTCTTTTTCTTTTGTTTCTCTTAACCTTTCATTTTAGTTCTGATTCATTCTGCTGCAAGGAAATTTGAAGTAAAATAATACCACTAACAATTCGAGAAAATTTTCCACCAAAAATCCAATGTTCCATATTAATATTATAATTTAAAGCTAATTTGAGTTCCTAAAATAATATAGACTTCTATTTAAAGCCAATAAGAGTAAGGAGGAGGTTCAAATTACTCTCCAGCCATAAACAACTAGAACACCAGACAAAATATAAGAAACATCCATTATTTGACATTAACTAAAAGTCAAGGACAGGACTGTAATCCCTGGGCAATAGGAAACAAACAAGGTGAACCCTACCATCACAAAGGCTCTCTGCACAGAATTAATTTACAAACTGTAGCACAAATAGGGGAACTCAAAGACTGGGAACTGTACTGAAATGAGGACACAGAAACCATCAATTCAGGAGGCTAGAAACTATGAGAGAAAGTGCACAAGGGGAGGGAGTTGTACAGACATCTGCCTAAGGGTACCCTTAAGTTTTTATCTGAATACCAATCTGTATAAAGTGGTATAAAACCCAAAAGGCTGGACAAGAACAAGTTCCAAGGAAAGAACAATTACTGCACAGCTGTAATACAAACAAGTCCCAAAGCTCCCAGAGCTAGGAATCAGTCCTGTTCCCTCTAGCCAGAGTGCCAAGAACTCATTGACTATATTAACACATGCAGAACAGACTAGAATAGAACATGACTTTAAAAGTAGTCTAAATGAACTCTACAACAACTTATCTTCTAGACCATCCCTAAAAGAGTTCACAAATAAGCCTCAACGGAATCAAAATTTTCCACAACTAACAGGCAAACACACACACACACACACACACACACAGCATTTGTTAAAGTACTACAACAAAATCTAGCTTTCAACAAAAAAATCACAAAGTATGGCATCCAATAAAAATTTACAAACTATACAGAAAAGTAGGAAAATGTGAGTATTGACCAGGAAAAAAAATCAAGGACCAGAAAACAACAGAGACATAGAAGGGACAAGCATGGACATTAAATCAGCTATTATCAATATGTCTCCTGTGGAGACATGGAAAATGAATGTGAGGAGAGAAATGGAAGATAGTAAAAAATGTTAAAAATGGAACTCACGGTAACAAAAAAAACTCAAATAAAATTTTCACTTTCCGTGATTAACATCTGACAGAAATGGCAAAAGAAAAGATGACTGACGTTAAAGATACAACAGCTACCCAACATAAAAGACAAAGTGAAAAAAGACAAACACAGCTACAGAGCCCTTTGGAACAACAGCAACCAATCTAACACATCAGGTTTGAGTTGGAGGGAAGCAAACAAAAATACATGTATGTTTAGTGAAATACAGCTGTAAATCTTGCAAACTATATCAGATCCAAGAAGCACAACAAAATCACTCACACACATACACACACACACATAACAGTAACTTTATAGTCAATCTGCTGAAATAGAGTGATAAAAGAAAATCTTAAAAGCAGCCAAGGATAAGATATATTACTTACTGGGTAAGAAAAATTAGAGTGACTACAAACTTCTCATGTGAAATTATGTAAGCCGGAAGACAGTGAAATAACATAATTGAAGTGCTTGGAGAAAAATTAAAGGGAAAAAAACCACCCGTAAACCTTAAAACATGCAGCAAAAAGCATCCTTCAATAACAAAAGTAATGTAAAAGCTTTTTCAAAAAAATTCTTCAACAAACCTTCATTATAAGACATATTAACGAAATTCTTCAGACAAAAGGAAAATGACAGTTAATAAAAACCTGGATCAAGATATCGGTATGTAGGGGCGCCTGGGTGACACAGCGGTTAAGCGTCTGCCTTCGGCTCAGGGCGTGATCCCGGCGTTATGGGATCGAGCCCCACATCAGGCTCCTCCACTATGAGCCTGCTTCTTCCTCTCCCACTCCCCCTGCTTGTGTTCCCTCTCTCACTGGCTGTCTCTATCTCTGTTGAATAAATAAATTAAAAAAAAAAAAAAGATATCGGTATGCAAAGGAATAAAAACTGGTGGAAATGGTAAGTATGTGAGTAAATATAAAAGACCTTTTTCTCATTTTTAATCTTCTTAAAAGTTAACTAGCTGCTTAAAGCAAAAACTATAATTTATTCCAGAGTACATAATATATATATATAATTAAACTATATGGCAACAGGCAGTGCCTGGGTGGCTCAGTTGGCTAAGCATCTGCCTTCACTTCAGGTCGTGATCCAAGGGGCCTGGGATTGAGCCCCACATCAGGCTCCCTGCTCAGCGGAGAGTCTGCTTCTCCCTTTTTCTCTCACTCTGCCTCTCCCCTGCTTGTGCTCTCTAATAAATAAATAAAATCTTTTTTAAAAATTAAAATCAAAATAAACTGTATGGCAACAATAGTTCAAAACACAGGAAAGTAAAAAGGAAAGTATACTGGCATACACATCTTATAGTACGTTTGCAGTGACAAAATTACTTGAAGGAAGACTCAGATAAGTTAAAAATGTGTAACATAAACCGTAGAGCAACTCCTCTATGAAAACACACACATGCACAGCTTGTTAGTCAAGTACAGACAGAAC
>NC_048218.1:207534501-207600783 GCF_002007445.2 Ailuropoda melanoleuca
CAACCAAAAGAAAGGGGGGGGGGGGGGGGGGATAAAAGGGAATGAAGAAAAAAATGGGACAGAGATAAAATACAAAACAAGCAGATTTAAACACATTCATATCAATAGCTTTGTTAAGTGTCAACAGACTTAATGTTACAATTAAAAAGCAGAAATTATCAAATCTTGTTAAAATGTCCAAACTACCCAAAGCAATTTACAGATTTAATGCAATCCCTATCAAAATACCAATAGCATTTTTCACAGAATTAGAACAATCCTAAAATTTGTATGGAACCAAGAAGACCTCAGTAGCCAAAGCAATCTTGAAAAAGAAAAACAAAACTGGAGGTATCACAATTCCAGATTTCATGTTTTACTATAAGACAGTAGTAATTAAATCAGTATGATACTGGCATAAACACACACATAGATCAACAGAACAGAATAAAAAACTCAGAAATAAACCCACAATTATATGGTCAATCTACGACAAAGGAGGCAAGAAGATACAATGGGAAAAAGACAGTCTCTTCAACAAACATCTTGGGGAAAATGTACAGCTACAGGCAAAAGAATGAAACTGGACCACTTTCTTTCATGATACACAAAAATAAAGTCAAAATGATCTAAAAGCCTAAATGTGAGACCTGAAACCACAAAAATCCTTGAAGGCAGCACAGTCAGTAATTTCTCTGACATCAGCCATAGCAACATTTTTCTAGACATGTCTTCTGAGACAAAGGAAATAAAAGCAAAAATAAACTACTGGGACTACATCAAAATAAAAAGCTCTGCACAGCGAAGGAAACAATCAACCAAACTAAAAGGCAACCTACTGAATAGAAGACATTTACAAATGACATATCAGATAAAAGATTAGTATCCAAAATATATAAAGAACTTAAACAACTCAACACCCAAAAAACAAATAATCCAATTAAGAAATGGGCAGAAGACAGGAACCAGCATTTCTCCGTAGACATCCAGATGGTCAACAGACACATGAAAACATCCTCAACATCACTCATCATCAGGGAAAAGCTAATTAAAACTACAATGAGATATATTAAAACTACAATGAGATATTAAAACTACAATGAGATATCACCTCACATTTGTCAGATGGCTAAAATCAAGAACAAAGGAACAACAGGTGTTGGCCAGGAAGTGAAGACCAAGGAACATTCATGCACTATTGGTGGGAATGCAAACCGGTATGGCCACTGTGGAAAAGAGTATGGAGGTCCCTAAAAGCCAAAAAACAGAACTACCCTATGATCCAGCAACCACACTACTGGGTATTTACCCAAAAAATACAAAAACACTAATTCAAAGAGATACAAGCACCCCAAACTAATAGTAGCATTATTTACAACAGCCAAACTATGAAAGCAGCCCAAGTGTCCACTGATAGATGAATAGATAAAAAATATGAGGTATATATTTGCAAAAGACTATTATTCAGCCATAAAAAGGAATGAAATCTTGATATCTGCAACAACAGGGACTGAGCTACAGAGTATAAGGCCTAAGCAAAATAAGTCAAAGACAAATCCCATATGATCTCACTCATGTGGAATTTAAGAAACAAAACAAATGAACAAAGGAAAAAAAGAGAAAGAGAGAGACAAACCAAGAACAGTTTCTTAACTATAGAGAGCAAACTGAGGGTTATCAGAGGGGAGGCAGATGGGGGGATAGCCAAAATAAGGGGTGGGAATTAAAGACTACATTTAGCACAATGAAAAAAAATAAATTAAATTAAAAAGCAGAAATTATCTGTTTAAAGAGCAAGATCCAATTATATGCAGTCTATAAGACGCTTTAACTAAAAAGACACTTAAAGGATAAAAGAACAAAGAGACAGAAAAATATAATTTGACAATGCTAATCAAAAGAAAGCTACAGGACTATATTATTGAACAAAGCAGATTTCAAACAAGGAATATTATAAGAACCAGAGATAGATGTTACATAATGATAAAAACGTCAATTCATCAGAGACAATAATCCTAATATGTAATGCACCCAATGCTTCAAAATACCGATAATTGAAAATAGAAATATTTAAGTCCACAATTATATACTACAACACTGCTCAATAACAGACATAAAGTAGACGGAAAATTCAATAACGACACAGAATACTTAAGACTACTATCAACCAAGTACACCTAAATTGACCATTACAGAATACCCTACCTAATAACAACTGAATATCATACTCTTTTCAAGTATACAAACCCCAGAATAATCCAAACTGTAGCACTTAACACCAAGTTCAACAAATTTAAAAAGACTGAAATCATACCAAAGATATTCTCTGGACCTAATGGAATTAAACTGGAAACAAACAAAAATTATATAAACAATATCTTCAAATATCTGGTAAACACACATACAATTCTAAATAACCCACTAGTCAAGAAAGAAATGAGAAGGAAATTGGAATACTGCTTGAACTAAATGAAAATGAAAATACAACATTTCAAACTTTGGAAAATTCAGGTAGCAGTGAATAAAGGGAAATTTACAGTTTTAAATAGTTATAACAGAAAATAAGAAAGATCTTCACTTAATAATAACATAAGCTTCCACTTTAAAGAAATTAGAAAACAGGGCCGCCTGGGTAGCTCAGTCCATTAAGCATCTGCCTTTGGCTTGGGTCATGATCCGGGGGTCCTGGGGTTCTGGGATTGAGACCCACATGGGGCTCCCTGCTAGGCAGACAGGCAATCTCTCTATCAAGTAAATAAAATCTTTAAAAAAAAAAAAAAAAGAAAGAAAGAAATTAGAAAACAAAAATCAAGTCAAAACCATAATAAAGACATAATAAAAAGCCAAAATCAGGGACATAAAAACAAAATAAAAGAGAATTTTTAAAAATCAATGAAATCACCCCCCCAATCAATGAAACCCAAAGATGGTTCTTTGAAAAAATTAATAAAATAGATGGTTTGCCAGCAAAAATGACGAAGGGAGAAAAAATACATAAACTACCAAGAGAAAAATTGAAAGAGAGGTTATCGCTAGAAAGACAATACCCATTAAAAAGAGAATGGGAAAATATAAATAATTTTATGTCAATAAATCAACATCTTAAATCAAATGGTCACAATCCTTGGAAGGCACAAATTACCAAAGACTCAAGGCTAGAAATGGAAAATTTGAATAACCCAGTATCTATTTTTAAAGTTGAATTTGTAAGTATAAACCTTCCCACAAAGAAAATTCCAATGCCCGATGTCTTTATTGACAGATTCTATCAAATGTTTGAGAAATAATACTAATCCTACACTATATCCAGGAAATAATGAAGGAAGAAACACTTCCCAACTCTATGAGGTTGGCATTACATTGACAGCAAAATCAAAGACATTATATAAAACCAATATCCATCACAAAGACCTGTTCCACAGAATAAAAAACAGAACACTCCACCCATCAATTTTTTACATATACTACACCTGCCATACCAAATCAAAATAAAGATACTGCAAGAAAATAAAATTATAGCCTGTTTTTCACTTTAAAAATACATATAAAAATGACAAAGATTATCAAGGGGTTCCAGCTACAGATAAGATGGAGGAATATATGCCAAACTTTTACTGCCACTGAATGCAACTACAAAACATGGATATAGGGCAACCCTCTTGGGTCCCCTACCTCCTCAGGAGCTTTGTACTATCACTTTGCTATCATTCAATAAACCTTGCTTTGCTGCCCATCACACCACACACACACACACACACACACACACACACACACACACAGAGGATATAATGCACGGAACAACTATGTGAGTTTCCTTTAAAAATACAGAACAGCAGGATGGTCAGGAACAGACACCAGAATTCAAAGAACTGCCAAAGTATTACTAAGTTTACTATTTTACCTCTCCAGTATCCCCTGACCTGAGCTCAGCACAGTCTGACACCCAAGAGTCAGTGCTGAGATGCAGAGAGCCTGACTGAGCTAACCCAACACCTGCCCACAGTGGACCTGATCCTAATAAGTATAACAAAGACTTTCAGGGGTCGGCTAACAGACCGCTGGTCAGGTTGCAGACTGACCACTTGGTACTGCACACACAGTACAGACAGAAATAGCACTGCGAAAGCTCTGAAAACTAAACTGAACTTACCACAGCCCACAAAATGCTGGTTGAAACCTGTAGCCTTGTGCACCCAGGCCAAGTTCCTGATAAATCAAAAAATCAACATTTCCATAAGGTGTCTTTAAAACCCACAGTCTTATAACAAAAGATTCAAAATGTTCAGAAAACAATCCAAAATTGATATACAAAATGTCAAATCACATGAAAAAATACAATGAATAAAGGCCAGTGATAAAATGACACAGAAGTTGAACTCATCTGATGAGCACTTTAAGGCAGCTATTATTAAATGAATAATTTTGAAAACTCTTAAGACAAAATTTAAAATAGGTATCTGCAAAGAAATAGAAGATATAAAGAAGAACCAAGTGGAAATTCTAGAAATAAAAATTACCAAAAAAAACCAAAATAATAAGCTATTATTAGAAACAAATAATAAATGATAGGCCTTAACTGAAACAATAATTACACTAAATGTAAGTGGACTATTCCAATTAAAATACAGAGATTGTCAGATTGTCAATTAACACAGGACACAACTATATTCCATCTAGATGAAACTCAATTCAAATGTAATGACATAATTAAGGAAAAGATATACCATGCAACACTAATCCAAATTAAGCAGGAGTGGCTATCCTAATATCATACAAAGCAGACTTCAAAACAAAACAAAAAAATTACCAGATGTGTGAACTATACTCAAATAAAAAAATGTTTTTAAGGTACCAGGGAAAAAGAGGGACATTACATATTAATAAAAGGGTCAAGGGGCACCGGTGGCTCAGTCAGTTAAGCATCTGCCTTAGGCTCAGGTCATGATCTCAGGATCCTGGGATTGAGCCACAGCTCTCTGCTCAGCAGGGAATCTGCTTCTCCCTTTCCCTCCTCCCTCTCCCTCTCTCCCTCCTTTCTCACTTGTACTCTCTCTCCCTCAAATAAATAAAAATCTCTAAAAAAATAAAATTTAAAGGGTCAATTCACCAACACCACATAATTCTGAACACATATGCACATAACAACAGAACTTCAAAATACATCAACCAAAACAAAAAACCAAACTACCAGGGCACCAGGCTGGCTGAGTTGGTAGAGCATGTGACTTTTGATCTCAGGGTTGTGAGTTCTAGCCCCATGTTGGAGGAAGAATTTACTTAAAAAACAAAACAACAACAACACACTACTACATTATTCTCACTGAATGCTCTTAACTATCCTGCTGAAGTAGGTACTACTCTTCTCATTATACAGATAGGCACATTCAAATTCAGAAAGCTTAAATAAGTTACTCAAGCTTAACTGGCTGAAGCTAAACAGCAGTGAGGGTGACTTATTGGAGAGATCCATGAACTCGTCCTACTGAGGTCTATGAAACTATTGGTTCCTCCAAAGCCTAATTAAAAACAATTTGTTGGAACACACCTAGGGCCAGTGCCTGTATTTACTACCAAAGCCATAGGTTTAATTCAGAACTCCACTACTCAGGCCTTCACATATCAAATGGGCCAGGAAAAGATCTTATAAGCTCAGGGTCCACCTCTCCTCTAAGCGTTTTAGGATTTCACTACACTAGCCAGGGACACATTAACCCACACACTCTCAAAAAAGAAGTTAAAAGCACGGACCTAAACAGATAACTGTACATCAATATTCATACCAGTATTATTCCTTCTAGAACCTCACTCTGATAATTCTTCAACCTTACAGGATCTGCCAGTTCATCTACCCTACCAGCTTCTCATAGTCCAACTAAGAGGCAGCTGTAATATAGCACTTATAAGCATGGACTCTGGAGCTTGACTGCCTGGGTCAAAAATGCTATCAACTATATGACCCTGTGCAAGCTGCTGAAACTCTATGCCTCAATTTCCTCATCTTTAAAATGGTAATACTAGCACTACCCCCACAGGATTACTCCAAAGATTAAATGTAAAGCCTTTACTGGGGGATGGGTGAAATAGGTGAAGGGGATTAAGAGGTACAAACTTCCAGTTATAAAATAAATAAGTCACACAGATGAAAAGTACAGGACAGGAAATACAGTCAATGACATTGTAGTAACATTGCACAGGGACGGTAACTACATTTATCACGGTGAGCACTGCAGAATATGTAGAATTGTTGATCGCTACATGGTGCACCTAAAACTAATATAACACTGTATGTCAACTGTACATCAGTAATAAAAAGAAATTTGTTTAATGCAAAGTATTTACAATGTCAGTTACCTGGAAGACACAGACTGTTAGCTATTATCATTGTGACTCTCTCCTAGTCCCCTTATCTTTATAACTTCCTTCCCCATCTTGGATCCCATGTCAGTAATTATAATCACTCTGTTCCATATATCCTCTATAATTTCTGCCTTCATTTCATTCAGTTATATTTGCCTGGCAAAAGTCAATACTGACTAAATCAAACCCTCCACTTACTTTGGCCCTGAATTCAAGCTGAGGAACAAAGACACAACGGAGGCTACTACTTTAGCTTTGCAGTTCTAACCCCACAGCTCAAGCAGCCACTCACTGCCACCCAGCAGTCTTTCTACTTTGGTCAGTTTACGCTCTATTACCTTACAGAATTGTTCCATACCTTTCTAACCTTCAAACATAAGACTTTTCATTCTTCACCCTTCAGCTGATAGAACTTCAGTGGCAAAACATAGGTAGTGAGAAAAGTTTCCATATCCTTCTCCTACCAAATTCTCCAATTGTCCTGAATTCTTTTCCCATCCATATACCTTACCTTCTCTCCTATTAAACACACTATGTTCCTAGCTAACACCAATCCCTCTACATGTGTTCTGGATCACGTACTCACTCCTTTTTATGAACTTTCCATTTACAGCTATTCTCCTCTCCTGCTTTATCAGTTATTCCTACTCTCAAAATCAGTCCCATCAGCATATAAAGTTACTGCAATAACAATAATCTTCCAAGAAAAGAAAACCTTCTCTGGACTCCACATCCTCTCCTAGCTACTGTTCGTCTTCTCTCCATGATCCTTACAGCAAAAGTCCTTGAAAAAGTTCTGTACCACGTTCTCCATTTCAGCTCCATGCCTGAGTGTCCTTCCCCACATTCCACTGAAATGTCTGTAATCAGGGTCACTAATGAACAGAGTGACCATACAACTGGGATTGCCTGGACAGTCCCAGTTTAGGCCTGTCATCTGGCATAACGATTGTGTTCACGTCACATTCAAAGATTTCTTGGTCAATTACTCTACCAAGGACTTACAGCCTGCCAATTCCAATGGACAATTCTCAATCCACCAAATGCTCATGTTAAAAGGGATCATTTTCTCCTTGGTTTCTTGGACAAAACACTCCCCTGATTCTTCTACCACACTAGCTGCTCCACCTCACTTTCTTTTCTGGTTCTTCAGAACAGGAAAAATAGTGTGTCCAGGGCTCAGTCATTTGACCTCTTCTCTATATACAACAGGATCATTCCCTCAGTAATTTTTTACCCAGTCCCTTTACATGTATGCTGATAATCCCCAAATTCCTCGGTCCCCTACCTCTCCAGTGAATTACAGCTCATATTTAACTGTCTGCTCAACATCTCCACCTGGGAGTCAAACAAGCATCTCAAGTTAACATTTAAAAAAACAAATTTCACACCACACCTCTGGAATTTGCTCTTTTTCCAGGGTTTCCATCTCAATTGGTGCCACTATTTGAGTTGGCACCAATCCCCCGAGTAGCTCAGTTCTCTAACTTCAGATTCCTCTCTCATACCCCATATATCTAACCAGCAAATCCTATCAGCTCTACCTTCAAGATATATACTAAATATAAAATTTCTCACCATTATATTGCTAACAGTCTAAAGTCATCATTATTTTTTGTTACTGTTTAATTGGGAATTATACAAGTATCCTTTACTGAGCATTTAGTATGTAAGAGGCACCATTCTATTACCATCTTTACTCTACACATGAATCATATGAAACTCATAGAAGATAAGGAATATGCCCAAATTTAACGGGAATAGTTCCATAACCAACATTCTTAGCCATTGGCTATATTGCAATTAATGGCCTCCCTGTTTTCTCGGTGGCCCAGAGGCTCCCTAGACAATTCTGAATGATCTTTTTAAACCTTAAATCAAATCAGGACGCTCACTCCCTCTCAAACCTCCAATGGTTTCTCATCACACCTAGAATAAAACCCAAAGTCTTTATGTCCTATGAGGGCTTACATGATGTGCTTGTCCTTCGTACCTCATAGGCAAACACTCTCCTCCATAAACTATCATTCTGCTATACTGGCAATCTTGCTCTTTCAAGAACATACCTAATATGTTCCACCTCAGGGTCTTACACTTATGGATTCTTCTACTCAGAACACTCTTCTCCCAGATACTCGCATACTATATTCTTCCTTCTATTAGGTTTCTCCTGAAATGTCACATCCTCAGAGAGGACTTTCCTTACTACTAAATCCACAAAATAGGGCCTGTCACTCACCATCTACTTCCCTGCTTCATTCTTGTTCATGCCCAACTTCACATTATATTTGTCACTTTATTAATCTGCTTCTTAAACTAGAATGTAATCTCTATGAGGGCTGGAAGTTTATTCTTTTCACTACTGTACTCCCAACACCTAACAGCACTAGACATAACACAGGCACTGAATACATGTTCTGTTCAATGAAAACAATGGTTTTATAGCTCTAATAACTAGAATCGAGATAATTACCTAACCATTCTGAAAACAAGCAAGTTGTAGTGCTTCCTGTTGAATAGAAAGTTTCATATGGAGTCAAACTTTAAAAGAAAGCTACGTAACATAATACTGAATGTTGTGTCATTAAGATAAATTTTAAAAAATAAGAGGTTTTAATACCACTCAGGAATAAACAAAACTGTCATTGTTGGCATATAACATCACTGGCATCCACTTTAAAAATACAAGTTACAAACAAAAGCAGACTGAGACCTATAAATACAGAGAACAAACTGGTGGTTGCCAGAGGGGAGGCAGATGAAGAGTTGGGCCAAATGGGTGACGGGAGAGGGAGACACAGCTTCCAGTTATGGGATGAGTAAGTCACAGGAATAAAAGGCACACCGTAAGGATTACAGCTAATGATACTGTAATAGCAATGTAACTGGACAAACAGACAAATGGTAGCCACACTTGCGGTGAATGTAGCATGATGTATAAACTTATTAAATCACTAAGTTGTACACCTGAAACCAATGTAACAGTGTGTGTCAACTACACTCAAAAGAAAGAGAGAGAGCGAGAGATGGGCACCTGGGTGGACTCTTGGTTCCCCCTCAGGTCAAGATCTGAGTCATAAGATTAAGCCAGACCCCTTACTCAGGGGGGAGTCTGATTGAGGATTCTCTCTCCCTCCCGCTCTGCCCCCCCACTCATGCTTTCTCTTTTTCTAAAATAAATCAATCTTTAAAAGAGAGGAAGAGAGAAAGAGAAAAGTTAATCAACTGAAAAGCTGAGTTCTATAAGACTGTCAGATCAACATAGAACACGTAACACAGTAACCTTCCCATACGTCATGTTGAACAGCAACAATAATCAATTCTTTTTTTTTTTAAAGATTTTATTTATTTATTTGACACAGACAGAGAGAGAGAAAGCCAGCGAGAGAGGGAACACAAACAGGGGGAGTGGGAGAGGAAGAAGCAGGCTCCCACGAGCCTGATGCAGGGTTCGATCCCAGAACGCCGGAATCACACCCTGAGCCAAAGGCAGACGCCTATTGACTGAGCCACCCAGGCGCCCTGCAACAATAATCAATTCAAATGCAAACAACTAACCTGAAAAGACATACAATAATTATGTTTCCAAGAATAATTTTAGTAAGAAATAGTATAACTTTACTCAAGAACATAAAGAACCGAGCAAATTGAGAGACAAACCTAATAGAAAACCAGACAAAGAATACAAACGAGCAATTCAGGGACAAAATGAATGGACCTATAAACTATGACACTGTTCAATCTGTGACCAAGTAATCAGGGAAATCAAACAATGAAATGAAAAATACAAAACACTGATAATATTCAGTAATATTGGGAATACAGGAGAGACAAAGACTCACACAGGACAGCTGGCAAAGATGTAAATGCAACAGCATATACTGGAAGGCAATTTAGCAATAGCTATTAAAATATAAAATATGCACACCATTTATCAATTTCATATCTAGAAATGTATATTACCTCATGTGCATATCAAGATAACAGACACAGATACATGGAAGGATGTTAGCTATAGCACAAACAACATAAAAACTGGTCAAAGGGAACAAAACATGCTCTATCCATTTAATGGTTTTCCATCTCTAGTCATCAAAACAATGAGACAGAACTATTTGTACTAATTTAGGAAGATCTCTATGACACAGTCTCATGAGAAAAAGTACATTACAGAATAATACAATTCCGTGAGTGTTTAAGTGTATACAAATGCATAAACATGCATATGTTTTACGTGTGTACATTTGTATATGCACATACAAAGCAAAATATCTAGAATACACACTCTGTACCAATGATTTCCTCTAGAGGTATGGATGAAAACCGGAGTCCAAGGAAAGGCCTTTCATTTTTTACTCCTCATGAGTTTTTTATAAAGAGCATGATACATTCAACTATAATTTAATAAATGGGGTGGAGTTAAAAGATGATGTTTTTCCTTGGGAACCACTGGCAAAGTGTTTCATCTTTTATGCTTTAGTGGTTCAAGGGTCATTTCTTTTTTTTTTTTTTAAGATTTTATTTATTTATTCGACAGAGATAGAGACAGCCAGCGAGAGGGAACACAAAGGGGGAGTGGGAGAGGAAGAAGCAGGCTCATAGCAGAAGAGCCCTGATGTGGGGCCCGATCCCATAACGCCGGGATCACGCCCTGAGCTGAAGGCAGACGCTTAACCGCTGTGCCACCCAGGCGCCCCAAGGGTCATTTCTTATTCCACTCCATAGATACAGCAAACCTCCCAAAATCATACAGCATTCATCCATCTAATGATACTTCTTAGGAGTCATATGCAAAAATAAAGGAATAGTTTATTTATGGTTTCTGGGGTTGCTTATAATGATAATTAGAAATGCCTCTGTGTATGGGACGCCTGGGTAGCTCAGTCGTTAAGCGTCTGCCTTTGGCTCAGGGCCTTCTGCTCAGGGCGTGATCCCGGCGTTAAGGGATTGAGCCCCCCGTCAGGCTCTTCCACTGGGAGCCTGTTTCTTCCTCTCCCACTCCCCCTGCTTGTGTTCCCTCTCTTGCTGGCTGTCTCTATCTCTGTCAAATGAATAAATAAAATCTTAAAAAAAAAAAAAAATGCCTCTGTGACCAAAGCCTATGGCCTAATTTTCAACCTCTAATGTTTCTAATCATTACTGAGTCCATATAATGCCAAAAAACACCTGGAAACTAAAAATTGGTGCCCGGTATTATTTGGATTATAAGATGCAAAAAATCCTTGTGACTATTTTCTTCAATAATATGACTTATATCTATGTGTGAGTATCTATACATACATACACAATAAAAATCAAGTCACAACATCACCATTCTACGGTCAAAGTATAATTTGATCTTTATGCCACATAAAATATGTCATTTATTGGATATTAAATAATTTCTCTCAAAAATATTTTTAAAAGAGAAAAAATAAATTCTCAATAAAAAAGCAAAGAATATGACCAGCAATTAAAAAAGAGAATGAAATGGTCTTTAAACACAAGACATTCAACCTCACAATTTTAAAAAATAGAAATTGAAGCAAGGAGATATTTTATATATCAAATTAGCAAAGAGTGAGAACACCTTCACCTGGGCAGGTTACAGGAAAACAGACACTATGAGGACTGTAAACTGGATAACCATACCAAAAATATCCTAAATGCAGAGCACAGAATATAGCTCTTATTTAGTCTCTTGTGTCAAAAGGTTTTAGAGAAAAATCTTCTGATAATTATTAAGACTAAAACACCATGCAAGTGCTAAGGCACTGCCAAGGCAAATTTATGCAGCAAAAGGGCACTAAAACTAAAGCAAAGAAAAATCAAGACTAACCGTATTCCCGTTAAATAGCCAGTAATCATCACAGCAGCTCACGATGGGCATAATCAGTTAAAATGGCATCATCCCTCCTACGTAATCAATGTGAGATCTTTATACCAGGTGTACTTATAGCTGATAATTACATACAATGTCTACATGTGTGACTGTTTACCTAGGTTTAGATTTCACAAAGACTAAAACATTTGGAGTGAGTAAGTATATATCATAATTATCATGAATAAAAATAAAACTTCCTAAGAAATGCCTAAAAGATAATCATTTTTTGCTATTGTTTATTTTACCACTTTACAATGAAAGAGTTCACAGGAATTCATACAAAACTTTCCAATGATAGATAGTTGTGAAGTCTGAGCATTTGTTAAGAATGACAGTTCAAAAAATTAAAAAAAAAAAACCCACAAGGAAGAGACCTATACAATGATCAATTTTTCAGAAAGCCCTTGAATGAAAAATAATGACAAACTTTACAATTAACATCTACAGTGTTTGCCTGAAATTTCCTTTTAAATAAATCTTAAGGAGAGGGGTATGCAGAAACTGTACTTTCTATGCAATTCTATACATCTAAAACTGCCCTAAAAAATTGTCTGTTTTATTAAAAGTATTAACACATTTCTTTAAAAATCCTGTGTTCCAAATAAACTAGTCTCAAAACTACGTTTTGTGGTAAAATATAAAAGACAGGATAAAGAAAAGTACTAAAATTATTGAGGAAGGGAAATATATTTACAAAGGATCAAGAATCAAAAACCACCAAATTTCTCAACAGAAATACTGTAAATAGAAAACACCTCAAAATAAAAACAAACATGGACAAGACAGAAATAATAAGTATAAATAATAAGTATAAAATAAGATGGTAAAAATAAATCCAAACATATACCAATAATTACAAAACATGCAAATGAACAAAACTCTTCAGCAAAAAGACAAACGTTACCAGACTGGATATAAGCAAAATAGTTTTGAGATATAAAAATATCTAGATATAAAGGCAAAGAGCAACTGAAAAACAAAGTGAAGAGAAAAAGATGGAAAAGGTGATGAATCTCAGATAGTAAGAAAAATGAAATCTGAAACAGTATTAAGATATTTCTCATCTATGTCCTGGAAATGTTTTACATCTGATAATACCAAGAGCTGGTAAGAAACTAAAGTAACAGGGACTGTTAGCCTCTAATTGGTGGGAATGTGAACTGGTATAATCATTCTGAAAAGCACTCAGTATTTACCCAGGAAAGATGACACTATGTATCATGCCTTAGATGCACTGACATGTTTTGCAACCACGATTAAGAGTAAGAAATATATTTTAAATTGTGACCAAGTACATACACAAAGTACTATACAGAAGTAAAACCATCTTTCAAAGAGGAGGGCAAGTTTTTAGAAAAAAGTAGGAGATTTTTGTGCCCTCAAAAGACGCCAACCAATTTCCTCAAGTTTCAGGAAGAAGAACAACTTTCACAGAAGGAAAATCTGAAATGAAAGAGGGAATGGTAAGGAAAGAAGAGTGAACTTGTTACTATTTCTAAACAAAACTGACTTCACAAAAGATGACCATAAGGTCTGACACATGGGGTTACAATAAGGACTCAGATGATAGACAAAAGAGCATGTGTGTCAGGAAGTAGGCTGATCAGAGGTAAAGCACTTTAAAGTTGTTGCTGCTCAGGAGTAAGGTGATTATAGATTCATGTTACATTTTAGATAAATATTTATGCTAATATTTCTAGGGTAGACACAAAAACAATACACATAGAATGTGTAACTACCAAAGGGGAAATGTGAACATGAAATGAAATGTGGGGAAAAAATCTCAACGCAGAAGTGAAAGTCAATAAACAGCAGTTATGTACATAAACACCGACAAACCACACAATGAGAAAAGCAAGCTGCACAAGATTGTATATAGTAAATACAATATATGACTCCATTAAGACAAATGTTAAAAGCATGCAAATCTAAATATACATTGTATAGGGACAGATACGTATGTCGTTTTTAGAAACATTATAATAAGAACCAAGAAAATGTTAAACACAAACTTCAGAGTTACTACTCTGAAGAAAAAGAAGTGGTATGATCATGGAAAGGCATTTTAGGGAACTTTGAAGAATATTCTATTTCTTAAACTAGAAGGTAGGTACAAAAAAATGCATTATCCTTTAAACTATATATAATTATACGCAGAATTACATATACAAGAAAGGAATATAAAATTTCACAATTTAAAAAAGTAAACTTAAGGGCGCCTGGGTGGCTTAGTAGGTTAAGCGTCCAGACTCTTGGTTTCGATTCAGGTCGTGATCTTAGGGTTATGAGATTAAGCCCCACGTAGGGCTCCACACTCAGCACGGAGTCTGCTTGAGATTCTCTCCCTCTCCTCCTGCCCCTGCTCCCACTCATGGCTCTCATTCTAAAATAAAAAATGAATCTTAAAAAAAAAAGTTAACTTAAAAAGCAATCTCCTCCTCTGCAAATATCCCGGATTCTTCCAATTCTTAATTACAGACTTCTAAAATATCCTTGCCTAACATCTCCTCTTCTTTTCTCAAGGCCTATTCAACTTGGTATTATTAATTATGTCCTATCTTGACATCTTTTACAGATGCCTCTCATTATCATTTAAACTGTGATTTGTTAATTAACTATTCAAGCAATGGCTTTTTTTCTTTTCTTTTTACTTTTTGTTTCCTACTCTCAAAGGCAGACATACTTCTTTTGGGCTTCCCACCCTGCCCAGAAACTGCCAAGAATCTTTCTTTGTACACACTAGATATTCAGATATTTATTCATTTTTATACCCAATTCTAGATTTACATCTGCATATACACCTAGATATTCACTTGCCAGATGCATGTTCCTTAACTAGTTAAAATGAAACAACTATGAACCATGCAACCCAATTAACAAACTCAAATTCCAGTAAACAATTAACAAACTCCAGTTCCTGTTTCTTCACTCTGAAATAAATATTTTCTTCAGTATATTAAGTCAGAAGTCCTGGATTTTGGGGACATTGCATCTTACTTTTTCTGTGCTTTATTTTCTTTTTCTTCTTCTTTTTTTTTTTTTAAGATTTTATTTATTTATTTGAGAGAAAGAGCGAGAGAGCAGAAGCAGGGGGAGCCACAGAGGGAGGGCAAGAAGCAGAATCCCCACTGAGCAGGGAGCCTGACATTGAACCAGTTTTCCCAAAACGTTTTGCAGAAGTCATGTAAACAAATACCTAGATTCATACTGAAGCATGAATTGATAATTTGAAATCGAACTTGTTTCAAAATAACCAGGGAGGGAACAGATGAAACATGACAGATTGACCAGAAGCTGATAACCATTAAACCATTAAAAGTAGGTGATAGGAACACGGGAGGTTCAATAAAAACTCTCTACTCTTATATACATTTAAAATTCCATAACAAAAAGTTTTAGAAATACTCATTTACTACTTTATCCTAACTGTATGACTAAAAGTGTATCTGAGGTCATCTCATAAAATTTTTGTATTAGCAGACCTTGTTCAACTTATTACCCCATGAACAAATGAACTACTACAACATCCTAGGCAAGACATCCAGCCTCTACTGCTACCAATACACAGTATGTAACAATAAATTTTATCTGCTGGAGATACAAGTCTGAATGAGAGACATTCATCAAACATAAGGAATGTGCACATGGGTAATAAACAACAGAATGTCGCAAGTGCAAGGAGAGCAAACTAATAGGTTAGTTGAGAGGAGAGAAACCATTCTATGATCAGTAAAGACTTCAAGAAAAATGCATAGGACTTCAGACCAGAAAACAGGAAGGAAGGAAAATGGGAGGGGAAGAGAGGAAAATGATTCAGGTAGCAAGAATGGCTTGAGTAGGCAGAGGCAAGGCTAAACTCAGCCATGTTCAGAAGAGAACAAGTAAGTATTGAGTATGGACAAGTAAAGCAGACTCAGGATAGGCTTGATTTCCAAACTAAGAAGTTTGAATAAAATTCAGCAGAGAGGCTCTGAAAAGTTTTACAGCAAAAAAAAAAAAAAAAGTATCAGAACCAATTATACACCGGAAAAGATAACCTCATCAGTTTAATAATCCAGATGAGAAAATGAGATCTGAAAGAATTGCTCGATGGACACCCCATTCTGCAGTTCGGTGGCTTGAACAGTCACTCACCAAGTTTTGTTCTGTTTTTTATTGAGAGCCAAAATCTGGTTATTCATTCAACAAATATTTGAGTTCTGGTTATGCGCTGGGCACTGTTTTAGGCATGCCAATAACTTCTATCTAGTAGTCTTGGCTGTATATACTCTAGACCAGTGGTTCTCAACTTGGCAAGGGGGAAGGAGCAATTTCTGCTCCCCACCAGGACAACTGGCAATGTCTAGAGCCATCTAGTGGGTCCAGGGATGCTGCTAAACATCCCTCAATGCACAGCACAGCCACCACAATCAGGAATCAGCCAGCCCCAAATGTCAACAGTGCCAAGGAGAGGAAACCCTGCTGCAGAGCACCTTCCATTCCCTCTTCCTAGGCAACCGTTTAATACATGTTACTTCCATCTTCTATTTCTATTCTACAATGTCTTATGATCCCCTAAGAAACGCACAACACCATTTTAATAATTTACAAGTGGAACCAAACATACCAAGAATTTTGAGATTTGGCTTTAAAAAAATTTATAAGCTACATTTATTTTACATTAACTTTTAAAAATAAAATTATCTTCCTCTCCTGACATCTACCGTTCTCAAAAACTTAAGCTAAAAGCTTTGAGTAATGTTTGATTATTCCTTTTCCTTTTGTGTCCCTACAGCGTTAATCACCACATTCTGCCACTTCTTTCCATGTAATGCCTCATATTTCAACTTTGTATTCCCAGTGCCATCAGCTAAAATACTTTACTGTTTTCCCTGGAGCTCCTGGTGTGTCTCATTCCCTCTCTTTCTTCCTCCCTCCCTCCCTCCCAAGCTAACCTACTCACTAGCACTACACTTTTCACCTGCTCAAAATTCCATAAGATTGCCTACAACATAACAAATAAGAACCTAAGTCCTGATACTCCACATTCAAGGTCTTTTTCCAACTGGCCACAATCCACCTTTCCAGTTCTTTTTCCCAGTGCTTTCCTCAGGAATATCCTCTCAGAAAAAATGAGTTATTCTGAGGCACACAAACAACCTCTCCAGATCAGAGAAATCAAAAGCCACGCAGCCTTCATTGAGATAAAGGATAGGCTTTTAACTCTCAGAATAACAATAAGGGATCAACTTAAAGGGAATCCTCATCTAGCCACAGCTCTTTTTTAATGAAAGATAACCCTAACCTGGCTCACTGTCCTTACTTAGAACATCCCTTATTCGCCTTTCCACCTCTCTGAACTCATCTTCCTCTTCAAATCTCCCACCTTTTTAAACAATTCTCACAGCAGAGTCATCTCTGCCACCACCATCTGCCCACCCACCATATCCCATACCTGTGGCTCTTAGGTCATTTTATTTATTTGGTAATGAAATGTCATTTCATTTTTACTATTTCTCTTTTATAGCCAGACAGCTTAAATTATGACTGATTCATTCATAAGCCAAATGGAAAATAAGTGGGGTATTCACATTTCCAAGCCAATCTTCAATGTTCTTTAGACGATTTTTTTTTTAAAGATTTTATTTATTTATTTGACAGAGATAGAGACAGCCAGCGAGAGAGGGAACACAAGCAGGGGGAGTGGGAGAGGAAGAAGCAGGCTCATAGCGGAGGAGCCTGATGTGGGGCAGGATCCCACAACGCCGGGATCACGCCCCGAGCCGAAGGCAGACGCTTAACCGCTGTGCCACCCAGGCGCCCCAGAAGATTTTTTTTTTAATCAAAATTCCCAGGACTGGCAAGAGAACAGGGTATATTCACATACTAGTGGTAAGAATATAAATTGGTACAATTATGCTATACTCTTATTTGTTAATACTAAAAGTCTAAAATCTGTATACCCTCTAGCCCAGGAATTTCACTTGAGAATTTATCATCAGTAAATAGTAAAGTGCACAAAGGGTTAGCTATAAGGATATTCATGGGCATGTTGTTTCTAACTCTCGGAGACTGAAAATGCAAAACAAAACAAAACTTCCTTGTCCAACAAGAAAAGACTATTCAGATGAATCATTTATTGAAGCAATGTAAGACTCTGAAGCAACTAAAAGCCTACAGTACTGTGGGAATTGACATGGAATATTTTTATGATTATCCTATTAAGTGAAAAATATATAAATAATATGACCCCATATACTTTATTTTATATATTTTTATATATTATGTGTCCTATTTTTCCTAAACTTTTCTACATATATATACATACATATATAATTTGTATGTGTCAAAATATATACTAGTAAATGTATATAAACAAATAGGACAAAATATCTTCATTTTCTTTTATTAATATTTATATTTTAGCTGTATTAAATTTTATGGATACAACAAAACATTTCTAAGGCCTATTTATAGTTAAACCATAATCCTACAAAACCTAAGAAACCTTGGGTCAATGTATCTGTGAGAAAAACAATTGCAGTAAGAACGCTAAAAAACATCCCCACAGTTCAACAATCGCACGGTGTCACCAGCTACATTAGGCACTCTCACTCTGACATAAGCTAGGTGGCTAATCAGCCAGAAGCCCTAGGAAAGAATCTGGTGATGTAAGAGCAAGGGGAAGAGGAGGAGGCCTGGAAAGCCTGGGAGGGAGGGATTAAATGACACATGCTATGTGGACTGGTTTGTGTGTTGGGCACAAAGCATAAATAAACGGAGATGAGAAGGGTGTCATCAGACCCAAAAGGCAATATAGTGGAATGCTGTGGGCATGAGTTCCAGAGGCCAAATGCTTAGGTTCAATGTCACCCCTGCCTCTTACCAGAAGCGTAACCTTGAGCAAGTCACTTAAGTTCCCCTGCGTGTTTGCTCCCCCATATAATGGGGACAACGGCATGTCAAGAGCAGTGCCTGCCACTGCAGCTGAGGGCACCTCTCCATCTACAGCTACTGTTACCACCATCACCCCCATGATGGTGACCGGAAGCACTGTGCATCCTACTCACTAGGACAGCAGCGGCGCTTCTCAACCACCAATCACTTTCTTAGCCTGCTTTCTCTCCTTGCCAGTGGCCCATGCTCAGAAAAGAACATGAGCCAGGACTCTAGAAGGAGGTCTGAGACGGGGAAGTAGGGGGCTTCGGGGTGGGGGAGCGGGGGGACAGGAGCAGGGAGTAATATGAATAAAGAAAACCAAATCTGTATAAGCAGTTCAGAAAAAGGGCACCATGAGTCACTCCCCACAGTGCTGCCACAGTGATCTTCATAAAACGTGTCTCTTACATCATTCACCTGGATTACAATCTTTCACCACCTCTCCACTGACTTTGTGGAGTTGATTAAAACTATTCCTTAAACTGACTTAAAATCCATACCACCTCTGCATCCTCATCTCCTGACTTCCCTTCCACAAGCACACTCAGCTTCCAGCCATACTAAATTTCCTCAGTTACAAACTCATTTCGCAGCCTTTGCGGGTGCTGCCTCCTCTGCCTGGAAAGGAATCTCGACCTCACCAACAGAAGCAAACTGCTACTCCACCTGCAAAACACAGTTCGCGATCAACTCCAGAGCCCTTTCCTGACCTTTGAAAGCTAAGTATCTCTGCTGTGTGCTCCCCACTATGTGCACAGCACTATTTCTGCCTCTGTCAAGGCTCCTTGACCTAATTCCAATGTGTGCGTGTTGGGGGCGGGGGGAAACCAAGCAATTCTCGGATGCTAGCAGGGTGTCCTCCTACCCCCCACTTCAGATGCCAGTGAACAAACCCCAGGCTGTTGCCTATTCTTCTGGCCATCTGCATACAGTTTGGAAGTTCCAATGATCTTCTCCCCTAGGTTTGATTAATTTGCTAGAGCAGCTCACAGAAATCAAGGAAACACTTACATGTACCACTTTATTAAAATATATATTAAAGAATACAAATCAACAGCCAGATGAAGAGACAGATAGGGCAAGGTCCCAAAAAAAGGAGCTTCTGTCCTTGAAGAGCTTGGGGCCTGGTTCAGTGGCATGTGGAAGCATTCTGGTTCCCCAAACATGGAAGCTCTCAAGGAAAAAAAGAAAAAGAAAAAAAAAAAAAGGCCTAAAAGCTATTCTCTTACATTTTTATGAAGGCTTCATTACATAGTCATAATTGACTATGTCACTGGCCATTGGCTGATTCAACCTCCAGCTTCCCTCCTAGGGGGACGCTACTGAAAGTTCCAACCCTATACTCACATGGTCCTTCTGGCAACCAGTCCCCACCCTTGGGTGGAGTCCAAAAGTCACCTTCATTAAAAACAAGACACCCAATTCACCTTTATGGGTCTGAAGTATTTTCAGGAACTCTGGATGAAAACCAAATATATCTGAAAAATATATTGCATTGTCACACGGTACTGGTCCACCACTAGGCAGGGACTCCATCGAGGGATCTTGCCTGTATCTGTTAATTCCTAGATACTTTCCTAAGTAGTGACTAATACATAAGAAAATAAGGATAGGAAAAACTTATTAATCATAGTTGGGAAATGTTTATGAACCAGCTGATTAGACTGCAAATTGGTTAAAAAAAAAGAGAGAGAATCAAATATTCATCCTGCCTTTCCCATATAAACTGTTGCGCTAGGCAAGCAAACAGTAAATGAGGGGGATTTTTCTCTTTATAAAAGTATTCCAGCAAATAAAATGAGGGATGAGTACATCATCATTTTACAATCCCTGACAAATCAATAGATCTGGGCACTGGTCATCAATAGCTGCTGATATCACAAAGGGACAACCAGACATTAGGCGCCTCCTGGGAAAGAATGCACCACCACCTAAGAAGCAATCATGAAAAATAAAATTGAATCGGAATCTGATCAAGTTCCACCTACTCATTTGGAAATACAGAGAACAGAGAAACATGTTAAACCTCAGGAATACAATCAGCAAAATCCAGATGGTAGGAAACTCTATGGGGCAAATAAATTGCAAGAAAAGGAGGGCAGTAGCCTATAGATTAAGAGAGACTGAATCACAATGTGTGGGCCTATGTAGATCCTGATTCAAACAAACCACTGAAAGAGAGAAAGAGAGACCTGCTTAAGCTGAACACTGAATACTTAATGATATTATGGATTTAACTGTTATTTTAGGAATAACAGTGTATTAGCTTTTTTCTTTGCTTTTTAGAAATACACTGTCAAACATTTATAAATGCAATTACATTATGCTTGAAGTTTGTTTCAATATAACATGAGAAGTAGGTAACAGTATAAATGAAACACAATTAGTCACGTGTTGGTAATTGTTTAAAAGATGTGTCAGGTACTCATGGTTACCATTCTTACACATTTGTGTTGGGGCAAATTTTCTAATTAAAAAAAAAACCCAAACAGGTAGAAAGGGAAAAGAAGTGACCATAAGTCTACTTAACACCAGGGCAAGTGCAGGGAAGGAAAAACGATCACAGATGGAGGTGACAGCAATTTGAAAGAAATTATTTTAGGGGCGCCTGGGTGGCTCAGCCGTTAAGCGTCTGCCTTCGGCTCAGGTCATGATCCCAGGGTCCTGGGATAGAGCCCCTCGTTGCTCCCTGCTTGGCGGGAAGCCTGATTCTCTCTCTCCCACTCCCCTTGCTTGTGGTCCCTCTCTCGCTGTCTCTCTCTGTCAAATAAATAAAATAAGAAAGAAAAGAAAAGAGAAAAGAAAAGAAAAGAAAAGAAAAGAAAAGAAAAGAAAAGAAAAGAAAGAGAAAGAAAGAGAAAGAGAAAGAAAGAGAAAGAAAAAGAGAAAGAAAGAGAGAGAGAAAGAAAAAGAGAAAGAAAGAAGAAANAAGAAAGAGAAAGAAAGAGAAAGAAAGAGAAAGAAAGAGAAAGAAAAAGAGAAAGAAAGAGAGAGAGAAAGAAAAAGAGAAAGAAAGAAGAAAAAGAAAAGAAAAGAAAAGAAAAGAAAAGAAAAGAAAAGAAAAGAAAAGAAAAGAAAAGAAAGAAAAAATTATTTTAGTACAAAGACCTTTGCTAAAGAAAAGACACCAAGAGAAGACAGACTCGGGACACAGTAGAGTGCAGAAGATTAACTTTAGCGTGTGTGCACAAGACTTTCAGCAGAGCATTAAAAAAGCACAGACCCTGCAGCAAACAGTGCCTGAGTTCAAATCCTGGCTCCCCAACTCACTCCATGCCTCCATTTCCTCAGACGTTTAAAAAAAAAAAAAAAGATTTTTATGGGGCGCCTGGGTGGCACAGCGGTTAAGCGCCTGCCTTCGGCTCAGGGCGTGATCCCGGCGTTATGGGTTCGAGCCCCACATCAGGCTCCTCCGCTATGAGCCTGCTTCTTCCTCTCCCACTCCCCCTGCTTGTGTTCCCTCTCTCGCTGGCTGTCTCTATCTCTGTCAAATAAATAAATAAAATCTTTAAAAAAAAAAAAAAAGATTTTTAAAAAAAGGACAAAAATAGTTTTTACTTCTGAAGACCTTTGTAGAACTCAATGAATTAATACAGTTGTCCTAAAGAGCATTTCACAGAAGATCATGATATTTGTTAACTGTTCCCTACCTCATCACCACCCTCCCCACTGTTCATATGGAAACACAGATCCCCAAGAGGTGAAATGACCTGCTTACCAACAACCTCGCAACCATCTCCCAGACTGAGTACTCACTGCAGATTGGCTGGCTAGTCACCAAACACATTTCCCTTTCCTGCAGGACATGTGGCTAGACTACATTTCCCAACTTCCCTTCTGTGTGTGTGACTTCCAGACGATGAAATGTGGGCAAAGTGACTGAAGACCTCTTCACCAACCCCAGGCCTTGCCCCCAAATCTCCCACACCCCATCTCTCCCCCATCTGCCAGATGGGTATCAATGGCCAGGGCAATCCTGGACGTCAAGTGTTGAAGACAGCAGAGAAGAGATAAGCATAAGAGTCCCAGTAGAATAAACTGTTACTGTCTCAAACCCCTGAGATTTCAGGGTTTATCTGTTACAGCAGCTGACATAACTTCAATTAACATACTTTTTATGGACCCATCACAAGAATCATTACTCATTTGACAGACAGGAAAACTGAAGCTTGGAAAGGGCCATGGTCACACAATTATTAAGTGGTGCATCTAGGATGTGAACCAGCACTGGCTTAATACAAAGCTCAGGCTCAAGTACCGTTAAGACCAGTGAATGGCGCCAGGATTTCTAATTTACAATAGATATGCTTAATATATAATTTTCTGTACATTCCTACAACATTCACTTTAATCTCTCAGAAAAATAACTACAGAACAGTGTTACTTTATTTTTTTTTTAAGATTTTATTTATTTATTTAACAGAGATAGAGACAGCCAGCGAGAGAGAGAACACAAGCAGGGGGAGTGGGAGAGGAAGAAGCAGGCTCAGCGGAGGAGCCTGATGTGGGGCTCGATCCCATAATGCCGGAATCACGCCCTGAGCCGAAGGCAGACGCTTAGCGACTATGCCACCCAGGCGCCCCAGAACAGTGTTACTTTAAAGCAGAAAGACAAATAGTCCCCCAAAAGTTTAAGTGTGGTTTTTACAACAGATAAGAAACACATCAGAATATTTTAAAAATACCATGTACAAAAACAAAAACAAAGTATTATTAAAGAGGCCACACTTCCTTACCCTTGCAAATAGCCCATAACAGTACAAGTTCTAGTATTTTATTTACTTATTTGAGAGAGAGAGCATGAGTGGGGTGAGGGACGAGGCAGAGAGAAAAGAAAAGCAGACTCCCCACTGAATAGGAAGCCTGATGCAAGCTTGATCCCAGGACCCATGATATCATGACCTGAGCCGAAGGCAGCCACCGAGCCAACTGAGCCACCCAGACACCCCAAGTTTTAATATTTAATCCAACTTTTCCCACTTGATTTTACCTGATTTACTGATAATTATATAACATGATTTCATAACATTAGTAATTTTTAAAGAATATTTAATAAATGGAATAATCATTTTATTTCAATCATCACTGAACTGGATCTACATCATTAATCAAAATGTACCTACAAACGATGTACAAGATACACTATTAAGCAAAAGAAATTATATAACAGTGTTTACAGCATAATTCCACCTACATCTGGTTTTTTTTTTTTTTTCTATGCACATACATCTCTTACCTACAACTGAAAAATATCTGGAAAGAAATATAAGAAAGTTTCCAGTGATTACCTCTGAGGAGTAGAACTAAGTCCGTGATTTATACCTTTAGTTAGAGTTTGAATTTATGACAAACACATATACTTTTAGAATAAGAAATACTTTTAAAAAAGAAAGACAGGGGCGCCTGGGTGGCACAGCGGTTAAACCTCTGCCTTCGGCTCAGGGCGTGATCCCGGCGTTATGGGATCGAGCCCCACATCAGGCTCCTCCGCAATGAGCCTGCTTCTTCCTCTTCCCACTCCCCCTGCTTGTGTTCCCTCTCTCACTGGCTGTCTTTATCTCTGTCAAATAAATAAATAAAATCTTTAAAAAAATTAAAAAAATAAAAAAAAATAAAAAAGAAAGACATATCTATGATTTACAGTAATATAAAGTTATCAAATTCCCAAAACCTCAAATTACCATGATATGTAGGAAAACACATAGGTTGGGAGAAAAATATTATAGCCCTTTATAATGAATATATCATTTGATCAATTTCATTCAACTATATGGATATATGTTTACATATCTATAAGTAAATCTATCTTAAAACATTTTAATAGTTAGAAAAGAACTGTAGCCCTTCATAATGAATTTATCATTTGACCAACTGCACTTATATGGAGATATATATGTAGACATCTATAAGTAAATCTTTTTTTTTTTTAAAGGAGTCGCATGTGCGACAGACTGAGCGAGCCAGGCGCCCCAAGTATATCTATTTTAAAACACTTAAGTACACATAACACACACACACACACACACACACACGCACACAGTATATTCTAATCAGGGGATTTTGACAACAGTTAACCAAGCACATTCCTTTTAATGAAATTTTGTTCTAACCTGAAGAGTATCTGGGATCATATGAGGAAAAACAATATATCAGAATTTTTAAAACAGTTCTTTTTTGGGATCCAAACTTGATAATGTTTTTGGAGACTATTTTAGTCTTTAAGCTTTCTTCAAATGTTTCAGACCCTTCAAAGAGAAAAGAGCGATTCAGAATCAAATCTCATTTGTCAAGGACCTCACTGTGTCCTAAGCACCATTATAGATTAATGTAAAATTATATCACATTCATCAAAACAGTCTTTACGAAGAGCCCAGGGGTTATTATTATTGTAATTAAAATGTGTTAAGATGAATGTTCCTTAATCTAGAATTTTATGCAACTGTATAACAATGAGACAGGAATCAAATTATTATTATCTGTGTTAATGGAACTGGGGCGGGGAGGGGGGGGACTATGGTAACGATAATCCAAAAATAACAAGCATTCAAAATAAGTTATATTTGGCTTTAAAATGTCTTTTTAACCCATTTACTTAAGTATGAGAAACTTTCTGATAGTTTGAAAATTCTAAGTCAAAGGATGTCTAAAAATAAAGCCACACTATGAAAAAAGATGAATCTGCAAAAAGTATAAATTATATGTTTGTCTCTTCTTCTTCTTCCAAACAAAGTTCTCACATACTTATTACTGGACTAACCTACTGGTGCAGAAGATTAGTAACAGGGAAAAATCATTTCCCCAATAAACATGTGTATTGTTCAGGTGGTAGTGAGGTTTACAGACAGGACAACAAGCCATCGCATGTTGTCAGTGTGCCATCGCATGTGCCATCCCTTACAGCCCCAGCCTGGTTCTTCTCCAATGCCTCCTCTTGGAGTGGAACCTGATTTTATTACCAGTTTTCATCCGAATCCACTGGGTAATGGGATGATTCTGCCCAGGAATTGCTTGATCCTGAAAGTCTTGTGAGAAGACATGTCCAGGAACAGTCAACCGCACACCACGACGGTGGAGAAAAGAGAGCTCTGTATGTCTATCTTTAGCCTCTCCCCACCACTGTCCCCTCTCCTAAATCTAGAAATAAGCCACAGCCTTACCTACTTCTAAATATCCATAATTCCTGAACTTCTTCCTTCCTCTCTAGACACCATGTACTTTACGTTTAGAGACAAGGTTCTTTAGAAAGTCTCATTAGTCCCTTATGCCTATACTTCCTCTTTAATATACCACCAAAGCTGCACTCTGGTTAACAAACCCATTATTTCATGGATATTAGACAGACTGTCAGATCTATCAGACCCTCAATAAGTTGTCCTTATCTTCCCCCACACTTATCTCTAGAACTGACACAATACATCACACATGATATCTTGGCTTCTCTGGCTGTTCTCTCACAGCCTCTACAATGTTTCCTTCTAACCACCTGTGAAATACTAATGCTCCCTGGAATACAGTTCCAAATGTCTCTCCTCTCTCAACACCCACCTTTACATGGACTCCCGCCTCTCCAGTCCACACCCACCATCCACATATCCAAACACCCAGTGACCGTCTTCACCTGAATATAATACACACACCCTAAATTCAGCAAATCCCAAACTGAATCTGTCATCATCTAGTGTCTACCCAGTTTGCTCTATCCACCTAGAAACTTAAATCATTTTGGTGTCCTCCTCTTCCTAAATACCTCCTATTAGGGGTGCCTGGGTGGCTCAGTCAGTTGGGAATTTGACTTTGGCTCAGGTCATGATCTCATGGTCCAGGGATCGAGCCCCGCACATCAGACTCTCTGCTCAGCGGTGAGTCCGCTTCTCCCTCTCCCTCTGTGATTACTTTCACACTCTCTCAAATAAATAAGTAAAATCTTGGGGAAAAAAATACCTCCTATTAATCCTACCTCTAAAATCTCTTTTCAATCTGTTCCCTCTCCCTCATCCACAAAACTACTCAGGTACTCCTTCCTCTCACACTTGCCAACATCAACTACTTCCACGCTCCCTTCGTTTATCCCCCCGCATACTAATGCTAGACAAATACTTTGAAAATGCAAATGTGCTGGTACTCTCCTTTATTCATCTTTCAATGGTCACATACTCTGCGCCTTAGAGACAGAAATACAAACCTCTTACAACAGCATAATAAAAACCCTTCCTGATGCAATCTATGCCAACCCGCTCAGCCTCAGTCGCTGTCTCTCCTCTATATGTTATACTTTCATCATACTTCACCTTTTATCGTCCCCCTCAAAACTCTGTGCCTTTACATGTGCTATTATTCCCTCTGCCTAAAATACATTTTGGGAAGTCGTCACAAGCTTCAGTTCAGAAAGCTTCATGTAAGCCTCAGGGGCAATGAGCTCATGTTGCAGTTCAGTACTCACACACCTCTCCAAATGTATCTCTACTCCTGCCCCTTCACTCAACTTGAGAATTTATGGGCAGGGGTCTCATCTTATTCTGCATACAAATATTCTTTAACCTACAGGTTACAGCCCGATAAACACACCATGAGTTGGAACGTATTTTAAATCAAAAATGCATTTAATATCACTAACCTACCAAACATCATAGTTTAGCCTGACCTATCTTAAACATAATCAAAACACTTAAATTAGCTTATAGTTGGGCAAAATCACCTAATACAAAGCCTATGTTACAATAAAGCGTTGGATTATCTCATGTAATTTATTAAATACTGCACAGAAAGTGAAAACCAGAATGGTGATATGGGTACAGAATGGATGTCAGTGTGTCATTCATTCACCCTCCTGTTCACGTGGCTGACCGGGGTGCTGCGGCCTGCTACGGCTGCCCAGCATCACCAGCGAGCTTCATACCACACAGCACCAGCCTGGGGGAAGATTCAAATTCAAAGTATGGTTTCTATTGAATGCATACTGCTTTTGCACCACCATAAAGTCAAAAACTCCCAAGTGGAACCATTGTAAATGGAACCGTCCTAAGTCAAACCATGAAAGCCAGGGACCATCTGTGCTTCCAATGTCTAGCATACACAGTATCTCACAAACTAGTCAGTACTCAGGAAGTACCACATAAATTCATAGATTGACATACACACATAAAAAGTTTTAGTGCATCAAGCACTTTAGACAAATACAAAATTAATCAATTTATACTGAAGAAGCTTTAATATATTGGCATGTACATAGACATATACAAACACACATACGCTTCACAAACACACACCCCCATAAATAGATCATGTCTGGTTCCATATAACAAGTTCATTTCCCCAACCGAATACAACCCTACAGTAATTCTTTGCTGCTATGTGTACTGCTCACACTGAGTTCAAAGAAACTAGCGTAATTACCCATAATCATATGAATTCATACGCCCGAAGATACAAGGATAGGAGATTTTTCTGGAAATATATATATGAAAGTTATTAGTGGTTTTGGGGTAGCACAGTGTTATAGGCTGAATTGCCCCCCTCCTCCAAATTCTTATGTTTAAGTCTTAACCCCTAATACCCCAAGATGTGACTGCATTTGGAGATAGCGCCTTTAAAGAGGTAATTAATTTAAAATGGGATTGTTAGGTTGGGCCATAACCCCAAACGACTGGTATCCTTAGAAGGCTAGGACACAGGCACACACAGAGGGAGGGCCACGTGAGGACACAGAGAGAAGGCAGCCGTCAGTAAGCCAAGGAGAGAGGTCTTGGGAGAAACTAAACCTGCTGGGACCTTCATCTTGGACTTCCAACCTCCAGAACCAAGAGAAAGTAAGGTTCTGCTGTTGAAGCCACCCAGTCTATGATATTTTGTTATGACAGCCCAAGCTGAATAATAGAGGGGGCTTCTAATTTATAATACTTAAATTTCCTTTAAAAAGTTTTTAAATTAATTAACTTATTAATTTCGTAATCAAATATATGGAATATTTTTGAGCCAGTAAGAATTATGTGAACAGTGGGATTATGGACATTTTAATTTTCTTCATGTTGGTTTGTATTTAAAAAACTTAGAAAGGGCACCTGGGTGGTGCAGTTGGTTAAGCGTCTGACTCTTGGTTTTAGCTCAGGTCATGATCTCGGGTGGTGGTGTGGAGCCCCACATCAGACTCCAAGCTCAGTGCGGAGTCTGCTTGAGACTCTCCCTCGTCCTCTGCCCCTCCCTCCACTTGCAGGCACATGCTTTCTTTCTAAAATAAATAAATAGGGGTGCCTGGGTGGCACAGCGGTTAAGCGTCTGTCTTCGTCTCAGGGCGTGATTCCGGCGTTGTGGGATCGAGCCCCACATTAGGCTCCTCCGCTATGAGCCTGCTTCTCCCTCTCCCACTCCCCCTGCTTGTGTTCCCTCTCTCGCTGGCTGTCTATCTCTGTCGAATAAATAAATAAAAAAAAAAAAAGAAAAGAAAAAAAAAAATAAAAATAAAAAAATAAAAATAAATAAAATAAATCTTTAAAAAATATTAAAAAATTAAAACCTAACAAAATGCTATCAAATTAAATGACACAACTGAATATCTTAGACATCAGAGTTGACCATACTCTGACCGCAAAAGCGATATTTTATCTTACTATTTTTCATTTTAAACAAAATAATATACAATGTTGTTAAAATAAGGTATTTTCTAATTTTTACCAGCTCCACAAAGGAACTGGTGAGGCAGACACTGGAGAAGAGCACTGTTGTTAAACACATCCCTGGAGGTACGTGGGTGGCTCAGTCTATTAAGGATCTGCCTTCAGCTCAGGTCAGGATCTCGGGGGTCCTGGGATTCAGCCCCACGTTGGGATCCCTGCTTGGTGGGGAGTCTGTTTCTCCCTCTTTATCTCTGCCCCCCCACTTGTGTGTGCGCATGCACGCGCTCTCTCTAATAAATAAAATCTTTAATGAACAAACAAACATCCTGGAGATGAGAGAACCCACAGTTACAAAGTACAGAACAGCCCGATGAGCCAGTGACTCCTTCTTGTACTGGGGTAAAAAGTTACTGTAGCAACTAGGCACCATACTGCAGATCCTGTGAGTTAGGTATCTTACATACATTGTCCCTCTCATAACGACCCAGAACAGCAGAGATGAAAATTCCCCCATTTTTTAGATAAGGAAACTCGGGCATAGAGAGATTAAGTCACTGGCCAGGGTCATACAGTTGGAAAGTCGAAGAGCTATGACTCAAACCCAAGTCTCTAGGTCTTAAAATCCCATGCTGCTTGATACTAAGAGCCCTTGAATGCTTAACAAATATTTACTAAACACCTGCTATATGCACTTTGCCAGGTGTGTAAGACAGAGCCACGACTCAAGAAACATAGTCACTATTCTCAAGGACTCAGAATCTCCCCCTTAACATTCTGTTTCACATATGCTTTTCCTACCTCTGTAACTAGGTTTTAAAGCTCCTCAAAAGAGCTGTAACACAAAGGGGAAAACAGAGAGCTTTGAGTTAGAAACCTGCAAAAGTTCTGGCTTTTTCACTTATGTAAATTAACAAATTAGACTCCTCATAGTAAACGGTTGTGGATCAAGTAATACACATGAAAATACACAGAAGAGTGCCTGGCACACAATGGACACTAAATAAACGTTCATCAAATACAATATTCATTTACAACCTTCACAGACAAGCAGACCCAGAACTCAAACTTTCTATTTTCTCAGTGCTGAGATTTCTCCAATGGCCTCTTCAGTATTCAAGGATTCCACTCACCTATCACTCTATCCCATTCTTCTACAGGACACAGTACTTAACACTCTAACTACTTAACACTGAAGCTTCTTTATAACGTAGTCTTTTAGAGTAATGGTCTCCAAAGTGGAATGCACACAAAATACTACGCATCCTAATCACAGGCCTGAAAATGCTAGAACTTAAGACTGATAATAAAAAGGAATATAAAATTTAACTCTCCTACTACTTAATGTACAGACTGTTTATAATACATGTATACAACTTATTTCAAAAAGAAAAATGGGGTGCCTGGCTGGCTCAGTCAGTGGAGCATGCAACTCTTGATCTCAGGATCATGAGTTCAAGCCCCATGCTGGGTGTAGAGCCTACTCAAAAAAGGGGGGAGGGGGGATATAAATGCTGGGGTTATGGATTCGAATTCTTAATAACAGGGGGAGTAATTCAAATATAAGCTTGGAGACAACTGCTTCAGAGCCACAACTGTATCATTAGTTATGCTTAAGTTCCATGTGGGAACTGTGACATGGATATATTATATTTTTATAACACTAAACACTACAAATAGGCCTAGCAATTTCCCCACTTCTGTGCCACCTATCCTTAAGTTGTTCCTTCTGTCTGGGCACCCACTAACACATAATTCCTACCCTTCTCAGCAAATAGCCATTCATCTCACCATGTAGTCTTTCCAGTTGTGCATAGTGAGAGTCAGTTCATAACCACCCTATAAATCTAAAGCTATGAGTTTGTAAGTCAAATTATAATACAGGGCTAATATAAGGAATAATGTAGGTACCTTTCTCTTCCTCTATGATATAACTTCATTAAAAAGAAAACGATATTGTTTATCATTACACTCCCCTCTGCACCTCCTGGAAAAACATTCCTCTGGGCAAATCTTGATCAGACAGAATGCACTGTATATAATACATACTAAACTGATTGTCCTTATAAATCTACACTTAGATCTTCCAATAAAAAAATATTCCTCACGAAAAAGATGTAAGTGAATGTGTATTTACTGTGAGCCGTAATACACTAGACACCCAACAACTGCTTTAACAGCGTGGTAACCATTTGCATGACAGTACAGAAAGTAAACCGGGTGACTTACTTAGAGAATCTGATGTTTTAAGTACAGAACTTGGAATTTAGAAATTATTCTAATATCCTACCAAAAGTATATTAAAGTGAACATTCTGAAAACAGAGAACTAAATGTATTTTTACTGGCGTGCACTGAATTCTCTCTCGGCTGTGCCTAACTTATCACATGCAAAAGATGTCGATGTATCTCACCCATCTGTGCTCCCACAACCCTATCTTCAATATGACGGAAGATTGGGAAGGTCTCAGAACACCTGCATAACTGTGGAAATGGCTCAAATTCATATACTCACAATTTTGTTTTGAACAATGAAATGTATATATAGTTAGAGGGGGGAAAATACAGCTTTTTAAAAAATACCTTCTATAATAGCTCACAGCTACTTCACAGTGACCCCACTTCCCCACTTGTAACTCACCTAGGTAGTTATTGGTTATCAACCCTTAGTCAAAGGCAAAAGGGAGCATTCCCCTTAAGTGTCTTAAAGGCACTGTGCTTGGCATTCAGCATGCATTATCTCACTGAAAGCTCAGGGTTTAATTAAATTGCCTAAAGTCAATCAGAAGCACCAAATTGGAACTCCAAGAACCAGCATTTGCATTGTATTTTATATGAATGGCATCCCAGCACAACAAGAGTGGAGCTGTGCAATGAATGAATTGGTCTGGGTCACAAGCTAATAAGCAGTGGAGTTAAAGCTCAAAAACTCTGCCAGATCTGAGGAGAAAGAACACACGCACAAGTTTAAAGCTATACTGCCTCCCACCCTGAAACTGAAGGATGAACAATTAATCATACAATAAAACAAAAATGTCTTGTTATAAATAACCCAGTTATCAGCCTTGCTGGTGAAGAAAGAATGGGGGCAGGGGGAGAGTCAATAGGTAATGACTACTGAAGAGACAAGCAAGAAGAAACTAAAAAGCAAACCCTACTGAAGAAGTTGCCTTGGATGAAACTGCACATCTTCAGTTGCAGTAGGCAGCAGCAACAGAGAGATCTGGGGGTACAGAAGAATCAGGGTACTTTGGGTTTTCCCACCCACCACACCCGTCCCCTAACAATACCACTAAGACAGCTTTATAAAGAACGACTAGCCAGCATTCGGATTAAAATGACACACCCCTAGTAGGAAAAACTATAAATTATGCATCAGACTCTGAATTCACCTGCCCCTATTTGTAACTTCGAAACGATTCATTTATTTCAAAATTAGAAAACTTATCTCAGAGTAAAAAACTCATTAAAATATATGGCTTAGAAATACTTAGAATCTATTGTAACAAGCATTTATTTTCTTAACACCCAACAGAAAAATAGGCGATGACACACAGAAGCCACTACCAGCTACACAAACAACAGGCACTCACTCCCTTCGCAACTTGTTCTTGCTGTCAGAGTCCATTTCCTATTATAAGGCCTTGAAAGGAAAAGGTTTTTGCTTTCCTGGACTCACCCATACCTTTGACATGGGTACATGACCAATCACAGCCATAGGATCTGAGGAAAAATCCACTGAGGGCTTCCAGGTAGGTTTTTGTTCTAAATAAAAGAGCGGTGTGTGAACAAACAGACTTCGTTTTAACGGGGCTGTGGTCATGGGGACTACTGGATATGTGAACTATGACTCCTCTTTACTTCTCACATCTAACTCCTCAACAGATCCTTTCAGCCCTGCCTTCAAAACATGCAGAATTACTTCTCTGTTTCCTATCGCTTTCCAAATCATCTCTCACCTGTCTGCTTGCAATGCTCTCGTGACTGTCATGCCTGCTTCAACCTTTATCCCCTTCATTCTCTTCTCAACACAGCAGCCAGCATGAACCCCCTAGAGTCACAGTCAGATAAGGTCAGTGCTCTGCCCCAAACCCCCAAAGGTATCTTATCTCAGGAAGAATAAAAGCCAAAAAGATCTCACAATGGTCTACAAGGCCCCGCATGATCTGACTCACTGCTTCTCTCTCCCTCCGTAGCTCAGCTCTGCCTCTGGCTCTCCTTTCAGTTCTTTGAACATGCCAGCACAGTCCTGCCTCAGGGCCTGTGCATGACATGCTCTTCCCCCACATCCCTGCCCTAGCACTCTGACTACCTAAAAGGCTCGACTCATGTCACCTCATTGAAGCCCTCCCTGATCACACCACTTAAAATAATCCCATTCAGCCTGCTTACTACTTTATTTACTTTTATTACTTTATGTATTTTATTACTTAGTTTTTCTCCTTAACATCATCTTACATACTATTTATTTTACCTACTTCTGTATCCCTCCTTTGCCCCCACCAAAACGTAAGCTCCCTGAGGGGTCTGTTTTGTTCACTGCTACACTTCCCATACTTAATTTTTTTATTAAGTTTTTATTTTAATTCCAGTATAGTTAACATACAGTGTTATAAATGTCAAGTACACAATATAGTGATTCAATAATTCTATACATTGCTCAGTGCTCATTATGATAGCATACTTCCCATACTTTAGACTACTGCCTGATACCCTGCAGGTACTGAATAATTATTTAAGTGAATTAATCTAGCAACCATCAATAACAAACTGAAGATTAAAAAACAGGAAAAGGGAAAGCATCTGGGTCCTTAAAAATTTCACTGAGCTACTTAATCACATGTGGACCTCTGATGATATGAGATAAAATTTTACTCATTGTTTAAGCCATTTTAAATTAAGATTTTTGTCATCTGAAGCCAAAAGGTACTGATACAGAATACAAGTGGACAGTTGCAAAGAAGAAATCCTAATGGCAAAATACTCAATTTAATTCACTCATAAGACCTGCAAATTTAAATAACCGTAAAATAATGTCAAGCAGCAAAAACATAAAAGCTTACTACATATATATACCATTCAACATGACTCACTAAAACACTAATGGTATTTAGTACTTTTTAAAATTTTACACATGAACAAATATTAACTCCAAAGAGTGTGACTCCATTGCCTGTATTTTTCCCCATACTTTGAGTGCTAGACAGGACAGTTCACTCTTAGCCAATAGTGTAAAAATAATAGTTAACTGATGCAGTACTTCCTCTAAACCTGGTCTCATGATATCCACTTTTACATGCATTACTTATTGCCCACAACAACCCTACAAAATAGACACTATTGTTATCTCATTTTAAAGTTGATGAAACAGCTACAGAAAGATCAAGGATCAGCCACAACTCAAGCAGCTGCTAACTTAGGAGACTAGAGTTTGAACTCTCGTGGATTTGTCTACCAAAATCCAACACTTTACAAACAGTATCAGCCAATGAGCAGAGCACTCTCCCAAACTGAGCAACACATTTACTCCACCAGTGTGCCTTTTTGCCCCCTGCCATTTATTTTATGTTCGGGTTCTGACTCGTAATAACTGACAAAAGATATTCAAGTGAAAGCACCAAACTTATCAGAAAGAAACCCTTTGACAGAAAAAGATAAAATGAAAAGACAATCAAAGATTGGTGGAAGCCCTTTGTTTCAGTTTTTTCAACTGAAAAAAATGAGGATAATAACAGTATTTACTTTTTAGATTGTTGTGAGGATTAAATAAATTAATACAGCACAGGTGAAGCACTTAGGACACTCACTGCCTGGAACAAGTCACACCAATCGATAGCTTTTACTGTCACTATGACTATAATGGCACAGAAGGGCTTCCTGAAGCTGGAAGGACTGGCCACCTGCTGTGTGACTTGGAGGAAACTATGGACAGAGACTGGAGATGACTTTGACTTTGGGACCACTCACAGACAAAGGGCAAGTGCTGATTTTCATTCTGGGAACAGAGTGCTTAAGCGACTTAGTAAAGAAATAATTCTATTAGATCCACCACTTCCATATTCAGAAATGCCATGCCCAGTCCTGCATACACTGTTGGGGAAAAGACCCCACTCTGCCGTGGGACTGTACGTCAATACCTCATTTTTGGAGGGCATTTGGTCAGTATAAACCCTCCAATGACTTCCACCACACTGAGAACAAAATCATTGCCCCTCACCATGGTGTGCAGGACACCATATGATCAGGCTCCTGCTTACCTATCAGAAGGGATCTCCTCTAAGTTCTCTTTATTGTCCAAAAACACCAGCCTTTTATTTTAGAAGGCAGGAGAGTCCCTTGAGTATGACACACTCTCTCTTGTTGAAGAGCCTTCACAATGAACTGTTTTCTTCCTAAATTTTCTTAACTGCCTCCTCATCATTCAGATCTACTTCAATGTCATCACTTCCAAGAGACCTTCCTAACTACCCCAGCCACATACATCACTGTCTCCCAGAGCCATCAGCAGATACTGTCTATACCATTACTATAATTTATTTTCTCTATAACATTTACCACTGTCTGAAATTAATTACAAAGAATGCATTTATTTTGTACCTCTCACGATTGAAATATTGGTCCATGAAGGCAAGGGCTTAGCTCTCTTGTTCAACCCTGAATCCTCAGAATCTAGAATACTCCTTGGCATAAGCAAGCACTTTATTCATATTGGCTGATAAATATAACGCAGTTTTCAGAAAAAAAAAAAAAAAAAGATTGATGAGTATATGCTAAAACAGAAAAATGTCCAAGATACACTGTTAAATGACAAAAGCAAAGCACAAAGCAATATACACAAAATGATCATCTGTGTAAAAACAAATATGAGCACATTATGTACAAAAAGAAACGTGTATGCATGGCAAAAGTCAAGGACACAAAATAATAAAAAGTTAATAGTAATTATTTCGGAAAACTGGGCCTGAAGAAGCGGGAAAGGGGCCTTTCACTTAAGTCACAATCCCCTGAGCTGATATTTTTACCAGTATGTATGACATTCTTAAGCTTTTTGGGACACCTTTCCTAATCCTCCAACTGTTGTAAAAAATCCAAAACACACAGTGGATACTCTCTTTCCTAAAGAGCCAGACAACTTAAAGTTTCTACTACATTTCTAAAATGTAGCACACTCTGAAATACTGTATAAACAAATATCTGAATATTATTAGTTTTTTATCTAGTCCAGTTTAAGAGCTGAAGGAAAATCTCTTGTTCAAACAGATCAAATATACACACTTATCTCTCTTCAATAAAAGATTATTTAAATAGTAGCTTTACATCGGAAACCGGGGATGTACTGTATGGTGACTAACATAATAAAAAATCATTTAAAAAAATAAATTAATTAAAATAAAAAAATAAATAGTAGCTTTAAAAACTTTAAGAAATAGGGGCGCCTGGGTGGCTCAGTCGTTAAGCATGATCCTGGCATTCTGGAATCGAGCCTCCCATCAGGATCCTCCGCTGGGAGCCTGCTTCTTCCTCTCCCACTCCCCCTGCTTGTGTTCCCTCTCTCGCTGGCTGTCTCTATCTCTGTCAAATAAATAAATAACATCTTTTAAAAATTAAATAAATTAATTAAATAAAAACTTTTCGAAATAATATTGCTTACTTTTTTTTTAAACGGAGAGTTTTTTCCCAAAGAAAAAAAAAATCAATGGGCTGGGGAGAGGAAACTAGTGATCTAGTGTGGGGGTCGACACTTTGGGGTAAAACAATGGACTCCTAACTGTCAGAATACAAAAGCAGTGGAATGCCTGGGTGGCTCAGTTGCTTAAGTGGCTGCCTTAGGCTCAGGTGGTGATCCCAGGATGCTATGATGGAGTCCCATATCAGGCTCCTGGCTCAGTGGGGAGCCTGCTTCTCCCTCTCCCTGCTGCTCCCCCTGCTTGTACACTTGCACTCACTCACTCTCTCTCTCTGACAAATAAATAAATAATCTTTAAAAAAAAAAAAAAAGAATACAAAAGCAGAATTATCAGCCTCCTCCTAAAGTGTGCCCATCATTAACTGTCATCAAAATCTCAAGCCCTTCCACTAACTCTTAAGTCTGAGTGATACCAAGAATGAGCAACTATTTGATAAAAAGCCTCCAATATAAATGAGATCAAGATAAACAAAAAATTACCCTAAAACAGATAAGGGGAGGGTGACAACCTTAAAGAAAACTCTTATTAACATTTCAAAGAGATTCAAGAAGATTATGAACCCATAAAATGAGAAAGGGATTGCTGGTGTGGGGGTATAGGGAAAGAGAATTCTTGAAAATTTAAAATATGGCTGCCAAACTAAAATTAGAGTCTAAGAACAGAGGAAATACCCAGAAGAACAGAACAAAAAGACAAAAGGAAGGGGGAAGGGGGCAGAAGTTAATTCAGGAAGTCCAACAACCAACTAAAAGGACTTATAGAAAGAAATAAAAGGCATCTAAATTGGTAAGGAAGAACTTCCGCTATTTGCATATAGCATGATACTATATAGAAAACCCTGAATTTTCCACCAAAAAACTACTTGAGCTGACTGATGAATTCAGTAAAATCACAGGATACAAAATCAATATACAGGAATCTGTTGTGCTTCTATACACTAGTAATGAAGCAGCAGAAAGAGAAATTAAGAAAATAATCCCATCTACAATTGCACCAAAAATAACAAAACACCTAGGAATAAACTTAACCAAGGAGGTAAAAGACCTGTACACCAAAAACTGTAAAACACCGATGAAAGAAACTGAAGATGACATAAATGGAAAGATTGCTTCTATGCAATGGATTGGAAGAACAAATATTGTTAAAATGTCCATACTACCCAAAGCAATTGATAGATTTAATGCAATCCCTATCAAAAGCAGTTTTCACAGAACTAAAACAAACAATCCTAAAATTTGTATGGAACCACAAAAGACCCCAAAGAGCCAAAGCGATACTGAAAAAGAACAAAACTGGAGGTTTCTCAATGCCAGATTTCAAGATATACTACAAAACTGTAGTAATCAAAACAGTATGGTACTGGCACAAAACCAGACACACAGAAGAATGGAACAGAATAGAGCCCAGAAATCATTACACCCATGACTATACGGTCAATAAATCTATGACAAAGGAGGCAAAAATATGCAATGGGAAAAAGACCGTCTTTTCAACAAACTGGACATGCAAAAGAATGAAACTAGACCACTTTCTTTTTCTTTTTTAAGATTTTATTTATTTATTTGACAGACAGAGAGACAGCCAGCAAGAGAGGGAACACAAGCAGGGGGAGTGGGAGAGGAAGCAGCAGGCTCCCAGCAGAGGAGCCTGATGCGGGGCTCAATCCCAGAATGCCAAGATCACGCCCTGAGCCGAAGGCAGATGCTTAACGACTGAGCCACCCAGGCACCCCCGAAACTGGACCACTTTCTTATACCATATACAAAAGTAAACTCAAAGTGGATAGAGACCTAAATGTGAGACCTGAAACCATGAAATTCCTAGAAGGAAACATAGGCAGTAATCTCTCTGATACTAGCTGTAGAATCATTTTTCTAGACACATCTCCTGGAGAAAGGGAAACCAAAACAAAATAAACTATTGGGACTACACCAAAATATAACACTTTTGCACAGTGAAGGAAACCATCAATACAACAAAAAGACAACCCATCAAATGGGAGAAGATACTTGCAAATGATGTATCTGATAGGGGTTAATATCCAAAATATATAAAGAACTTATACAAGACCAATAATCATCATGATCATCATCCAATTTAAAAACAGGCAGAACAAATGAGTAGACATTTTTTCAAAGGAGACATACAGAAGACCAACAGACACATGAAAAGATGTTAAATATCACTCATCATCAGAGAAATGCAAATCAAAACCGCAATGAAGTAGCACCCCACACCTCTCAGAATGGTTAAAATCAAAAACATAAGAAACAACGAGTGTTGGTGAGGATGTGCAAAAAAAGGAACCCTTAAGCACTGCTGGCAGGAATGCAAACTGGTGCAGCCACTGTGGAAAACAGTATGGAGGTTCCTCAAAAAAATTAAAAACAAAATTACCATAAGATTCTGTAATTTCACTACTAGATATTTATCCAAAGAAAACAAAAACACTAATTGAAAAGATACATGCACCCCTATGTTTATTGAAGCATTGTTTACGATAGCCAAGACACAGAAGCAACCCAAGTATCCATCCATAGATGAATGGATAAAAAAGATGTGGCACATATATACAAGAGAATATTACTTATCCATTTAAAAAAAAGAATGCAATCTTGCCATTTGCAACAACATGGATGGATCTAGAGGGTTTAACAGTAACTGACCTTAAGTCAGGGAAAGACAAATACCTTATGATTTCACTCATATGTGGAATTTAAGAAACTAAACAAACAAAAAAACCGATACATACAGCAAACAAACTCCCAGTGAGGAGACAGGTGGGGGGAGAGGGCATGGGTGAAATAGGTGAAAGGGATTAAGAGTATATTTATCATGAGCACTGAGTAATGCACAGAATTATTGAATCATTACACCTGAAACTAATATAACACTGTATGTTAATTATACTTGAATTTAAAAATATCAAGTTAAAAATAAAGTAACAGAAAGAGAATGGAGAGATAATTAAAGCAATAATAAGAGAATTTCCAAGAACTACAAAACATCAGTCATCAGTTTAATAATAATGGAAAGAACCACATCTAGACATCTCTGACCAATTTCAATTTAAAGAGGACAAAATATGGCTCTCAAGAGCTTCCATAAGGGATGACAAAACACATTATTCACAAAGGAACAAGAATCACAATGTATCAGACTTCTCCTCTCCTCAGCAACAACAATGGATACTAGAATAGCTTTGAGCAAAGTCTTCAAAACCTCTGAGGGGAAATAATTTTCAACTGAGTTTGGCTTGAACAAAATAATACCCAGTCAACTATAAGGACTAATGAAGACTTTCTCAGATATGCCAGGATTAAAAAACTTACCTCGCACATATTCTCCCCTAGAAATTTATATGAGGGATGCACTGCATTAAAACAAGGAAGTAATTCAAGAAAGAATAAAAGTCCAATTAGCAGAACCACCAAAGTGCAAAGGCAGTGAAGCAAAGTCCAACACTAGTAGCAGTATGCAGCACATCTAGATAACATCTAGTCCAAAATGAAGAAACAGGACTGGGAGAACCTTTCCTCAGGGGGAAAAGTACTCATACACATAAAATAGTAGTGATTAAAAACAAAATGGCTTGTAAAGCTGATGGGGAGGGGGGGACTGACAAGGCAAGAAAAAAGGCAATTACCAACTCAAAAACCAAGAAATAATACAGGAAATGTAACCATATCCTCCTTGCCTCTGCTATGAACAGTACTTGTATCACAGCAACAAAGTAGACACTACTCATTGATTTTCAACTATTAAAATCAAGTCATTGGCAAAGTATAAAGGAATACAGGACAGAGTATAAATGTTCTCATTTGGCACTTAACAGTGCCAAAGTAGAAATGACAGACACAGGGACTTAAAGGGGGGTGGGGGGAAGTGTAAGTGCTAATATCCTCAGTTTTACTACTTGGGAAATCAAGATAGATAATCCTTATTAACAAGAATAAAAGTCTATCGTATCACATAAATGTTAAGGAAAACACAGTATCTATTAAGGAAATAGATATGAGGTAGCCAAATCCACATTTATCAAAGCAAAAATCAATCTGAAGTTGATAAATCATAAAATAAGCTTATGTAGATACAATACCACCACACAAACGATTAAAAATTTCCTTTGGAGAGTGGCACTAACGATGAGAAAGGCTGCTGACCTTTATATAATCATTCTGGTCTACCTAATTTTTTTTTAAAGATTATTTATTTATTTATTTGAGAGAGAGAGTGAGAGAGAGCAAGCACAAGTGGGGGGGGGGGCTAGATCCTGGGGTTCTGGGATCGTGACCTGAGCTAAAGGCAGACACTCAACCGCCAACATCACCCAGGCACCCCTGGTCTATTTGACTTCATTCAACTATACACATATTACTTTGTAAAAATTTTAAATGGATGTAAGAAAAAGCCTCAAGAAATACTGAGCTTATGAAAAACACAATGTGTATTACATCCTGCCTAAATTTTTCCCCATAATAAAATGGATAAAATTCCCTTTTTCCTAATAATCCTAGGTTCCAGGTTAAATAATTTCTGAGGTTTTACAATCATCTTTATAGATATTTATAATAGAAAAATTAGTCAAGTTACAAAATGTATATATTACCATTATCAAAACTATTGGACTACCACTCCATATCTAAATAAAATGTAACTTAAATTTAATTCACAGCACTTCAAACCAAGCAAAAGCATCCATATCCGTGGTCTCTCAATTTTAGTACTTATTTTACCAAAAATATGGAAATGTGTCTTTAACACCTTTTTTCTAGATTACTTTAGATTTTACTGCTGTTAATGGCATACACAACCGCATTTCTGAATTCAACAAACCTAAATTTACTTCAGTTGTCATACCATCTTTTCCTTTGTGCTTTTTAAAAATTTTTTAGTAATATAAAATTTATTCATTATTTATTTTTTAATCTATCAGAACCTGAAAGGGGAAAGATATTTCTTAACATGTATATATAACACAAGCTGCAAAAAGGAACCATTTATTTAGTACTATTCAAAACAATTTAATTAAAACAAAGAATGTGGTGCAACAGCCAAGGAAACAGTCAAAAAAACTAGGAGACAGCCCACGGAATGGGAGAATATATTTGCAAAGGACACCACAGATAAAGGACTGGTCCAAGATCTACAAAGAACTTCTCAAACTCAATACACGAGAAACAAATAAACAAATCATAAAATGGGCAGAAGATATGAACAGACACTTTTCCAATGAAGACATACAAATGGCTAACAGACACATGAAAAAATGTTCAAAATCATTAGCCATCAGGGAAATTCAAATCAAAACCACACTGAGATACCACCTTACGCCAGTTAGAATGGCAAAGATAGACAAGGCAAGAAACAACAATTGTTGGAGAGGATGTGGAGAAAGGGGATCCCTCCTACATTGTTGGTGGGAATGCAAGTTGGTACAGCCACTCTGGAAAACAGTGTGGAGGTCCCTTAAAAAGTTAAAAATTGAACTACCCTATGACCCAGCCATTGCACTACTGGGTGTTTACCCCAAAGATACAGACGTAGTAAAGAGAAGGGCCATATGCACCCCAATGTTCATAGCTGCATTGTCCACAATAGCCAAATCATGGAAGGAGCCGAGATGCCCTTCAACAGATGACTGGATTAAGAAGCTGTGGTCCATATATACAATGGAATATTACTCAGCTATCAGAAAGAACGAATTCTCAACATTTGCTGCAACATGGACGGCACTGGAGGAGATAATGCTAAGTGAAATAAGTCAAGCAGAGAAAGACAATTATCATATGATTTCTCTCATCTATGGAACATAAGAACTAGGAGGATCGGTAGGGGAAGAAAGGGATAAAGAAAAGGGGGGTAATCAGAAGGGGGAATGAAACATGAGAGACTATGGACTATGAGAAACAAACTGAAGACTTCAGAGGGGAGGGGGTGGGGGAATGGGATAGACTGGTGATGGGTAGTAAGGAGGGCACGTATTGCATGGTGCACTGGGTGTTATACGCAACTAATGAAGCATCAAACTTTACATCGGAATCTGGGGATGTACTGTATGGTGATTAACATAATATAATATAATAAAATAAAATTTAAAAAAAAAAAAGAATGTGGTGCAAAACTACAGAATAATAGATTGGTAGCAGACCAAATATAGTAAAATAAGACTATATTCTAGAAATATACCCGACTTTAACCTATGACAGAAGGTTCAAGTGAGGTATCAAAAGGGCAATAGGAAAATCTTAAATATGCCATTTGTTTTCCCAGATAAAAAAGGTTTTGACTTTTTTCTGTTGACAGAGATGGTGGTGGCTTCTTTATGAAGGGAGTAGGCAGCTGAATGGGAGGCCTGCAGCATTAGGGTTTGTAGTGTTTACTATATTCTACGCAACAAACAGAAGTTTTTCCTCTACATAAAACATCTAAAAACAAACTGGGATTTATTGCTCAAAATATAAATTACATTGTGAGGAAGCCTCATATGATGACAACATTTTTCTTTAACATTGAGGTGTGTCATTGATACCAGTTAAACCATACATTTGTGGAATTGTTCCCAAGAAGAACAGGTGAGGGTCCACTTCCCCATTAGGAGCCAAATGCCCGTGGCAGTCCACAAAATGCACATGTCACATATCACAATTCAGCCAAATCACAGATCCACTTTTCCATTATCCACGCAACATAGGACTAAGAAACACTAAGAAATAATTTACCAAACTCTTCTCAAACCAAACTACAGGAAACTATTGCCTATTTTGACACTTTAGAGAATTTACATTTTTCTTGTCATTAAAATGAATCAAAGAAAAAATGGTTCAGTGCTCTTTAATAAGGCATTAGATAGCTTAGAAAGAACACACTGTATCACATTAGTCTTTTATTTTACATTTTGCATAGGTCTAAATGATAAAAACATGTGCACAAGAAAACTACAAGGAGAACATTAATAATTTTTTAACAAGTATGACACCTTACATTAGAAGCAGCAACTGTTTATTCTAAATTATACAGTATCAAAAAGTTAAAATTCAAACTTATCTTGGTAGAATACACTGTTTCCAAATCAACGGTCCTTACAGAAATTAAAACATGTACTTCACAACTATTTAACCTTTAGAAAAGTGGCCAAGCAGGCCTTCATGCCCTCCGTTTAAAAAGAGAGGTGGGGGTAGCCTGGATGGCTCAGTCTGTTAGGCCTCCAACTCTTGATCTCAGCTCAGGTCTCAATTGCATTGGGCTCCACTATGTATATGGTGCCTTTTTTTTTTTTTTTAATTTTTAAAAAAAGAAAGAAAAAGATTTCTACTTGTGAATTAGGCACTGCTGCTTCACTCTATAATTATTCCAGAAGAGGTAGTTTATCATACTTAACATATACTACAAGGTTCTGTAAGAAAAAAAAGACGTAATTAATGCCACCTGAGGTTAAATATATTAAACACATTAAATACTAAATTTAAATATTAAATATCTTAGACTAGGTAAGGTGATAGTTTAGTTGCGTACACAATGCAATTAGCCCTGTACCAGCACAGTCTTAGTTAACAAAAAGAGAACAGGTACTTAATTCACCAAACTTTTTCTACCAGCAAGTTCTCTAAGGCATTTTAGCTACATAATAGTTTGGGGTTTTTTAAAATTTCTTCTAATTAAATTCTAGCAGATTACCAGAAGAAAGATATTAAAATGCTGGTTAAGAAACAAAAGATTTTACTTTTTTTTCTTTTCTAACTGGGAATTAAACACAAATGAAGAAATAAGTGGAAATCCTCAAACCTGTAATGAAATACTTGAAATCAAAATGTTTTCTCAGAGTTTTCAAATTTTATAAGTATTTCAAAATATGTTAAATTCCTATTACCACTTAAAAATTTTACAGATATATCTATTCTTAGGTACACACACACTTTATACAGAATTGGAATTAAATGCTGAATAATTCTAGAATAACTACTAAAACTACTTAAGAAACTAAGGTAAAAATCTTGAGAACCAAGGAGGCAAAGATATTACCATTACACTCTTCTATCAATTAACTTTCAAACCCAGAATAAAAAACTTTTAAGATTATGTGTTCTGTCCTTATTTACAAACCTAAATTTGATTCCGTGATAAAAACACACATCTCGGGGCGCCTGGGTGGCTCAGTCGTTAAGCATCTGCCTTCAGCTCAGGGCTTGATGCCGGCACTCAGGGATCGAGCCCCACATCAGGCTCCTCCGCTGGGAGCCTGCTTCTTCCTCTCCCACTCCCCCTGCTTGTGTTCCCTCTCTCGCTGGCTGTCCCTCTCTGTCAAATAAATAAATAAAATCCTTAAANAAAAAAAAAAAAAAAAAAAAAAAAAACCACCACACATCTCAATATCCCGTGCCTTCACATGCAATGCTTGAATACAGTTGGATACATAACAGAGAAATACAATACTTCTTTTAGTTTTGTTTTTATTTTTACACGTAACAAGCCAAGTCAGGTCACCCTCCCGAATTAGATGCAAAACTATGGAATTAGATGCAAAAACTACGATCCTCTGAAAAGAAACGAAAACTTTTCACCCTTGGGGCATTTGGGGGTCCGGCTTTTTTTGTTGTCATTTTACATTTTTGTACCTAAACCATCTCATAAAAATTGCTACCAAGACTTGGATCAGCCATATTACCCTGCCAGATCCAAAGCCACTTGATAGGAACACTCAGCCTCACTATCCACCCTCCACAGCTCAATTCAAAAAGGCAGGCTCTGTGGCTCCCAACCAAGTCCTGCCAACCTGATCCCACGGCAGCACCCACACAAGACAAAACAAATGAGCACTAAGATTCTTCCTTGCAACTTCTCCTACGGCTCTTGAGAATCTCCCGCCACACACACCCACCTCCAAACACATACACAGACACACACTCGAGGGAGCTTACAAGAAAGAGGAGGGGGAAGGTAGGTGGAGGAGAAAGCACGTCTGGAGAAAGTAGATCCGTGTGTAGCGGGCGCCTCAAAAAGGTGGGATGGATTTCTCCAAAGCCCAGATCGGGAACCTTGCTACAGACAACCAACAGAAAGCCCTCCAAGTTAACTCTCTGCTAACCGTTTACAGGAACTCTCCCCTCTGCGGCTTAATTTCAAATAAGCCAAGTCCATATTATTGTTTTCTATTATTTAATGAATTCTGTTAGGAACCAAGAATATAAAACAAAGAGAAACAAACACGTTTCATATCATTTTGCATCAAAACGGTTAAGACCTTATGTTAACCCTATCAGTAAATCTCCGAATCCTTTCTAATCTAATATCCCTGGAGTGGGAAGGTCAAAATTGAAATATTAACCACCGTCTTCAATGTCTACCAAAAATTTTCTACTCAGGTCTCTCTCCCCCAAACCACAGCCTTTTTTTTTCCCATTTAACAAAAAAATTTTTCCTGAAACAATTCTACTTAACATGGTGCAACCATTTTTGTCAATTTTTTCTTCCTCTTTTTATTTATAGATGTTTATCATTTTTTTTAAATATATGTTGTTTTTTTAACCACCCTTTCCAAACCTCAAAACAAGCATCTGTAATTATGGACAATTACCCTCCTGGCTCAATAAACAAACAATTTCACTTTTCCTCCTCAAACTTTCTTATCCTTTACGAAGCTGGCCAAGTGTTTTCTACTCCTGGCACCGAACAAATAAAAAGAAATATTATGTAACTGTAGTCTAGTCCTGTAGTTCTAATAAACTAATAAACTAGCTTAAAAGATGATTTAACAGGGCTCTTGGTTACCAAAGAATCCTTATCCTCAAATAAATATCCTAAAGACAGTCAATTGGGGGGGGGGTGCAGAGTAAATGGGAGCCAAGTTTTTGAATGTGTTTCCACAAAGGCCAGGTCAAGAAATCTCTTTTTCAGATCTGGTATCCTGTAAGAACTTACCAACTCAGATAATAAATAGATCATCATCCTACACGTACTGTTCTCCAAATCTAAAACTACTGCTCAACTTCAGAATGAAACTGAAGAAGTTAAGATTTAAACTATAACCAAAAAAAACAGCCCTTCTACAAAGATGCTGACTGCATGACCAATACGTGTGTGCAGATGGACAGACTGCAGAGAAACCCAAGTTATCTGGTCAGAAGCAAAAAACTGAAAAATATAAGTCTATTCTTTTATTATAACAAAGTCAAACAATGCCATTCCAATAAATCATCTATAATGAACTGTGAAATGATTTTAAATGGTTTTAGAAGGCACAATGCAAACAGTTTCTAGTTTTTGTTTCCACTGTAACATAAAAGGTTGCAAACATGAATAAATTCTACCCAGTTCAATTCCAAGATTTTTATTCAAATTATCTTTACAAAAGTCTTTTAGAAAATGTATGTAACAGACAACAACTTGCCAAAGGTGAAAACTACTCAGTAAGATTTAACAAAAACACTGTGTTTGGAGAAATCACTTTTATTATCATCAATTAAAGACTTCCTTCACTTAATCATTTTGGTTTTGAAGCAAAAACGAAGATGCTACACAATGGCTTATTCTGTGTAATGCAATCTTGTCAGCAACAGAAAGATTAATCAACTACCATGGCTTTACTTAACTTATCACTTCCCCTTACCCACTCCATGGTTCCTCTCAGTTCCCCCACAACTTCCCCTACAATCCTAAATATCACCTACAAAAGCAAGCTACAGAAAACATAAGCACAGTGCAGTCAGGTACCTTATGGGAACATGGGCTGCTCTTTGATAGCTACCACTATAAATATTAAGGGGAAAAAGCAGTAAGAGTTAAAAGAAAGGAAATATGTGGTGGTCAATAAACAGAACCACTTCGAATTTATGTAACATGTTTCCTTGTGACTCTCAAGGTATTTAACTATTTTTTATTAACACTGAAATAAGTTAACTTACATATACACTGAAAGTTCATTATTGGTCTTAAGTTATTAAAAATATATCTATAGGAACAATACCATGATTAAAACTTAAAGGAGTTTCTCCTGTTGTACCCTACTTACTGAGAATGGAACTGAACAAAAAGGACATTAAATGAAATGTTCTGACTTTCCAAAAAGTCAGAAATCCTAATGGCATTGTTAACCTAATCCACAAATATTTTTCTTAATTCTCTTCTACTAAGAACTAAATAAAACTGAGTAACTTACACAAAACTTAGTTTTCTATATAGCCAAAGGATGCAAACTACTTATATCAAATGTCTTAAAATGTTATATAAAGAGCTTAAATTAATAAGAAAAACATTAAGAATTCCCCTCCTCCAATAAACTATGCACAGAACATGATTGAGCAATTCACAAGAAATGCAAGTAGTGAATTTCAAGAATTTGCAATACTCCTACTCATCAGGTAAGTAAATTAAAACTGAAGTACAGTTTTTCAATTACTAAACTAACATACATAATAACATATTACGTGTGGCAAAGGTTCAGTGAAACTAGTCCTAACACACATTGCTGGTGACATTAAAATTTGATAACAGCCCTTTTTGGGGAGCATTTAAAATTTTTAATAAAAACAGTTATTTAGTAGGAACTTAGTAACAGTCACTGTTCTCAAGTTTTCAGAACATGTACCCTCTTCAATTCTCTCAATAACCTTATGGCAGAGATTTTATCATCATCCCCATTTTACAGGTGAGTAAACACATACAGAGAGATTCAATTTTGTATATGAAGTCCCACAAGTAGAAAATAACAGAGCGAGAATTTCAGACCCAGAAATTGGACATTAGAGCACTCACCTCTATGGATCAAGAATCATAAAAAGCTGCTTTCTTTTAAGCTAGTGATTCTGCCTATGGAAATCTGTCCTATAAAAATAATCCAAAAATATGAAAAGGATTTCATCTACAAAATGTCTGCCAAAGCACTTTACATGGTATAATAATAAATTAAAAAATAGTAACATTAAGTAGAGAAATAGAGGTGACTGAGGGGTGTTTTCATCAGCTTACTCAGTGGAAAATTAAGCACCTTTCAAAAATGTTATGGAGATTAACAACATGGAAATTTTCTTTCACATGTCAAGGCAGAAAGAAGGTTACAAAATTCTATATATACCATCATTAATACAACAGAAACAAAATATGCATATGAAAAAAGTTGGAAAGAAAACAGATCAAAATAACAGTGTCTTTGTTAAAGTGGAATGAAAAGGGCTGAATTTTAATTTCTTTTTCTTCATGTTCCACATTTTCTGTAACAAAAATCTAATTTTTTATACTGAAAAATATTTGAAATAACAGATTCCTATGATTAGAAATCCACAGGTTCTATGATGACAGAAGAAATTCAGATTCCAACTGAAAAAGACAACAGTGTTTTGACATGTTTTAGTAAATTATATTTCAAAAATTTCAGAAAAGAATTATAAATCTCAATCATGGCCATTTTAAACTAAACAAATTCTATTTTAACCAAAGTTCAAATCAACGCCAACCCATCACTATTCTCCCAAAGACTCTGAAAGAAAAGGCCTACATTTGACAGTAGCCTCTTAATAACACAAGTAAGTTAAAAGTTACCATGAACTGGATTAGGATTCAAAAGTACTAGGACTGGGGGGTACCTGAGTGGCACAGTCGTTAAGCGTCTGCCTTCGGCTCAGGGCATGATCGAGCCCCACATCAGGCTCCTCCGCTATGAGCCTACTTCTTCCTCTCCCACTCCCCCTGCTTGTGTTCCCTCTCACTGGCTGTCTCTATCTCTGTCAAATAAATAAAATCTTTAAAAAAAAAAAAAAAAAGTACTAGAACTGGGAAGAATATAATGAGATCTCCTAAATAGAGATTTGATACAGAATTCTGATGATAAGTAGAGCCTAAAAATAATTTTTAAAATTTGAAATGATCATTAAGGTCTTTAACCAAGATCACTTTCCAATAGCAGCACTGGCAAGTATTAGGAATCTCAGGACACTTGTCAATGAGGAGCCCAGCCACTCCTCATGCAACAGCTCCTCCCTGCCCCAGGAAGAATGAACCAGAAGGAGTTCAACAAGCTACCCTTAGTAAAGGGTCACTAAGAGGATAATAAGTGGGCTGTATGGTAAAGACAAAGGAAAAATAAAAGCAGGGAAGTTAGGCCAGCAATAGAAAGGGAAAATAATTCCTGATTTAAATTAGTTACACTGAGGGGAAAAAAATCTACACTCTGGTTTATTCCCAACTGTCAACTACCCTCACAAAAACCAAACACAACAAAAATGTAAACATAAGGATATCAAAACCTTTGCACACTGTTTATAGGGGACCCAATGTTGAAAATCATAGGCACCATCTTCAAGAAGCTCATAGTCTGATCTATTATCTCTTTCAACTGTGTCCTGGCTTACCTGCAAAAATCCTGAAGCTTAGAGTAACAGGTCTCATTATAAGTACTGCAACATAGGGTTTGTCACAAGTACTTTCTTATTTATTATATTTGAAGTACTGAAGTTCATGAAAATTTACTTAAAAATAAATTAGAGCAGTTAGGGTTATCCCTGTAACAAACTCATTCCCACTCACTTGCATTTCAACATGCTTCGGCATAATTATAATATACACTCTGAAATGCACATTACCCACAGTGTATCAAAATCTGTTAATACTCATGCAAGAGTACCTTCCATCGAACATCATCTGTCAAGTGATTTCCTAAAAAGGAAAAAAGCACTGATGTTGCGTTTACTTCTTAAACTGTTCCCTTCAAGGACTCAGGGTTTTTTTGTTTTATTTTTATTTTTTTACTTTTTTAAGAGGAGTCAGGCAGAGGGGAGAGAGAGAGAATCTTAAGCAGGCTCCACACCCAGTGCAGAGCCTGACGTGGGGCTTGATCTCACAACCCTGAGATCATGACCGAAGCCAAAATCAAAAGTCAGATGCTTAACTGACTGAGCCACCCAAGCACCTCAAGGACTCAGTTTTGAGAACATAAAAACCTCCATCTCTTTCTGCAATCAAGGAAGTTTCCCTCAGATGGTGCACTATCTTTAAAAGAAGGTTTCTTTTTTTTTCTTTCTTTCTTTTCTTTCTTCCTTCTTTCCTTTTCTTTCTTTTTTTTTTTTTTTTTAAGTAAGTAGACTCCACACCCAACGTGGGGCTTGAACTCACCACCCTGAGATCAAGAGTCACATGCTCTACCAACTAAGGCAGCCATGTGCCCCAGGAGACAGCTTCTTATTCTGGAGGCTATGAACTTCTACAAAGCTTTAGAATAAGCTTCACTAAAACCTTCCCCTTGAATTATACAAAATTTGTACATCTATATGCATGCATGCTTTCTTCTGAGAATGTGAGGATATACCCAAAGGGATCTGTAACTCCAAAAAAGATTAAGAACCACCCAAGATTTAACTGAACTCACACTATGATGATCTGATCAGTTAGGCAGTTTTCTCCCTTAAGCTTCCTGCTTAATTCCTGCCTATTTAATGTTAATAAAATTAACAAATCGAATAAAGTGCTTACAGTGCATCAGACACCATTCTAAGTGCTTTACACACATTAATTTATTTAATTTTCACAACAACCCTATGAAGTAGGTACTATTATTATCCCACTTAGATGAAGGAACTGAAGCACCAAGAAGTCATTTGGCAAGTGTCACACAGCTGTTCTGTTTGACAATTGTAGAACGTCTCAAAATGAGAAATGGCTATTCACTTGTACGTATTTCCTTCTTCTGTTAGCTAATATGTCTTTCTGTTTAACCGTCACCTGAGTCAGAGAAAATGAAATTATTTTGTTGTCAGACTCATTTCTGCCAGGCTGCCACTTATACAGATAAACTATTCAATTTGAGAAAGACCTTAAAAATAGGGGGTGCCAGGGTGGCTCAGTAGGTTCAGCATCTGACCTCGGCTCAGGTCATTATCCCCGGTCCTGGGATTGAGGCCCCCAGTGGGCTCCCTGGTCAGCAGGGAGTCTGCTTCTCCCTCTGCCTCCGCCCCTCCCCCACTTGTGCCTGCTCTCTCCCTCTCTGTGTCAAATAAGTTTTTTAAAAACCTTGGGAAAAAAAAAAAAGAATGATTTACAGATTCAGTGTAATTTCACGTATTGAAACAGTAAGGTATCGGGCACCTGGCTGGCTTGGTCAGAAAAGCATGCCAACTTTTTTTTTTTTTTTTTTAAGATTTTATTTATTTATTTGACAGAGAGAGACAGCCTGTGAGGGAGGGAACACAAGCAGGGGGAGTGGGAGAGGAAGAAGCAGGCTCCCAGCGGAGCATGGAGCCCGATGCAGGGCTCGATCCCAGGACTCTGGGATCATGCCCTGAGCCAAAGGCAGATGCTTAACGACTGAGCCACCCAGGAGCCCCAGCATGCCAACTCCTGATCTCAAGCTTGTGAGTTCAAGTCCCACATGGGGTGTAGAGATTACTTAAAAAATAAAATTTTTAAAAAATTAAAAAGAAATAGTAAGGTATCAATTCTCTCAAGACTGACCTACAGATTCAATACAATCCCTATCAAAATCCCAATATATTTTTTGTAGAAACTAGCAGGCTGACCATAAAATTTACATGAAAATGCAAAAGACCTATAATAGGCAAAACAATTTTGGAGAAGAACAACAAAGTTGGGGGAATTAGACTCCCTGATTTCAAAATTTACAATAAAGCTACAGTAATCAAGGTAATGTAATATTAGCATAAGGACAGACATACAAATCAACAGAAGAATCCAGAAATAAACCCACACATTTATGATCAAGTGATTTTCAACGAAGGTGCCAAGAGAATTCAATGAGGAAAGAGTCTTCAACAAATGGTGCTAGAATGACTGTACATCCATATGCAAAATACTATACTTAGACCTTACCTCACACCATAAACAAAAATCAACTCAACATATCACTGACCTGAATGTAAAACCTACCACTCTAAAAGCTTCTAGAAGTAAACACAGATCTTTCCAATCTTAGGCTTCACAAAGAGCTCTTAGATATGATATGAAAATCATAATTCCATAACGGAAAAAAAACTGATAAACTGGACTTCATCAAAATAAGAAACCTTAGCATTTCAAAAGACACCATTAAAAATTGATTAAGAATAAGCCATAGAGTGGAAGAAAATATCTGTAAATCATATAATTCATAAAGGACTCATATAAAAATATATAAAGAAGGCAAACTACAGATGTAGTCAAAAAAATAATAATAATGGCAGTAGTTGCCAGGGGAAGGAAGGGAAGGGATGAACAGGGAGAATAGAGGATTTTTTGGGGAGGTGAAACTATTCTGTATTGTTACAATGGTAGATACATGTCATTACACATTTGTCAAAACCCACAGAATGTACAACACCAAGAGTGAACCCTAATGTCCACTATAGACTCTGGATGATAATGATGTGTCAAGGTAGGTTCATCAATCCTAACAAATGTACCACTCTAAGAGAGGGTGCTGATAATGGGGGAAGCTGTGTATGTGTGGGAGTAGGGATGGTCTATGAGAAATCTCTGAATCTTCCTCTCAGTTTTGCTGTGAACCTAAAACTGCTCTAAAAAATTTAAGCCTGATATGTATACATGTATAATGAACTCTTAGGACTCAAAACTAAGTCACACACACACACAATGCGGGGAAAGATTTAAATTCATACTTCACCAACAGAATTGTTACTTTACCACAGAAATGGCAAATAAGCATTTGAAAAGATACTCAACATCATAAATCGTCAGAGAAATGCAAATTAAAACCACAATGAGATATCACTACACACCCACTAGAACAGCTAAAATCAAAAATATTTACAATTCCAAGCATCAGCAAGGATATGAACCTTTATACAATGTTAATGAGAATATAAAATGGTACAGGAACTTTGAAAAAGTCTGGAAGTTTCTAAAAAAGTTAAATATACAATAACCATATAAGCAAGCAATTTCTATTCCTTGGTACCTACCCAGAGAAATGAAACCATTTGTCCAAAACATTTTCCAAATGTTCAGCAGCATTGTTCACAGGAGACAAAATATTGGAAACAATACAAATGTCCATCAACTGGTGAACTGATAAACAAAATGTGGTCCATCCATACAGTGGAATACCACTCATCAACATAAAGAAACAAACCATTAATAAATGCAACAACATGAATGGACCTCAAAGACATTTTTCTAGGCATAGATCTACATTTGGTTGGTAGCTAATGGAACCTAGGATAAGTACCAGTTATTGACAAAAAAGATCTCCAGATCTTAAAGTGTAATCTCAGATGTCAAACCTGCCTGCTGGTGCTTCATTTCCTAATCCATAAACTGAAGAAACTGAAATTGATGACAGTGAAGGTCTTTCTAGTTTTGAGATTGGATAATTTGAAAATAAAAGTTACGCAAGTATTATTTCTTGATGGAAAGGGGTATGGAAATCACTTTGGGTTCTCATTCTGGTCCCTATAACATGACAAATGGGATATATACTCCCTCTGTACCATCTTCCCTGTTGTTGCCAAGGTTATTTTCTAACCAAGTTACACTGTTACTCTTCCGTTTAAAATCTTCCATGGCTCCCTACTACCTCCAGTAAAAATTCAAAATTCCCAATTTATATTCCCTTCCTCATTTTCATACTAACCTAGATTTTTTTTTTGTTCGGTTTGGTGAGGCTTTTTTTTTAACTTTATTGAGGTATAACTGACAAAAGTGTAAGATATTTCAAGCATACATCATGATTTGACACACATATACACTGTAAAAGGATTCCTCCCATCTAGTTAATTAACACATCCCTCACTTATTTATGTTCTTGTTGTGTGTGAAAACATTTAAGTTCTACTCTCACAACAAATTCCAATTCTATAGTACACTGTTATCAACTATAGTCACCATGTTATACATTAGATCCTCAAACTTAATTCACAGCTGAAAGTTAGATTGGAGTTTCTTAAAAAGCAAAGACCAGAGTCAGACACTCCTGGATCCAAATCCTGACTGCATCACTTACCAACTATGTGATCTTCCTGAACCAGCTCCTCCTTCTGTGAAACTGGGCCTAATGATTCCACTGAACGTGACTGTCAAGTATTCCCTTCTGGTAAGCCCTGGAAGCATCTAACCCATTAAGGCCATGAACTCGTTCCTCACCCCCCTACTCTCTTCAGTAAAGTTTGTTTTCATTCTTCAGGATTTGACTCAGATGTATTCATGTCTTCATTCCCCTGCCTTAAGTTCTTCCTTCTCTAGCTCCCTAGTACTCTGCACAATGTCCCATCACAGGATGGTCATTTTCTAGCACAGTGTGCACTGACCTGGTAGAAAACTGAGAGTAGGGATCGTCTTATTTTGGTTTCTCCAGTGTACAGTGCATAGCAGATGCTCAGTAACATCTTCCTTCGGTAACTAATAGAAAACAAATAGACAAAGGAACCCAGACTGAAAACAAAATGTTGTAAAAACTTAATTTGAAACAAACAAACAAACAAACAAACAGATTTAAGTCAACTATAATCTCACTAACATAACCAATTTTAACATCTGATGTCTTTCCTCCTTTCAGGTGGGCGGAAGAAAGGAAAGAAGCATGAAGTACAATAGAGAAAGAATCAAGAACCCCAGCCCTAGGACTCCTGTATTATTCTACCTCCGGAAAATGTTTTGTATATTTAATACTATTATTAAACACATCACCTTAATTAATATGTTGTAGTACAGCAGTCTACCAGATGGTCATATTCAATTATAGGTAACAAAACATACTCCGAAGTGAAATACGAATTTTTGGATGAAAATAAATGTTACCCTGTGTGGTGTTTACTAGTTCTCTTCACCAAATATTTCTAGTTCTCCCTCCAGAAATATCATAGGATTTCACTTTTGTGCCCTCGTGAAGTTAGGTGCCACCATGTGACTTTCTCAGGTCAATGAAAGGTAAACAACCAACACAGGCCATTGCTTTAAGAGTTTAACAGCCAGAGCACAACCGACGATGTTGTCCTTTTCCTGCCTTGGCAACAGTGGAGGACAGAGATGGGGTCTCCCTCAGCCTGGGTGCAGACGTTGTAGAGCAAAGCTTCCAAGCCAGCCCATGAGAAACACGTAGCACACGCAAGAAATCAAGTGTTGCTGACTGAAGCAGCTAAGACTTGGGGCTGTTACCCCCACATATTCTGGCTATTCTGATATACACTGTATAAAGTTTAATATTTCTCTACATCATTCCAATCTCCAGTTTTGAGAATGTTCTGCACAAAGTTGAGAACAGGTTTAGTAGCAAAATTTTTAAATATGGAATAAATTTTAGGATATCTTTAAGAGGAAGAAGAGGGGGGAAAAGGATAGTCCAAAGGTTAGCAAAATATTTTCAATGAAAAGATTTTAAAAAGTGACATAGCTACACATAAAAAAGGCTAAAGTGTGTAGCATAGTATAAAAACGAAAGCATGCTATCATTCCCCTATTTACCCAAAATAAATCCTCCCTCTACTGCCTCACCCCACTGAGGGCGACAGCTAGGACTCAGGCAGGGTTCCACAGAGCACTGTGAATAGTCACTACCAATCGACGGAGGCCAGCCCTCGGTATGAAATCTATCTGCCATCTCAAGTGGTTCTGTATCATCGTTCTCACAGTCGAGAAAACCGAAGCCCTGGAGATACACTGGTTGCTCACAGCTCTGGAGACTACTGGCTGCTTCTGCGTGTCCACTCCCCTCCCTTAGCAACAACACTCTAAATCTATTCTAGGCAGCAATGCACTCAGCTAAAGGACTACGTTCCCAGCCTCCTTTGCAGCCACATATGGCCGTATGACTAGGCTCCAGCCAATTACAAACAAGCTGAAGTATACGGTACAAGAGACAGGAATTGCGCCCTTGGTCTCCCCTTCCTCCATTCTACTTCAATGGACATGGATGTAATGAGAAGTCCTCTAGGAGCCATCGTGGAATCTGAGGGCAAAGGCCATATCCTAGAAATGTCTGAGCAGAAAGATAAAAGGAACCAAGTCCCTGATGATTCTGCAAGGCAGAGGCACCATACCAGCGCTAGCGCCTACCCTCCAGACTTTGATATGAGAGAAAGACACTCCTATTCAAGTCACTGTCAGATTGACACATAAAGTGTCACAGAAAGACAAACCTAATCTAGGCCCAGGAATAGAACCCAGGTATCCTGATACAGAGTCCATAAACCTCCAGATATGTAGAAGATATCTATAAAAGTCAAAAAAGTAAAATCCTATCTTTTGAAAGCTGATAACCATAATTACTTTCTTTCCATTACATATTATCTAATCATAGTCTGATCTACACTGTGACAGCTACATTTTTAAATACCATTTAAATTCCCCAATAACAAAAATCCACTTCTATTTCAAAATACTTTAGTGAAATGAGGGGCAAAGGCTGGGGGGGGCAGCCTCATTTAACTATCTCAGTAAAAGAAGATGAAAAATAACGATTTTTATTATTTTATCATTTGAATCTCCAATAGTTTTTCTTACAGTCCCATAATTCACAAACCATCTGCTTCCATTTTATACTGATATATTACAAACCACCACAAAATCTAACAGATTAAAACAACAACCATTTTATTTATTCATAATTTTGCAATATGGGCTGGACCCGGCTGGCTGGTTTCTCTGCTAGTTTTACCGGTGGTCACTTTTGTAACTGCGTTCAACAAGGAATTTGACAATAGGCTGAACTCAGCTGGGACACTGGGATAACGGGGCCTCTCTTTTTCAGTGTAGTCCAGAATCCCTCCCTGTGCACATGGTCTCTCCAGCAGGGTAGGACCTACCTTCTTACATGGTGACTAGGGCTCCCAAGTGTGCAAGAGTGGAAGTTCCAGGCCTTCTTAAAGTTCAGGCCCCAAACGAGTACAGCGCCATTTTTACTGCATTCGTCTGGTTAAAGTGAGTCACAGGGCTAGACAAGATACATGGGGAGGTGACCATACAATAGCATAAATCCCAGCAGGCATGGTTCATTGGGGGTCACCAACATAATAGACTACCTTCTCCCCCTTTATTTACTGTGCAGGTTAAGACCTTGATGGATCATCTATGGCATGCCATCACCTCCCTGCAAAATGAGGGGTTAGATGAAATGTTCTTAAAATGTTCATCTCATTTTAACATTTTATGAGTGTCTAAGTATGTAAGTCTGATACAAGAAAAACTTGGCCATACTTGCCAAATACTTCAACCTTGGTAGAACAATTAGATGATGAGAACTTTAAGGTAAAAAAAATACAATTAATTCTTTAATATGTTTCATACTGTTATTTTATATGCAACTGGGGGCTTCCTCCAGACAGGAGAACCCCCAAGATCAGGAAATCAAGAAGGTTGTTTGCTTGTTGCTAGGTTCCATTAAAGGATGGAATTAACAAAATCACACAGACTTTCTATGACCACTGGCTATGCTGCTTCTCACGTAAATGATTACATTGAGATGTAAACATTAAAAATGACCCAGGAGGAAAGACATAAATCATTTTAAAACCACCTGATAGGAAGTCTCATTGAGGAAGACCTACTAATAAGAAGAGTCGGCAGAGTTGTAATAGAAAAAGGTCACTATGACCACATTCACAAGTCTGGATCAGGAGCAATGTTTACCAACTCTGCGGTAACAACACAATACGTACAGCTTCAAGGGAAGTGCTTTTTGTTGTGCTTCATGTGCTCCTCACAGTAAGAAGCACTCTATAGAGATTTCTGCTGACCTAGCTTTTTTATCTTTCTTTTTGTCTTTATTAGGGACTGCTGTACAAAAGAAAATCTTTATCGTCCCCTCCCACCCCCAATAACTACTACATTATTTTATGCCTTGACATTTTTAGAGTGAGTTTGGCATCTCATCACATGTCTGTCACTAACAAGGCAAATGCTTGATTGATGATAACTCATGAGAGTGCCAATAACAACTATCAGCAAATTCTTATAATACTACCTCTTAATAGCACTTAGTTTGTGCCACTGTTCTAAATTCTACACATACATAAATTCACAACAACCCCAAACTAGGTGCGCTACTATGTGCACTTTGCAGATGAGGCAACCAAGGCAGCAAAAAGTCCAGTAACTTCCCAAGATCAAACAGTTAATAAGTAATGGAACCTGGATTTGAATTCAGGCAATCTTGGTGCAAGAATCTATGATGTCCTCCAGAACTTGGTTTTCTCATTTGCAAAACAAGATTATGGTTTTAAGTACTGGTTTTTTTTTTTTTTAATTGCATAGAGGGGCACCTGGGTGGCTCAGTCAGTTAAAGCGTCCAACTATTGATTTTGGCCGGGCCATGATCTCAGGGTCATGAGATCAACCACGGCATCTGGCTATATGCTCAGCACAGAGTCTGCTTGGGATTCTCTCCCTTTGCCCACCACCCCTGCCCCGCCTAGCTCTCTAAAAATAAATAAATAAAAAGTGCATAGATGTACATACAAGGTTACATACTCCATAGAAATATTAATAATGCGACGCAGTCTTCCAAATACTTTTTTTTTAAAGATTTTATTTATTTATTTATTTGACAGAGACAGAAAGACAGCCAGCAAGAGAGGGAACACAGGCAGGGGGAGAGGGAGAGGAAGAAGCAGGCTTCTAGCGGAGGAACCTGATGTGGGCCTCGATCCCATAATGCCGGGATCACGCCCTGAGCCAAAGGCAGACGCTTAACTGCTGTGCCACCCAGGCGCCCCCCAAATACTTTTCTATACACAAAATACATGCATAGTTTGTGGTTGTGTGCTCTTTACAAAACAGGGTTAGTACCAAACTTACTGCTTTGTAACTTTTAGATTTTTCCTCAACAAATGTATCATAGACATTCTCCCACTTTGGTACCCATAAGTCCATCTCTCTGTCCTGAGAAGACTACATGGTGGTCCACTGATGGGTGGGTATTCTGCTGTAGCCAATTTTTCTCATTTCCTACTTTTCTCTGCTGCCATGAGCATCTTTGCACATATATACTTGCCCATTTGTAGGAATATATTCTGATTTCCTTTCTCATTTTTATGGGCTTTCTTGGTCCTTTCCCACCCCACCATGTCCTAAGAGAAGTAAGCATCTTAAACCTTACCAAATTCCACACACTCTCCATATTCTCAGTGATTTCAAGGAAGGCACATCTTTAATCACCCATCCTAATCAAGCTCCTAAGCTTCAATGCTACACCCCCAAATACTCCCAGACGTTTCTATCTCCTCAACATCTATGCCAGAAACTTCAAAACTCCTCTGCATTGACTGAAATCTCTCTTCCTTTCCATCCACATTACCAACAATATACCGTCTGCCTTGATCACCTCACACCATGACTATTCCAACAGACTGTTAATCTCTGTCTCCAGGTAACTCCTCTCTTCATATTATTACCAGGGTGGCTTTCCTAAAATAATTGCTATCAAATCACCAAGTATTAGAGTAGCTACATTCAACTGTATAAAACGCACATGAAATACAAAGTAATTTAATAACATTCCTGTCCTCTGGAAGACTGCAAATATCTGCTTTTAAAACTTAATTTAAAAAATAAAATAATCAGAGGTTGAAGACCTGTAACCTGCTGGCGGTTCACAGATTAACCCTAACCCACAAGGTATAGTCTCAAATAGTGTTTTAGATCTTAAATGAAGATACTTAAAACGATATTTAAAAAGAGATTTCACATAAAATTCCAAGTTCCCAGTATGCTGAAAAGCCAGAGTATCTAAAAACCATATCTGACAGTCTCCCATGGCAACCATCAGCCAGAACTGCCCATCAGTTGCACCTATGCAAGGCACAGACTCCTAGAACCCTTCAGGCTGTTTTTACTCACCATTTTTCCCCAACTCAAGTTCTTAAGTTATGTCAGCTGTCATTCAGGATCTTACAAGCTGCATGCAATCATTTAAATTACCTACCTGGTCCCTGTAAACAGTTTATAACCCCTGGACTACAAAGCCTGAACTCATTAGCCTGGCATTCAAGGACCATCATGGCAGGGCCCAAGCTCCCATATTAAGCCTCTGTTCTAGTCACACTCCACCAAGAAAACACATTTTACACTTCCCGCCTCAATAATTCCACTCACATTGCTACCCCAGAACACTCTCTAACTTTCTCACTGTACTTGCTAAATCCTATCAATCCCTCAAGTTCTAACTCAAGTACTGCTTCCTCCAAATCTTTACAGACCCCTCTTGGCCACAGTGAACCTTCCTCCAGAGTTGACTGTCCACCCCAACATACACTTAACACTTAGATGCTCTTTGAATAACACTTGCCAAATGAAAGATCTAAAAAGTTACAGAAGAGTACTTCCTGGACTTCTTAAACAATTTCAGCATTTGTGTATCATACGTAATTACTGCTATCACAGAATTAACAGTAAAAGCAAAGTCAAACAATTTTCTCATCTTCTACATGAGAATTTTTTCTAGATAAAGTGCAAAAAGAGCTGTGTCATTCCTGTTTCTCTTGTGTTCTTAAGTCCTTCAAATTCTGCAAAGACAGAGACTGACACTTCCCATCATAAGTTCAGAATTGGTCTTTCCACTAAATTTTCACACTAACCACAAGCATACATTTATATGCAGGCCATCACCAAAAAAAAAAAAAAAAAGAAAAGAGAGAGAGAGAAAGAGAAAGAAAAAGAAATTGTCCCTATTTCACTCCTTAACTTTTGCAACTCATACTGCCAAGAAGTTCTGAAAATAGACACTGTAGCACAAACATGATAAAGACAATTTTTTAAAAGAGGAGGAAGGGATTAATCAGCTTGCTCAAGTTAAAAGATGGGCAAAACAATAAAGAAAAAAAGAAAGGGAAATACACAATATAAGAGACTAGTAAAAGTTTATTCTGTATCAGCTAAAAATTATGTTCAGTCCAAACATCTCATGGAATAAAAACTGTATCAAACCCTATCCAAGGTATCTCACACCTCCCCACCAAGCAAGAGCACAGAGAGCATCTAATATTATCTGTAACTAAAAAATGACCATTTTCATTTTGGAAATGAGGTTTCGTGGAAGCCCCTCAGTCATCTCTGCAAGTGGCTTAAGAAAACAAGGTTGGACAATCACTATCTGCCCAAAGGAAATCTGATTGTGGCCTGAGGAATACCATGAAGTTTTGCAAAAAGGTGGGGGAGAGGGAAAGGGTAGAGCAGTGTCTGTCACCCTGCAAATGGACTACAAATCGGGCAAGGCAGAATTAGCTGAGACAGTAGGAAAAAGTATTAAATCACTGTTTTCAGAATGGGAAAAGAAATGATTCTGATACTTTTCAATTTACATGGAAACCCATGTTTATCGAGTTTACGTAATAACCAATATACTGAACATAAAATTGTATTTTAGACTAATAACATATTCCCAAAGACTACAGATTCCATGAATAAGACCAACAGGACAACAGCAAACTACAATGAGGTCAAGTTGGAGAACGACGTAACAGATGAGACGCTGCCATTCCTGGACCAGGCTTTCAAGTACATTAAAACATTTCAATGCCTATTAAATGCCAGAGACCAGTAATTGCCAAAATTTCCATGTACCTAATTTCTTGAAAAACAAGAAAAAGAATTACAATCATACAAATTACGAATTTGCATTACTCAAGAAGCATGAATAATAGTGGTATCTTCCAACTATAAATTGTTGTTTTATGGAACTGCATATATTACAACGCAATACACCTTTTTATTACTTATTTCAAGTTCACAGCTATGGAAATGAGATTTTGTTGGGGGAGGGGCCTTACAAATATAGAATAGCAACAGTCATCTGCAGCAGAGCCATTTTTTTGCTGTCCCTTGTATGACATCACTGGTTGTGCCCAATTTTCTACAACAATAAGGCTCAAGGTGGCTTTCTAATAACAGCAATTGCTCTCTGAAGAGAAAGTGGTTCAGAATATAAAGAGTTTTTTGTTTTTTTTTTCAAAAAGAGTCAAGGATAGTGCCTCAGAAATCCTATCCCTACCACCTGCTTCTCCACCACCCCCACACCCACACCCACCCCATCCCTAACATTAACTTTGTTGACTTGGTAAAAAATATGGAATGGTTGTCTTCCCAATTTAGTAATGTGAATATATATTCCAAGGAAAGAAAAAATAAAATCAAAGCCTTGAGAAAAGTTTCCTAAATATTAACAGAAAATTAGACCTCTAGTAGGTGCCTGCTCTGTGGGAGGGGCTTCTTCACCAAGGGAAAGACCTGCACCTCTGATAAAGACTATGAGCTATTCCAAATAACCAATTAGATAGTCCTTACTGTTAAGGGGAACTTTTAAACAAATGTAAATTTCACCATTCCATTTCACATTTGTGCAACAGGAAATCCTTATTTATATACCTACTTTTTAAACTCTGCCTCTAAGATCAATAGCTTCAGTTCAGAATTCTTGATTTCAGTAAACAATTTTAAAATAACAATAGTTAATTAAAACTAGTAACTATATAGCCTATGCTTTTTAAATGTGATAAAGCAAAAATTATCTATCAATATAAAACAAGGAAATGCTAAGTTTACTTACCGAATTATTAAAAATTCAAAAATTCAAACTCAAAAAAAGTGTAATTAGCAGTGCATGGTTGCCCTCTTTTTCTAAATCCAAACACAAACACACTTTTTAAAAAAATACTGTCATAAGACATCTTCTCTAGCACAAAACCACCCACTTAGTGGCCATCTAAACAACGTGGACAATTTAAAAACTTGTATCTCCGTCGCACTTCGCACACCAAAAACAACCCATTAATTTTCATTTCTTAGATAATTATTTGCAATCCCCTGTAATTTTAGCATTTACAAACCTGAGTTACATTTGTTCACTGCAGCTTCACTTAGGATCTTCACTACCCAACTGCAGGGTCTTTTCTGCATGGATGCCAACAAGGTATAGAAACAACTGAAAACCCTTCCCTTTGCTTTCCAGCTTACATACTAGTTTCCACTTACATGTTTCTAAAACAAGCGGAGATTCCATTCCCTTCAAAAGACACCAATTTTTTTTTAATTCACTAAAAAGTTTGGAATCATCAAAGTTACCACTAAGTTTCGTGTGAAGAATGCTGTACCAGTTCTCAAATCCGAGAGAGAAAACTCTCTTTAAGACTTAGAATTGTACTAAACATTTCCCAAAGTGTTGATGCTTTTATACTGTTAGCATCACTCTGCAGAAATTTTCAAGTTTCTCAAAGGGCTACTTTATTCATAAAATGAGATAAAAATTAAAATAATACAGTGGTAATACCCTAGTCCAACCTTTCTTCCGGTGCACCCAGGGGTTGCACTAATACAAATGAACTCATTTAGATCTCAGGGGAACTATGCATGCATGTGTGTACCTGTGTTTGTGTGTTTGCTTGTGTGTGTGTGCGCGCGCGCGCGCACTTGCTTGTGTATGGGTGAGGGGCGTAACAAGATAGGTCTACTCTTCCTAGAATAAGAATTTAAAAGTAAATCTAAAACATACAATAATCCCAAATTAATGTTAAGAAAGAAACCAAGAAGAAATAGTCAAGATGGGAAGCAATTAAGTTAAAACCCTAATACACGGCTTGATATGAGTTGCTTTAAAGGATACAAAAAAATGACAAAGTTTAAAGTTACTTGAAACTCCATCTTCCTCCTTTCCAAATTCCACTCAATAGGGGAATAATGGCATTTTTACAGCATACATTTCATTACAATGCTCGCCGGTGGCATAATAAACCCTAACTTTGTAATCACAAAGAAACCAATGCAATAATGTGTGTGTATATATATCCTGTACTTGTTTCTCTCACGATTTGTCATAGGTAGGTAAGAGCTGGAAATAAAATATGGAGGCAAGTTAAAGGGCCTGAATCATTTTCATAGTAAAAGGACAGCAAAGCAAAAAAGAGAACATCCAGCCGGGGCTTCATGGGTTTCCCACAACCCTGCTCTGCTCTGCCTCAGTGAACATTACTATTTTTACTATGTATCACCAAACGTAACACTAATATTACTAAACGAATCCGCCCGAGCGACAACAAAACACCAGACTCTCCATAAATGCGCCGTTTCCTGCGCGTCCCAGTGCACCCTTCCACTACCGACAGTTCAATGAGATGATCATATAATGAAATGAGTAAGCAATACACGCCATTCTACAACTTCCGAAGACGTTCACAGATCTTCCAGAGCACCCTCAAGAGCCACGAGAGCTGAGCGACTCACTGGCACTGAAACGGGTTTAATTTCCAGGCAAACTTGCCGAAAAACCATTCTGTAAAAAGGCATTTCCAGTCCTCCAATAACCCAATTCTAAATCCTCGTGCATGTTGGAAACCAAACGAAAGCCCTTCCCGAGCCGGTACCGGCTCCGAGCGACGACTTCGATAGAAGTTCGGCAACATTTGCATCTGTCTTCTCTCTGAATAAATGTGTTCTTGCTATTCGGCCTGGTATGGGATTCCTGGCTACGCTTCCAAAACTTCTGCACGCTCTGGCCTCAGCCGTGCGATCACACAGGAGCCGAGCTCCCCGGCGCTGGGCAGTGCGGTTCGGGGGTGGGGGTGGGGGAGGGGGAGAGGAAGAAGTCGAACGACTTCCTAATGTATCATTAAAGGATGAAAGCACAGGTTTGGGAGCAAGAAAAGTTAAAGGGGCAGCTAGCTGACAAAGAAAAGCAGCGCGAGTTCTTCCCGTGCCCTTCTCTCCCCCAGCGAAGCCGGCGGGGCGACCACCTGGCCCCGGCGCTTTGACAGCTCCGCGAGTGTCCCGCAGCGGACTGCTTTGTAGTTGACAATGAGCTCGTCCGGGGACGACCTAGGTGTGCTCCGCGGTGGGTTCCTCCAATGACCCAGCTAGGCCGAGGAGAATCTACCAGAAATTTCTCCAAAGACAGAAGCACCAAGAAAAGCCGGCGCAAGGGCCAAACTAAAAAGTAAAGTGTGGCGGCGGCG
>NC_048218.1:207600883-207622373 GCF_002007445.2 Ailuropoda melanoleuca
GCCCAGGGCGCCGCCGCGCAGTCCCCGCGCGCCCACCCGCCCGGCAGCCTGAGGGACCGAGCCCGCGGATGTTCCAGCAGCTCTCGCGGACGCGGAGTGCAGGGCGACTTAGCTGCGATCCGATTCCAGGGAGAGTTTCGTTATTATAACGTCATTTTAAAAAATGGGCCAGAAAGGGCTTATAGAGCTGTCAGACAAAAAGAACGGTGACATTTTGAGGAACGAAACGCCGAAAGACACAACACACCAATAAGAACCCCACAACTTGATTTTGATGTGCCGTGTTTTGGGGTGCCCAGAAATGCAAGTATTTCTGAGCCACCCCACGATATGTTACAATGGTAAAGGAAAAATGGGGCTAGAATGGGAAATGGGCACTTTCTCAGAAAGGACAGTCACACATGTGGACTTTTTATTCTGATGGGGAGGTGACTTTTCCGTGCTTTCCTTTCCATTCACTACTCATCAGTGTATGTGAATTGAGGGAGACCATTAAGACCTATCAGCATCTGCAGAAGCGCTAGGTCAACTATCATGTAAGGAGCATGCCCTCTAGGCCGGACACACTGGGCACCTTCGGATTACGGCTCCTCTCCGTCTTCGCAACACACAGTGCGAGGCTCATGCTGTATATTCTGGTTTCCCAGCTAGGTTGTTCACCTTCCATTTCTCTCAATAGCCAGAACATAAACTTTGAATTGTGTTTCCTATTTGGGCAAAGTATACACAGTTTGATTTCCAGAGCCTGTTCTGACTAAGAGCAGTTCTTTGAAATGGCTGAAATGTAGACTATAATAAGATAGTCATTTGAATTCCTACAGGGTTTAATCCCTGCTGGCTTGTTCAAGTTTACTAAATTTACAGCCACAGGAATTTTGAGATTGGGGAGAAGCTGACTTTGTAAATGCAAACTATAAATTAAAAGTGTCTAACTATTAGAAATACAACATGTATATGCCTAATGATAAATTGCCTAATGATAAATTTATGAAGCGATATATTTAAAGTTTTTTCATTACTCTTTCTTTAACATTTTTCTCTGCACATTACACTTTCAAAAATCAGATTATTGATCCAAATGTTTATCTGGGTTCATTACTGAAATTAGAGCAGTCATTTCCAACTGTAAGTTTCACATGCACAAAATTATGTATCAGGATAATTTACTTTAGTATATTTCTTCAGCACTTGGGAGAATTTAAGTGCCAGTATGTGTAAATTGCAAGTCACTCCTGCTGGAGGGAAGTTTTAAAAGGAAACAACTAGGGACTGAGAACAGGAAAGTGGGTAGAATGGATGAAAATGTAAGAAATAGAGGTTTGTGCAGTGATGCTTCCGGAGAGAAAAGATGATGAAGGATAGTAAGCCCAGCCTTAAATCTCCATTCCTTTGGCTACTGTGAGCAGACAAGCAGTTGGAATCTGTTTAAATACAGCAGGCTTGTTGGCCTGAAGTTATCATGGGCAGAGCAAATAAAATATAATTCAGGATGCAAAGGAAGGATTCAAAGAATACCTGTTTGACATAAAGATCTTCCAGAGGTTTTTCCATGTCCATGATCCAAATTTCGGAGCTCTGAGACCACAATGGCAAAAAGCCAGAAAGTCATGTGGCTGAGGTTACTCAAAATTATAAAATTAGAAAGGTGTGAGTGCCTGGAAGCACCAAATGCAAAAAGGAAAATTTTTTAAATATCTACTTTTTCATAAGCACGCATTTTTAAAACATGGTAGATCTGCACCAAAATGTTAACAGCAATCATCTCTGAAGGGTTGGATTACAAGGGACTTTCACTTTCTATATTACATTTTTCTATAATGTTTGAAGCTTTCAGAGCACATGCAGTATAATAAATATGTATTAAATATTTAGAATGTGGCTTGGGAGGTGATGATTGTTATCTACACCAAAGAAAAAGCATCATCTCATGGAACTAAGGAAAATAAGAACCTCAAAGTGCCTAGCAAAAAAAAAGTGATGATAAATAAAAATTCACAGTACAGCACCCATTCTTACTAATTGGAGGCCTATAAATGTCATTGACATGGTCTTTATTTAGAGTTCATTTTGCTTTTTTTTAGTGAATGTAAAATATTTATAAGTCTCTCCCATAGGTTCACTAGCAATTGTCTCTCTCTCTCTTTTCCCCCCCATAAAGTCTTAAGCTCCTCAGCGTTTTTTAGGAACCAAACTTTTACAGTTGTTGACCACTGAAAACTGAAATTCTAGATCTTCTGATCTTTATGTTCGTATTTTTACTATTAAAGTTACACTTTAAAAAGTTGCAGCCATAGGCTATCAATTTTTGTCCTTTCTCAGTGAAAAAAGGTTTTTTAAAAGAATTTCAGGAGCACGTGGCTGGCTCAGCCAGTAGAGCACGTAAGTCTTGATCTCAGGGTTGTGAGTTTGAGCCCCATGTTAGGTGTAGAGATTGCTTTAAAAATAAAAAATAAAATTTTAAAAGAATGTCAATCATTTAAAATTAGCTCACATTTAGTCCACAGTGTGTTTTTAGCTTTGAAAATTCTTATTGCTTCTCATGAGTTATTTCAGTAATGCATACCATGTACCTTTGGACAGAAAAATTAAAGGAAGAAACTGAGAAGTAATTAAACAGAACATTCACCTTCAAAAATAATTTGTGTATGAACGTGAGGAGTAAGTAGATGTTTCGCAGCACATTTCATATAGATATGAATCTTGCCCTCGAGGGGTCTATGTTTTAAGCCTGGCACTACTTAGCAAGATAAACACAAAAAGGGCAAGCAGGCAACTGAAAAATAAACATGGGAAAACATACAAATAGAAAGATTAAATATTTACATCCATTGTGTACAAGACTATAGTTTTAATAGAAATGCATCTGGGGATCTGGGGGGAAGGGCAGAGGTGGAGAAGTCAGCAGACAACTATGTCTATTTAGAAGAGGGATATAAAAACATTCTGCCAGCCAGTGTTATAAACTAGAAACCCTACCCCAGCCTCCCCAGCCACCCCCCCCCAACACACACACACTCTTAGGTTCCTCTCCTTTACTGATAATACAAGATTACTGCTGCATTAGTTTCCCAGGGCTGTTGCAACAAACTACCACAAGCTGGGGGCTTAAAACAACAGAAAATTATTCTCTCACAGTTCTGGTAGCTAGAAGTTCAAAACCAAGGTGTTGGCAGGACTGGTTTCTTGTGGTAGGCTCTAAGGAAGAATTTGTTCTATGCCTCTGAGCTTCTAGTGGTTGCCCACAATCCTTGGTAAACTTGGCCATGGATGCATCACTCCAATGGCTATCTTCCCTGTGTCTCTGTGCCCTCACATGATCTTCTCTGTGTATGGGTCTCTTCTCTTCTTGTAAGGACACCAGTCATATTGGAATAAGAATCCACCCTACAACAGTATGACCTCATCTTAATTAATTGCATCTGCAACAATTTTATTTCCAAATAAGGTCACATGCTGAGGTTTGGGGAAGGATGTGGATGTCGGGGGGACAATATTCAACCCAATTTAGCTACCAAACAGCCTATATTGTTGCCTACCCATTTTAGCAGATCAAAATGTATATTGTTAGAAAAAGTGTATATAATGGGTTAACTGCATGCAAAGTTTTCTGGGCACAAGAGAGTCACATTTATTTTACACCTAATCAATTTATCTGTAGGATAAAAAAAGTGAATTTAACGATGACAGTGCCCACATAGTAATAAGTAAAATTACAATTTAGTAGTTCCTTGGTTAGTTTGATGTATGTAAAGGTAGGTCAAAAAATGTCTGTCCAGGGGCGCCTGGGTAGCGCAGTCGTTAAGCGTCTGCCTTCGGCTCAAGGCGTGATCCCGGCCAATAAATAGTTGTGGAATAAGTAAAATAAATGGGAAAATATATGTGAAGTGTAAGAGATAGAGCTAAGATAATCCTTTACAGGAGTGTTTATTTCTCCCCCCCATACACCAGGAGTGTTTATTTTTTAAAAAGAAATTGTATCTTTATAAACAATGTCAATATGCATACTTTGCTAAATTTTATATCAATTGTTACATTTTACATTTCTATAAAGAAACCAACTAGTAGTCTTTGCCCCTATACCCAACATTTATTATATGACACTCTTCTCACGGTTATTGGCTTCCGGAAGCCTGGGCATGTAGGTCCACACCTGTTTCCAAAGGAGTCTCCAAAATCAAAAGAGTCCAAAATAGTTGTTCACAGTCGTCAGACAGCATAATATCTCCTTAGAAACATTTCTCCACTTCAACATAATGTTGAGGCGGAAAAATGATTACAGAATAACTTATATGATATGTATCATACAGTCCACTTATGGAAAATTGTAGAATCCACAACAATCTATGTGATTGTTGAATATATGTGCAAGGTAATAATGTTCATCAAAATGCAAACAATGATTATCTCTGAGCTGGAATTCCAAATGACAGTGGCTTTCTTGTATTTTTTTTAACTTTTATAATGAATAGCTATTATTTTTACAAAAGCAATCAAATTGTTTTTCAAAGAAAAAGGTTTTTTCTCCAAAATTATCTCCATTTTAGCCTTAATTATATTTCACTCTCATATATATATATATTACTTTTCTTTCTTGCTATCATCTTGTCTGCGGAAATATTAAAACAATGCCCACCATATAATCATGACTCCTGACTGGTATAATCAGGTTCAGAGTTCTTTTTCTCCCCCTTGGGGACAACTTTTTTTTTTTTAATATTTTATTTATTTATTTGACAGAGACAGCGAGAGAGGGAACACAAGCAGGGGGAGTGGGAGAGGGAGAAGCAGACTTCCCAATGAGCCGGAAGCCCAATGCGGGGCTCGATCCCAGAACACTGGGATCATGACCTGAGCCAAAGGCAGACACTTAACCACTGAGCCACCCAGGAGCCCCATGGGGACAGCTGCTATTAAACAAAGTAAAAAGGTTTTTCCAAACGAAAATGAATGGTATTGCTCTGTCTTTCCCCTACTCTTAATAATCGTAATCTTTGTCTCTTGCAGCTGGTGCTCTGCCTAACACCTACATAAGTTACATTCATGTGATGCAAATCTCTTCCCCTCCCTGGTGTCCATGTTCCTGTGCCTTTGTATTCCTCATTCCATTGAACATAGTGGGTGCTCAATCTAGATTTATTAAGCTAAAAAAGGAGCAAGCATTGCCTCCATAGGCTCTATTTGAGGAAAGGTGGGACCGAGGGAAGGAGGGAAGAAGGGCTCCTGGAGGGAAGGAACTGAAATTCTGGGGGTTGAGGGTAAGACTTGGGGGGCCTAAATTCATTCCCTGTGGTTTTCTACCTTCCCCACCACTGGGAGGCTAGTCACTTGCACTCTGCTGCAAACATTTCTATTAGTTTTTCTGTAGGCTGTCAGCATCTTTCTCTCTCTTGTCTTGACCTGCCTTTGCCAGTTCAGTGACATCGTTGTCATTGGAAGGAGGAGCATCACACACCTGCAACCCGAAAGACAAACAGACCAACAAACACCGTAAGGAACCTGATGAACAGCACCAACGGAAAAGGTGGCCAAAGAGACAAAGGCAGATAACACGACCTAGCTTGTAGTACATAGTCCTTTGCAAGAAAGTAAAACAAAACCCTGCTTCCCACTCAAAAACTACAACACACATCACAGGAGCCACAGCTTCGTCCGGAATTTGAAGTGGGTGGGTATCCTCACTTGATTTCCTCTCCACTGTCTCCAAAGTTTAAATGAAACTCTGGAGCCCAGCGCATACGTGTGTCCCTCTTCTGCCGGATGACCTGGCCTGACTTCTGCCTGCCCACAGGGCCTCCCAAACTCTAGGCATCCTTCTGTGACCTCATTGTCTGCCCCCCGGTTCCATGCGCCGCTCTGTGACTTCATCACGGTCATGTCTGTTTCAGCTCCCAGCTTCAGAGGCCCCGCGAGCCCCGTTTCTTACAGATCAATCTGGGGGAGTGGTTGAGGGCTGAGCTCTCAGCAGATCATCCCTGCACCGGATCCTGGAGCGCCGAATTCTCCAGATCCCAGGGGAGGGGCGGGGGGGGGCGGGCACTCGGCTCCTTTTTCCACTGACCCCTTGAGAAGTGTCAAAGATCGGGTCCCGGGCGCCCCCACCCCGGCTGCTAGAGCGCCTGGGCAGCCGGCACGGCGGGCTCTCGCGCTCGGCAGGCGATGACTAGCAGAGCCACCTCGGCGCCGCTGCAGCTGCCTGAGCGCCTGGGGCCCGGGCGGAGGCGGCGCGCAAGGAGCCCGGGAGCGCAAGAGCTGCACCTGCTCAGCAGCGTGCCGGCGGCGCAGACCTTGGCCAGAGTCATCCGGCCTTGCTACGGCCCCCACGGCCGACAGAAACTGCTGGTCACCGCGCGAGGAACCAACGTGTTCACCGGCTACGCCGCGGCCATCCTCCGGGCCCTGAAGCTGGAGCATCCCGCCGCGCGGCTCCTGCGCGAAGCAGCGCACACGCAGGCGGAGAGCAGCGGCGACGGCGCGGCCTTCGTGGTGCTGCTGGCGGAAGCCCTGCTCCAGCAGGCCGAGCACCTGCTGCGCGCCGGCCTGCCTCGCTCGCAGCTGCGCCAGGCCTACGCCGCCGCGACCGCCGAGACCCTGGCCCTGCTGCCCTCCCTGTCGATCCGCTCCCTGGGGCCTTTGGAAGATCCCTTTTGGGCCCTCTATTCGGTGATGAACACCCACACCGCGTCCCAGATGGACTACTTGACCAAGCTGGTGGCCCACGCGTGCTGGGCCGCCAAGGAGCTGGAAGGCAGACTCCACCGCGAGCGAGTGGGGGTGTGCACCCTGCGAGGGGGCAGGCTGGAGGACTCGTGCCTGCTCCCGGGGCTGGCCTTGTGTGCGAACCCCTGCGGGCAGGTGACCGCGGTGCTGACGGGCGCCAGGGTGGCTCTCTTTGTCTGCGCCTTTGGTCCTGCCAGCCCAAATGCTCCTGCAACCGCCCGTCTCTCTAGTCCTGATGACCTAACTAAATTCAGCAAAAGAAATGAACAGTTGATAGAAAAGCAAGTAGCGGAACTGGAAACTGCATGTATTAACGTGGCGGTGGTATGGGGGGACATCGATGAGAACACACTGACAAAGGCTGATAAGTACGGCATCATGGTGATTCAAGCCAGGTCCCAAACGGACATAGCTTACTTGAGTGAGGTGTTGGGCACACCTTTGATGCCCTATCTGCTTCCTCCCCTGAAGCCAGGGAAGTGCCAGAGGGTATATCAGCAGGAGCTGGGGGAAGGCTTGGTTGTAGTATTTGAATGGGAATGTGCAGGCACCCCCGCCCTCACCTTGGTCCTCAGGGGGGCCACAGCTGAGGGGCTAAAGAGTGCAGAGCAGGCAGTCTACCACGGCATTGATGCGTATGTCCAGTTGTGTCAGGATCCCAGACTGCTCCCCGGAGCTGGAGCCACAGAGATGGCTCTGGCAAAAATACTCTCGGAAAAAGGAAGCAAACTGGAAGGGCCTAATGGCGCGGCCTTCCTAGCATTTGCACAGGCCCTTCAGTCTCTTCCTGAAACCTTGGCGGAGAACGCAGGCTTAGTGGTCTCAGAGGTCATGGCAGAGATGAGCTGCGCCCACCAAGCCGGGAACTTCCTGATAGGCGTGGGGGCTGAGGGGATAATAAACGTGGCCGAGGAGGAGGTGTGGGACACCCTAGTAGCCAAAGCCCAAGGACTCCGAGTGGTAACTGACGTGGCTCTACAGCTCCTGAGTGTAGATGAAATCGTGGCCAGGAAAAATCCCACGAATCGAAAGGACTTGAATCCTGTTCCTCAGAAGGCACGGGAGCGCCCATCTCCCGTGAAAAGATAATCAACTCCTTGGAACAATTAAGTAGCAACATCCTCAATAAAATGGGGATTGCCAAGGAAGGCACAATCTCCCCCAAAAAGAATGTTTGCCGTATTTATACCCCCAGGTTTGGTACTATCAGAGTCAGTTTCTTTGGATAAAAACAACAGAGAGGACCACAAGCTAAAAGTCCTTTTCATTGATTTATTTCCTTTCAGATTCTTGACTTTTTTTCATTTCCTGTTTCTCTCCATCATATTCTGTTCCTTTCCTCCAAAAAGAACAGGATTCAATCCTATTAAAGATTTTTAAATTGAGTACCTGGGCTTTGGGGATGCAAAAAAAAAAAAAAAAAAAAAGTACAGGAATCTCTTTCTGACCACTTGAGTTATCTCCACATGATATCCTAATATATCCACATAATGTGAATTTCTGTCTAGATGTCACGTTAGCAACCTGAGAACATCAGCTGCAGCTCACAGGAATGGCTGCACATTCCTGTTGTGATTATTTGGGAGAAGAAGGGCATGTTACTTTAGGGCAGAAAAGGAGGGGAAAAAGAGGAGGCGAAAGGAAAATGAACCGTCAGGGAGCAATAAAATAAAAATAAAATAATAAAATAAAAAATTAAATTAAATTCTTGGCATGGATAACGAAAGAACACACACCTTAGAAGTGCGCTAAGGTTGTTGTATAGGTGAGAGAACTGGGTATCCCAGTATGGCTACGATTAGGGGTGGATCCCCCTGGGCACTGAAGAGGGAGTGCGAGCAGAGCTGGGAGCAGAGCAGCACATTATTACCCAAAGCCTTTTCCACTTTAACCATCCAAGTTATTCTGCCTCTGGGAAAAGAGCAGAACCTGGGACAGAATCTAGGGGATGGGAAGCTGCAATCTCTTACAATCATTAAAAAAAAAAAAAAAATGCTCTAAGCATCTGGCAAGAGAACCAGACTCAAGAAACAAATGTCTTATAGTGGGCATATTAGCTTCAACAAAGCAAAACAAATGTGCAAAGATTCCTTTAAAACTTGGAAGAAGTGAAATCCTGAAAAGCTGTTAGTGAACAAAAGATGGGAAATGGAAATGTATAGAACCATACTCATTACTTCTCATTAAAGGTTTATAAAACATCCTTGATGTGTCTTTCCATGTTTTGTCTCCATCGTTATATTTTAGTGAATATAACTAAGTGCTTTCATATTTCCCCCTGCCCTCAAGTTCCATATTGCTCTCATAGTCTCAGATTCCATAACAGTGATGATGATAGAAATAGCTAGTTTTTTAAAGCAGTTCAAACAAACTTTACATAAATTTTATTTAATCATCAAAACAAACTTACGAGAAAGGAGCTTGGTTAACTCTCAGTTGCAGGAGCTTCAGAAAAAAGTGATTGACCAAAATCACATAGTAAACAGAAGAGGAAAATCCATTCTCTTATTTGTTGTTTTATCACCCCAATCTTACATTCCTCTATTGTGATGTTTTCAGAGATATAACCCCTATGATTACAAAGAAAGTATGTCTCAAAGGGCCTTTTGAAAATTTACGATGTGTTTTTTAAACCAGACAAAAAGCCTTGTTCATTTTATATATATAAAAGATGGCTCTTGCTCACAGAGAACATTTTAGTTACATATCCAAGACATATGTAATCCAAACAATGTAAAATCGTGTATTTTAAAAGTCCTAAGTTTGATATACAGGGGATTTTTTTATTATTTGGGGAGAAATCATATTGCAGCATTAACATCTCCTTTGCCCCTGGACAGACAGATACAGACACCATTTGTATATATGTCAATACAAGTTAAAATGATCGAGGATAGGGGCGCCAGGGTGGCTTAGTCGTTAAGGGTCTGCCTTCAGTTCAGGTCATGATCTCAGCATTCTGGGATCAAGCCCCACATCTGGCTCCCTGCTCAGCAGGAAGCCTGCTTCTCCCTCTCCCACTCCCCCTGCTTGTGTTACCTCTCTTGCTGCCTGGTTCTCTGTCAAATAAATAAAATCTTTAAAACAAAAAATGATCGAGGGTAGTCTTATAAAGTACAAAGAAAGGGATAGCAGACACAAATTTAACTGGCATATGCTGAGAACTTTGAAGGTAAAAACACCTGACCCAAACTTGAAACTTGAGGAGACAGACAGAATTCGGGAACCTTATGGATGTGCCGGGGAGGGACTGGAGCTCGTGCTGCTCAGGCCCCTGAACTGCCTTGGTTCCCATCTATCCCAAGACCAGTGGGTCAGCTCTTCAATTCTGTGAACTGCCAAGAATCCTTCAGATCAGTCTCCCTGAATGAGCCAGACTTGCTTTCCCCTTCTTGTACCTGAAAAAGCATTAGCTGCTCCAGAAGGGAAGGAAACATCAGAGGACAGTGAAGGTGACCACAGGGGCAGCTGGTAGACCGGGCTTAGGGAAGAGGAGCAGGATGGGGAGTTCACTATTAGCTCCAAGTGCTCGGGTATGGAGTTCCTCATAGCTTCAGTTGAGGACACCTCTTTCTCTACAGCCTGCCTCCTGAGCTCTTGCTGCCCAAAGTGTGATCCCTGAGCCAGGACCAGATCACCAATGTGGAATCTCAGCCCTACCCCCCACTGCCCAGACCTACTATGTCAGAATCTGCTTTGTACCATGAGCCCCAGGGGATGGGTGCATATTAAAGTTTGGGAAGCACTGATTTCAGCAATAACCCCGATTAGCTCTAGCTTGATTATGCTTAGAGTATCCTCTTAATATGGTTAAGTGTTCTGTTTAAGGGTTAAAATCTATGAGCTGGCAAGTTGTTTCTTTTCTCCTGCTGACTCTGGAGAAATTCCCCAGCATTTGACCTCAGTTTTACTAGATCCCAATCCTGCTTCCAAGGTTACAGGACCGAGGGTCTCAAGTTCTCCAAAGGCCCACAGAGTTGGCCACATATTTCTCTTCCAAGATGTGCTTCCCTTCAACTTCAGAAGCAGCTGAATTTCAGAAACGACACTTCCTGCAGCACATTCTTTATGGAACTTGCTGCGGGTGGACTTGTCTGTTCTTCCAACCCCAAGCCCTTCCAGTTTAGCAGCATTGTTTTATGGGACTCGGAGCTGACCTGGCAAACAGAGAGCAAAGAAACAAGATCCCGAGAAAATAGGAAAGGAAAATGAAAACTTCTGAGTCCTGGGGAATGAGGGACATGGCTGCCTGGCTTTGGCGGTGGAGGCTAGGGGACTGAGTCGTGAGAAATGTTCCATCCATTTGGGCACTAGAGAGCACAGACCCAAGACTGGAACCTACAAAAATACTGGAGCCCTAAAGAGAAAAAAAAAAGTCATTGATACCAAACTGTGAAAAGAAGATCAAACTGATAGGAAAGCATTGTCAGTAGTTTGTTTCAATCCTTTGTCTCTATGAACCTCTTCCCAAGAGTCCCTTCTGAAGACAGCCCCATATGACGGGAGCTCTACCTTCTTGGCCTACAAGTCTGAGGTCGCTTTAGTGCAAAAGCCAAGAGAGAGAGAGAAAGGTAAGATTAAAGAGAAAAAACCCAAAAACGCCAAAACTGGGATATCTGAATGGGAAGAAAAGAGAATATGGAAGCTCAGGGACCCAACAATTTCATTTGTAAATAAGCAAAACTAGGTTTTTGTTTTGTTTTTAAAGATTTATTTATTTAAGAGTGAAAGCACATGCATGCGTGGGAGGGCAGAGGGAGAGGGAGAGAGAATCCCAAGCAGATTCCAGGCTGAGTGTGGAGCCCGACACAGGGCTTGATTCCAGTACCCCAAGATCATGACTGGAGCCAAACCAAAAGCTGGGGTCTTAACCAACTGTACCATCAAGGTGCCTCTAGGCAAAACGAGTTTTAAGATTTGCTTGGACCCCGTCAGCTGGGCTGATGTAATTGCACATATTCCCATCCCCAGACCACTTCCACTTCTGCTTGAGCCTTTCGGGAACAGGAACCAACGGTTGATGATGCTTCACTGTGAACGTGAGGGTTGTGAGTGACACTGTTAAGAATCAGCTGATGGCGGGGGCAGTCCCCCTCATACTCAGTTTCCTGATTAAGGTAACTCCGCTAGGGAAAATTGTCCCTGTTGTGCTAAAATGCCAAAACCTGCAGTAGGCACAGATCTCAGAATCTCTATGATCCCCCAAATAGCTCACTTTTCTCCCACAACATCACCCCCCCACACACACTACAGAGGCCCTCCCTAACTGGGGAGGGAGAGGAAGAGGCTGGGTGAGAATGAGGGAAATGCTGGCGAGATGTCTAAGGGGCTCACCTCCCAATGGGCTCTAAGGACAGAAATAAGGGTCAGAACATAGAATCTCCAGGATGGTTTGGGGGTCTGAGAACAGAAGAGATTCTCTGCTTCTAATCAGGAACTCTGGAGCCCAAGAAGAGTTCCATGTGCCGATGGGATGGAGCAGAAATACCTGGAGGTGGTGGCAGGAAGAAAGGGCAGGGGAACCTGAGAGCAGTCAGGTTTCCCTGTACCCCAAGAAAGAGGAGATCAAGAACTGACGTGGTTGAGGTCTGGACTGAATGAAAAGAAACGTGAAGAGACTAAATTTACCTGGAATTAACTAGATTAATTATTCTACCACTAGGTAGAAAGCAAGTTGGAAAAGAAGTATTGAAATCATTTAATTACAGAAAGACATCTACACATGCTTCTTATACGTTGAGTTCAGGGCTTGAAAATTCAAACTCTCTACAAACGTGAAGCCTGAGTAAGGAATTCAGACAGCGTCCTGCACGTATCAGCAAGGGGGCAGGATGCTGGTCACTGCAGAGCTAAGAGAGACTAGATGCTGGGTAGCAACACAGTGCTACCCCTTCTGTAATGCAGCACATATGCAAGATGTGGTTTCATTCATTCTACGAGATTTTTTTAAATGGCTCTCTAGAAGTTTTCTTTTAACTCACTGAAGGCATCAGAAATGAAAAGTGGATCCCGGTGAGTTTAAGGAAAAAAGCCTTTCTAAACCTTACTGAACTCGCAACGAAAAACATTTTCAGGGATGCCTGGGTGGCTCAGTCAGTTAAGCATCTGCCTTCAACTCAGGTCATGATCCCAGGGTCCTGGAATCGAGTCCCGCATCGGGCTTGTGGCTCAGCAGGAAGCCTGCTTCTCCCTCTCCCTCTTCCTGCCACTCCCCCTGCTTGTGAGCTCTCTTTCTCTGACAAATAAATAAATAAAATCTTTAAAAAAAGGTTTTCATATCCAGACCACCATTAATCTTTTCAAACATCTTAATACCTGTGTATTCTGACTCCCGTGCCCAGACTTCAGAACCCCAGCTCTGCAGAGGCCCCTCTCTGGGAGCTTACCAGTGCTCACTCTCTTGGGAGGCAACCAAGCTCTGGACAAGTTTTCCCCTCCAGAAAAGACGAGATCTGTCAGCCAATTTCAATCTTCTGTGCATAGATGCAAAATATTATGTGGTTCACATTTCATTATTACACTTTAAAAAAGATTTTATTATTTATTTATTTATTTGAGAGAGAGAGAGACAGAGAGAATGCCAGCATGTGAGCAGGGGTGAGGGGCAGAGAGAAAAGGGAAGAATCTCAAGTAGACCATATGCTGAGCATGGAGCCCAGTGCAGGGCTCGATCTCACAACTATGAGATCATGACCTGAGCCGAAATCAATAGTCAGATGCTCAACTGACTGAATCACCCATGTGCCCCTCATTCCTGCATTCATTTTGATAAAAAACCTATTTCGGTTTTATTAATGTGATTTGTTTACAAAAGGTATAATAATCTATTGCAATATTATTGTTTCATGAGAAAAATAGTTTCCAAAGTTGCTTGTGATATTTTTTACATTAGCTTTTGAGAAGAATCTGTGCATGCTTAATTCCTAAAACTGAATAGAAAACATTTCAAAACATACACAGATGTTATTGGAATTTGATTTTTTTTTAAAGATTTCATTTATTTATTTGACAGGGAAAGAGACAGTGAGAGAGAGGACACAAGCAGGGGGAGTGCAAGAGGGAGAAGCAGGCTTCCCGCTGAGCAGGGAGCCTGATGTGGGGCTCGATCCCAGGACCCTGGGATCATGACCTGAGCCGAAGGCAGATGCTTAACAACTGAGCCACCCAGGCGCCCATGGAATTTAATTTTTTTTAAAAAGATTTTCTTTATTTGTCAGAGAGAGGGAGAGAGTGAGCACAAGCAAGGGTAGTGGCAGGCACAGGGAGAAGCAGACTCCCCACTGAGCAAGGAGCCCGATGTGGGACTCAATCCCAGAACCCTGGGATCATGACCTGAACAGAAGGCAGACACTTAACCAACTAAGCCCCAGGCGTCCCTGGAATTTAATTTTTTTAAAAAATGGAGATGTATTTGACATGTAACATTGTATTCATTTTAGGTATACAACATAATATTACAAATCGATATCTATCTATCTATGTATGATAGAAATGTTTACCCTAATAAGTTAACATCCATCACCTCACAGTTACAATTTTTTTTCTTATGACTAGAACTTTCAAAATCTACTCCCTTAGCAACTTTTCTTTTTTTTTAAGGAGGAGGAGGGGCAGGGGGAGAGGGAGAATTTTAAGCAGGCTCTGCACCCAGCAGGGAGCTCAACACAGGGCTGGATCTCATGACCCTGAGATCATGATGTGAGCCAAAATCGAGTTGGACGCTTAACTGACTGAGCCACGAGGTGCCCCTCCCTTAGCAACGTTCAAAAACATAGTACAGTATTACTAACTGTAGTCACCGTGCTGTATATGACATCCCCAGGAATTATTTATAACTGGACATTTGTACCTTTTGACCAACTTCACCCATTTCACCTGCTCCTTCATTCCCTACCATTCTTTCTTTCTTTTTTTTTTTTTTAAAGATTTTTTATTTATTTATTTGACAGAGATAGAGACAGCCAGCGAGAGAGGGAACACAAGCAGGGGGAGTGGGAGAGGAAGAAGCAGGCTCATAGCGGAGAAGCCGGATGTGGGGCTCGATCCCGTAACGCCGGGATCACGCCCTGAGCCGAAGGCAGACGCTTAACCGCTGTGCCACCCAGGCGCCCCCATTCCCTACCATTCTGACAACCACCAATCTGTTCTATGTATGAGTTTTTGGTGGTTTTTTTTTTTTTTTAAGATTCTGCATATAAGTGAGATCATATAGTATTTGTCTATCTGACTTACTTCACTTAGTGTAACACTCTCAAGGTACACCAATGTTGCTGCAAATGGTAGAATTTCCTTTTTTATTACTGAATAATATCCCATTCTATATATTTATATTGATAATTATAACTATATATGTTATTACATTTTCTTTATCCATTCATCCATCAATGGCCTTAAGTTGTTTTCATATCTTGGCTATTGTAAATAATGCAGCAGTGAACATGGGGATATAGATAGCTTTTCGAGATAGTGATTTCATTTTCTTTGCATAAATACCCAGAAGTTGAATTGCTGGATCATATAGTAGTTCTATTTTTAATTTTTTGAGGAACCTCCACAGTGTTTTCTATAGTGGCTGTGCCTATGTGCATTCCCACCAACAGTGCACAAGGGTTCTCTTTTCTCTATAACCTCGCCAACACTTGTAACTGTCTTTTTGAGCAGTCATTCTGACAGGTGTGCAGTGGTACCTCACTGTGGTGTTGATGTGTATTTCCCTAATGATCAGTGATGTTAAGCATCTTTTCATGTGTCTGTTGGTCATCTGTACCTCTTCTTCAAAGAAATGTCTATTCAGACTTATTTTTTAATCTGATTTGGGGGGGCTATTGAGTTGTAGGAGTTCTTTATTGAAATTTAAAGTCTTAGGGTGCCTGGGTGGCTCAGTCAGTTGGGCATCTGGCTTCAGCTCAGGTCATGATCCCAGGGTCGTGGGATAGAGCCCCACATTGGGCTCCCTGCTCAGCGGGGAGTCTGCTTCTCCCTCTTCCTCTGCCCCTCCCCCCATTCATTCTCTCTCTCTGTCAAATAAGAAAGTAAAATCTTTCAAAAAAAAAAAAAAAGAAATTTAAAGTCTTGATTCGGATGTCCAGCATCACAGCATAAAGGTACCACCCATAGAGATTGGGATGCTCAAGCTACCGTCTCAAGTTAAGCTTTCTGATTTTTTGCGTACATTTTTTATTTTGTCCTATGATATGATAGGGACTATGTAGTTGTTGCCGTATTTTTTTTTTTTTTTTTTTTTTTTTTTTTTTTTTGTGAGAGAGACTGAGCAGGAGGGAGAGGGAGAGAGAATCTGAAGCAGACTCCACACTGAGCAAGGAGCCCCACACAGAGCTTGATCCCAGACCCAAGATCCAAGATCCTGACCTGAGCTGAAACCAAGCCATCCACGATTAACCAACCAAACTACCCGGGCGCCCCAGCACTGTATTAGAGAATGAGAATATCGTTAATGATTTAAAATATAGAAATATTAATGTAAAAAATATTTAATCAGAGAAAATATTCTCAGTTTTCTTTCTGTTACAGTTTATTTCATTTTCTATTATATTACAAATTCATTAGGTAGAACTGCTTTCCTCCCCCCTTATTTTCTGTTTTTTTCTCCACTGGTTCATTTCATCTACTTTCTACTCAATTCTTTATGTCGATGTCTGTGGTTTCTACTTTTTCCATCAACTTCTCTTGGTCTCATTACAGTGAGTAATCCTCTTTGCCTTTTATTCTATGGCTGCTGGTTGTGTTTTTTTTGTTGTTTTTGTTTTTTTTTTTTTAATGAGGAAATCAGGGGAGCTTCACTTACAAGGCCACCTACAAGACCCCAGGCTCGGCTGAGTGGGCGGGACGAGGCCCCACTCAGGCCTCCCGCTTCCCCTGCTGCTTCTTGCACAAGCCTTTACTCATCTCCTTAAATGCTCGGGAGGTGACTGTGGAGAGGATCAGCTCCTCATGTCCCACGGACAGGCCACAGAAGCAGGAGTCTCCAGGTGAGGGTGCTTGTGTGTGTGAGAGTAGGCTCCCGGGCCTAAGGCCCCGTCGCCCAGGTGTCCTCACCCTCTGGAAGGGCCCTGGAGCTCCCGCAGCCACGGTCAATCCAGCCCGAGGGGCTCGCGCACGCGCAGTTCCTCACAAAGCAGAAGGAGATGCCGGAAGTGGCCCACCGCCATCTTGGCCCCGCTGCCCGGCTGTGGCTCCTTGGAATGCTTGCTTAGTCTCTTCCTTTTACGTCTTGGCTATGTTGGTTTTTTCCTGGCCATTTCAGAAAGATAATCCCCTATTTTGTCCGCAAGATCTGGATTCCCTTTTCATAAATTCAATTTCTCTTCTTTCACCACTCCCCCCCCAGCTCTCTTCAGCTTTTTTGCTTTCATGAAGTTTTCCCTTTTCTTTTACCTACTGAACCCTCACAAACTTTTATTTTGGACTCACCCCAATAATGGGTTTCTAGAAGTGCCACTAGTTAAACATTTCTCTCTTTCTGCATAGTAGAGAGTGGAGGGTTCCAGAAGTAAATTAACTATATTTCTTTTTTTTTTTTTTTAAGATTTTATTTATTTATTTGACAGAGATAGAGACAGCCAGTGAGAGAGGGAACACAAGCAGGGGGAGTGGGAGAGGAAGAAGCAGGCTCATAGCAGAGGAGCCCGACATGGGGCTCGATCCCACAACGCCGGGATCACGCCCTGAGCTGAAGGCAGACGCTTAACCGCTGTGCCACCCAGGCGCCCCAATTAACTATATTTCAAGTTACAGTGGGGCACAGTTGGATTTACTATTGCAATATGAACATGTATTAAGCACCAACCCTATATTAAAAACAACCCAGGGGCACCTGGCTGGATCAGTCAGCAGAGCATGTGACTCTTGATCTTGGGATTTTAAATTTAAACCCCACATTGGTTATAGAGATTACTTAAACATAAATTAAAAAAACAAAACAAAACAAAACCCAGAACTACCCAGAAACAAGATTTCAATTTGGTCAACAGGCAAGGCATCTCAAACAGGCAAACTTGGCTAGAATGGGACTGTAAAAATACCCCTTAGATCTCCTGCTGCAGGGAGGGTAACTGGCGGAACCCCTCAGCTTCCGGTCTCTGAACCCAGCACCACAATCCTGGGAAGGGAACATGGGCTCCAGCACTCTGGTCAGCTTGGCCAAAGCCATCTCTGAGTTACACTGCAGTCAGGGACATTCCTACCCACTCTGCTCCCTCTGCCTTCCCTTCCCAGGGTTCAGATCTCCCTGCCTTCCCCAAACTCTCTCCTTTCTTTCCCCATAGATATTTCCTCCTATAAATCTCTTGCATGACAATCCTGTCTTGGCATCTACTTTGCAGAGGACCTGAAGTAACATAGCATAGTAAGACATAAATACAAGATTACTCTGAGACAGATTGCCTCCTCCTTGCACTAGATTTGTCCTTCCAAGTGAGTGACTCTCCTCTCTCAAAAATCGCTCAAAATGAGAGAACTTCAATTTATAGCCAGCTACCACACCCTACCTCCACCTAAGAGCCGCTCCCCACACCACTCCCTAATTGGCAAAGCTCAGGTCCCACCTGAACTGTAGCCTGACACCCTTCCAACTACCAAACAAGCGTGTGTGTGTGTGTGTGTGTGTGTGTGTGTGTGTGAGCGCACGCACCGCCCCCCCTTCCTCTTTTCCTGTGTGTTATTATTCATTTCCAGGAGTCAACGAAGCTTATCCTGAAGACCTTTCTCCTTTTAGTAAGGCTTTATTACTAAATGAATAATAATTAAAACACATGGCTTGCATAAGAATAGCATTTCTGTTACTTTCTCAAACCTTTCCTAGTAAACATTATCTCATTTGAGCCGCATGGTAACTGTGACTGTAGATAGGACTAGTATCATCAGCCCACTTCACCAAGGAAGAAACTGAGACACAGACTAACCTCTGTGGCTGTCAATTTCCAAGTCTGTCCAGTGAAGACTTGAATCCTATGACCTCTGAGTCCTCTTCAACTTCGAAAATGGTATTATTTGCATAATTTGTCTGAAATTGCAAAGCTAGTGGTTAGTAGTAGGTTAGGGATATGAGATGAAGGCCTTTTGGTGCCAGGCTAATTCTCCCACACCACGTTCTCTTCGCTGACAACAGGACCGGCTAACATGGATTAGCTGTCCCCACCTGCCATGCCCTGTGCCAATGACTTACAGGGGCACTAATGAATACCTGCTCATCATCCATCCTCCGTCTACTCGTCTAGAAGTATTTAGATTTCAGTTCCACACACGCTTATCAGGAGCCAACATCGCCACTGCTCTAAGAATATGCTCCTGTTGGTTTAACCTGATCAACATTTTCTGTTCTCCAGGTGACAGTCACTGGTCTAGGGCTGGGCCCAGGCCCAAAGGGTCCAACCAGGGTGAACTGGAGGATTCTGGCCTGGGTGCAGGTGTACTCTCTCCTGCCGGATATAAATCAGGAAGCATTGTCTTTATTGCTTCTGGCAGCCTCTCTATGGTCCCAAGGGGAAGCCACAGGATTCTTGTTTAGTCCAGTAGTTTTTAGCAGCTAAAATCTATGAGATGTCTATATCCCTAAAACTGAACAATAAACACAGGCAAAGACAGATGAGGTCATGGAGACGCAGAGAGTTACTAGACTTTGTCAGGCTCCCACTGCCTGTTTGGGGAGGTGAGGATTAGATTTCAACTCTCCACCAATGGACCCAGGGTTCCCCTGGCCTCAGCAAGTACAGAATGCACCCCAGTGCAAAGATTCTTGAGAAAAATAAGAGTTGTAGCTGCTGAACAGACCAAAGAAGTACATCGGAAGGGGAGGAAGGGGAAACTAGAAGGGGCTTCCTTCTATTCTGCTTTCCTGCCTAAGACAGAAAGATGACAGGGCTCCAGCTGAGCGTGGTGGTAACACTGCGCCAGAAATCTTTCCCTTCCCCCACCCCAACCTTCTGTCAAGCAAAGAGCCTCTGAGACTGCCCCAAAGGAAGAAGGCGTTGCCTGCCAAGTATCTGCCTACCTGGGGTCAGGGTGAGGGCAAGGCAGTAAGGACATGCTATGACCAGCTGGAAAAGAGATGGGCAAAAGGCCTTTTTTCTCACTCTCCCTGTCAAAAAATAGCCAGAAATGAAGCACACAAATTAAAGAAACAAAACATTTACAAACAGAATAGCTATTTTTCCAACTCTTACTTACAGGTATTGTCTACACAATTTTGGCAGAATCAGATATGGACAGTTTGGTTAGTCCATTTGATCACAGAAAAAATACCATTCATTTATTCATCAAGGATTTAAGTATCTACCTTATGTCCTAGAGATGTGTTCACATCCTAATGGTGGAGGGCAGGTGAAGGAGAACAGACCATAACAAGCAAATAAACATGATTTCAAACTGTAGTCATGCTCTGAAGGAAATAACAGGGTGATATGGTCCGGTGGGAGGGGCCATACTTTAGATACTCTGTCAGAAATGCCTCCCTAGAATGACACATGAGTTAAGCTATATCACTCTGAGAAATAGTTGATCTAGACAAGTCAGGAAAAACAGCAAGTGCAAAGGCCCTGTGGCAAAAAGTGTTTGGCAGAAAGGTGGTCAGTGTGCCTGGAGTGTAGCCAGCTCAAGCTGGAGAGGCAGCCAGGATCCTATAGGGAAGGGCCTTGGAGGACATGGGGGGGGGGTTTGTATAGTGCCAATGCAGCTGGAAATACCAGTCTACCACTCTTCTGCCTATATTAATGAGCCATGATGGTTTCTCCCAACGGACCTCTGGTGTCTGACCTGGGTTGAAGTTTGAGATCACCCACTTCAATGGCCTTGGGAAAGCTACTTGAGTTTCCCCATTTGAATAATCAAGGGTTTGAAGCCAGAAGACTTGTGCGGGAATTAGCTCCAAATCTCAGCATTCTCAATTTATCCTTAGAGTCAAAAGCGGCCACTTAAAAAACTACGACAAATTTTAGAAGGAACACAAAATTTAAATTGTTAGCAGAATACTGCATGAACGACCGATGCGAATACCCTCCCCACCCCGAGGAAAAACGTATTATATTGTCAGGATAATCAACGTTGTCACTGCAGTCTCACTCGGGCCTTTATAAGAACTCAATCTCCATCCTAGGTCTGGGTGGATCTGGGAGTTCAGCTCATTTTCCGTTTCAAAAACTCAAAGCAATGCCACCTTAATACTGACAAGCATCGCGACTACGCCAACCCTCCGCCCGCTGCGCCGGGCGGTCGGTTCCCCCGGGCTGAGTTCGCGGGCGGGGGGCGGGGCTGGGAGGGAGCGGGCGGAATTGAGGAGTGGGGCAGGGAAAGGGACCAGTGCTGAAAACCCGACAGATGGACACCGGGAGGAAACCTGGGGAAGGCGTTGTCGGACTCCTATTCGGGCAGAAAGGAGCGGCGAAGTGAAGCCAAGAGGTGGAAAGGGGCAGGAGGAGAGCGAGGCGGCAGCACAGGACGCGGAGCCCCAGGGGTAGGCGGAGCAGCGGAGCGGGCGCGCCGCGGGGCTCGGCTCCCGGGGAGCCGGAAGGGAGGCAGAGAATGCTGGGAGTGGAGAAGAGGCGAGGGACCGGAGCAGGACTCGGGAGGACGACGGAGGCCGGCCACGGAGGACCCCGCACAGACGTCGCGGCGAGCTGCTAGCCAGGGCGAGCTCCTCAGGAGGGGCCGCGGAAAGGGGGTGGGGCGCCGGGCAGGAAGCCAATGGGAGGGCGAGCCGGGATGGGGCGGGACGCCAGGCGGCTCCAGGCCAACGTTGGGGGGGGGCCGTAGAGGCGGG
>NC_048218.1:207622562-207630687 GCF_002007445.2 Ailuropoda melanoleuca
CCCCGCGGGCCCGCGTTTGCGGAAGCCGGCATCCGGCGCACTACTTGGCGCGGAAGGAGCCGCGGGCGGAGGGATTCCGCGCTCCGGTAGACGCGGCCGTCGAGGGCGGGGTGGGCGGGAGAACGCGGCCGGAGTCGGGCCCCGCGGCGAGGTGCGCGGAGCAGACCCGCCCCGCCCCCGCCGCCCCGCAGCAGCCGGGTCATCTGCCCCCGCGGGGGTGAGAGCAGGCGGCCGGCGGCGGGCGGGCCCGAGGTGGCGGGGGGCGGCGCTTTGTGTCTCTGGTGTAGCGGGTGGAAGGGGGAAGCCGTCCCGTCTGTCCGGCCCTTGGCGTCATTCAGACACTTCTCCCTGCTTGAGCTCGGACGCGTAGTTCTCGAATTGTTTCCAGGCGAATGAAATGACATAAAAGCCTCAATTAGAAGTCAGCACTATACAAATCCCGGGGATTATAAATTTGCTCCAACATCACCATGTGGGATTTATGCCCTTGCACTTCTGCTTAGACCATACGTCCATTTCTTTTCAATATGGATCCCTAATAGAGCAGTATCCGCTTTTTTAGGGTCTTCAAAATGGATGTTGATGCAGTCTCTAATTAGCAATACTTATGTTAATGGCTCGATTCTGTTCTTCATTATTTCTCAATGAAGATTTGCTTAGAACTTTTGCATTGAATGGACAGTAAATATAATGCTTTGTTTAATTTTTACGCCTTGGCCATTCAAATTATGTTAATTTCCCCCCAGAACTAGGTGATGCATTGTTTTAAGTAACAATGACCCAACTCCTCCTCTACTCCCAAACTGCATAAAGCCTAAGGGTAAAATGTAGGTTAAAAACGATAATTTGAAGGCAAAATTTAAATTATTGACATAGTAATTATTTGAAGTGTTTCTTTGCAGCACTACAGTGAAATGGAACAAATAACATTTCATTTTCATTCACGTATTTCTTTAAACAAATACAGGATTTCTTAAATATATGCAAGCATTCTGCTTAAACGTTTGCATGTGTCTATATGGAAAGCATTGTGCTCAAACATTTTTATTACTTTACCAAATGCATATTTCATCAGTAAAATAATTTTATTTCCTTTTAAAGTCTAGCTTTTAATTACACGCATTTTAGCTACCGTTGAGAGAAGAAAACAATATACTATATCACCTATGTATACAGTATACAGATATAATTTTTTTACAAGAATCATGGTCATCAAGAAAAAACTGGATAAAGTAAAATGTTCTTTAAATTCAACATAAACAAGAGCTTACTCGTAAATTAGCCATAGGATTATAATACTTGAACTACCATATTTATTACTCTATAATATAGTATTATCAATAAAATATTGGGATAGATGTCCAACCTTTTTATATAAATTAAAATCGAACAAAGCAACAAAAGACCTTTTATATGTTTTGTTGTAGCGAATTTCTTACTGCCAGCTAATTTTCCAAATTGAGTAGTTCTCTATTTTGACTAGTTGGCAACCCAACAGTGTTAAAAGCTCTTAGCCCTTGTTGGGGAGGTAAAAAAAAAAAAAAAAAAAGTAGTATCTTTTCTTACTGCAAAAGTTTTGTTATCAATTCCCACTGAAAGATGTTTTCTTTTTGTTATCCTTTTAATGCTAATTAATACTAAAAAGACAGTAAAACCACAAGTGTTTTTCTTCAACAAATAAACCACAAGATTGTTAATAACAGAAAGTCAACACTCAAAACATAAGATTAAATTGCGTATCTTTACACAAAAACTGCATGCTGGAATTTAGCCATTATATATATATGATATTACATTAATAAGTAAAAATGGAGATTTTAAATTTAAACAAAGTGCAATACTAAAACTATCATCTTGCTACTTTGGGGTCTATTTTCACTCCTTTAACAAAGGGTTTAAAACTGTTTCTTAAAATGAGTGTTTTGAGATGATGTTTCACATCTTTTTTTTAACTTCTGATTTCATAAAAAAGCTCTTTCCATTTCTCTCTTCAAATATGAAAATTAGAACATTCTGCCTTAATTATTTCTTTTGTTGTATCCCTTGCTAGCAAATTCTTTTGGAATAGATTTGGGAAATTAATTAGCTTTATAAATGGAGTTACTGTTTTGCCTAAACATTTCATGTATAATTCCTTACAGGAGGATTTTTCTAATTCTCTACCAAAATGTCTTGGCACAATTTTATTTCTCAGATGGTATTGCATTTCCTGGACCAGAAGAAAAGAGCAGGCAACCTCTTTACTTCTTTTGGGGAGTAGGGTGGGTGGCTTTACCCAAGGATAAAGACATCCTCGTGGCAGCTCAGCCTGGGCTATGTAATTGGAAATTCAGCTGGGACCAAAATGGGTAAAAGATTCTGTGACTGGGAAATAAGTATGCCTTGAGTTAGAGGTTGCAAACCAGTGGTCTGCAGATGTGTTTGCCTCTCACAATGTTTAGAAAATTTTAAATTAGTTTCCAAGATTTCAAAAATGGGAGACTTCAGATAAAAATACAGAATTGTAGGGGCGCCTGGGTGGCACAGCGGTTAAGCGTCTGCCTTCGGCTCAGGGCGTGATCCCGACGCTATGGGATCGAGCCCCACGTCAGGCTCCTTCACTGTGAGCCTGCTTCTTCCTCTCCCACTCCCCCTGCTTGTGTTCCCTCTCTCACTGGCTGTCTCTATCTCTGTCAAATAAATAAATAAAAATCTTTAAAAAAAAAAATACAGAATTGTAGCTTCTCTTGAAAACGGACAGACATGGCTCATTTCTTGCCTGGTTACGTACTGCTATAGCTGACTAGCTGCTGCCCCCTTTAGACAGGGTGTAATGCTATACACCGGGCTCAATGCAATCATTTCTTTTCAGCCAGCTGGCCACTGGAGGAATCTGTGTTTGGGATACCTGCTCCAGGTTCTACCAAATTGTGAAAGACTGCATCACAGAGAGAAGTTAGGCTTAGGAAGAAGAGATGATCCTAAGTTTCTAAGTAAATACAATGAGCTCAGAAATGGACAGTTACTGGAATTATAGCTGACAACTGGATGGATCCCATTATTTCTCTTATCAGTCCCTTGGCACAAGAAAAGGTGAGGGTGTATCAAAGAGAAAAAAAAGTGTTTTAAAAAAGGAAAAAAAAAGTTTTTTTGCTGTACTTTCCACTTGGAAAGGCACTGACTTGATTCAAGGGAGTATCACTGGAAATCTTAGCTAACGGAACCTAGGAATAGTAGTCAACTGTGAAAGATTGTGCAAGAAGAAGGGATTCCCCAAAGGGCTACAGAATAACAGTGATGATGATGATGACAACAATGTCTTGACATTATTGAGCAATAACTGTGTGCTGGACATCGTTCCAAGTGCCTTATCTGAACTGTCCCGTTGTTACATTTTACTTTCCAATTTGCTACTCCCCCACTTTCCTTTTCTTCTTGCAACTACCTTGAGCTCTCTAAAACTCAGACATGAGGTGAGTGCTATAATTTGCTGTACCTTAGGATGGCACTGACCTTTGGCCTTTACTGGTTCTGAGTGTCTGGATGTTTTTTCTTTGTGGCCTCTCCCTGAGTGTACCCCAAGCTTCTCCTCTCTTAGGCCTCTTCCTGTCACAGTCTTTGTGTCTTTTCCTACTGGCATCAGACTTCTCACCTCAGCAAGAAATATCCTTGGGCAGAGAATAGAGAGAATCAGCTAAGACTGAGGCAACAAATGTGTTAGGAAGAAGAGATGAAAGAGAGAGAGGAGTAAGATCGATAGCACTAAGGACAGAGAAATGGAGATGGACGCAGAGACAGCCACCTCCTGTCCTCCCATCCTCTCCTCCCCATCATCATCATCATCCAACTCAACAACAAAGCCCAATAAGAACAGCTGCACACTAGAAGTTTCCAAGTTTGTGTCCAGATGGATTATGTATTTGATGATTGTTGGGAGTGTGAAGTTGACCAACTCTGCAGTTACATCTGGTGGAATCCAGATACATCTATGAGGGAAGTTTAAATAAAATGTGTACCTTCATATGATAGAATATTTATGGGTTTTTTTTTAAGATTTTATTTATTTATTTATTTGAGAGAGAGAGAGCATACAAGCAGGGGGAGTGGCAGAGGGAAAGGGAGAAGCAAGGTTCCTGCTGAGCAGTGAGCCCGATGTGGGACCTGATCTCAGGACCCTGGGATCATGACCTGAGCCAAAGGCAGACGCTTAACTGACTGAGCCACCTAGGCATCCCTGAGAAGCTTTTTTTTTTTTTTTAAGATTTATTTGGGAGAGAGAGAGAGAGCTCATGTGTGTGCATGTGGGTGGAGGAGGGGCAGGAGAGGGAGAGAATCTCAAGCAGACACCCCACTGAGCACTGAGTGCAGAGCCCAATGAGGGGCTTGATCTCCCATCCCCAAGATCACTACCTGAGCCAAAACCAAGAGTCAGACACCTCAACTGACTAAGCTACCCTTCTTCTCCCTCTCCCTCTGTCTTTGCTGCTCCCCCTGCCTGTATTTCTCTCTGTCAAATAAACGAAATCTTAAAAAAAAAAAGATGGCTCAATATCATATTAGATGAAGAAAAAGCAATATATATATATATTTATGTATAAACATATTTAGGAGTTAAAATATTGCTTTAGTTTTTAATTGGTTAAAGTATTATATGAATGTATTTAAAAGGCTAGGAGAAAATATGGCAAAATCGTGGTGGTTCTGGATTTCCAAAAATGCTCTAGTGATCATAAAGTACTTATATAATCAAAAGAAGATAAAATAATTAAGAACCGGGGGAAAAACTAAAAATCAAGCTGAGAATGTACATACTGAGTTTTAGTTCTATGAAAGAAATGAAAAAATTATCCTCTAGCTACAGATGTTACCATCTCCAGATTTCAAAAATGTTTTTCAAGTATCTCAAGGGGACTGAGCAAGAAAGGACAGATGGCTGAGCAGAGCCAACTCCCAGTGCTAGAAAAGTAACACACAGTACCTGTCATGCTGATACCACATCTGTGATACCGCATTGAGCGGAGAAGTATGGCACATGTCATTTCCCCTCCTGCCACACTTAGAGTGTAGCAGTCCCCCCTGTGCATTGAGGAAGGAGAAGTATATGATCCAGGGCGTCTAGAAGGTGTATTAGTTTCCTAGGGCTGCCAAAACAAAGCACCACAGATTGAGTGGCTTAAACAACAAAAATTTATTTTCTCAAAATTCCAGTGGCTGGAGGTCTGGGATCAGGGTGTGTATGGGGTTGGCTTCTTCTGGAGCCTCTCTCTTTGGCTTGTGATGGTTGTCTTTTTGCTGTGTCCTCACATGGTCTCTGCTCTATCTCTGTCCTGATCTTTTCTTCTAAGAATACCAATCATATTGGATTAGGATCCACCCTAATGACCTCATTTTAACTTAATTAGTTCTTTAAAGACTCTAAATCCAAATTTAGTCACATTCTGAGGCTCTGAGGGTTAGGACTTCAACATGAATTTTGGGGATGCAGCCCATAACAGAAGGTGAGGAACTGGCTGGAGAAGGTGGTTCTTTGAGTGTAAGAATATTGATCAAGGGTTGTCTGGGTGGTGCAGTCCGTTAAGTGTCTGACTTTTGGTTTTGGCTCAGGTTGTGATCTCAGGGTCATGAGATTGAGCCCTGCATCAGGCTCCACACTCAGCAGGGAATCTGCTTGAGATTCTTTCTCCCTCTCCCTCTACCCCTCCCCCCACCCTGTGAATTCGCTCTAAAATAAATAAATCTTAAAAAAAAGAATATTGATCAAGACACTTGGGATAGGCATTTCAGTTGCCGGGGTACTTGTGAGAGATGCGCTGTGACTGGACAGACAGCTTTCAAGATGGTACAGTAGAACTGCTAAAAGTGTAGTTAGCTATGTTTCCAGAAACTTTTGGCCAATTGGCTCTATTTACATTTTGCATGATTGAAGAGAACCATCTTTTTTTTTTTTTTTGAGATCTTTAAATTATTTATTGGTCAGAGAGAGAGAAGGCACAAGCAGGGGGAGTGGCAGGCAGAGGGAAAAGCAGACTCTACGCTGTGCAAGGAGCCTGATGCAGGACTCGACCCCTGGGATCATGACCTAAAGTAAGGCAGACACTTAACTGACTGAGCCACCCAGGCGCCCCTGAAGAAAACCATCTTAAGGCTTACCTCTAGATAGATCTTTTTTCAGCAGTGTCATGAAAATTTACCTAAAGCATTATTAGAACTGAAGAAGGTTAAGAGAATAGCAGATCTGTTGAATACCCTAAATGAGCTTTTTGCTACTCTCTTTTATTTAGATTATGTGAATTACATCATGCCGGCCTGGGGGAATCTATTAAAGTAAATTTATATCACCAGCCAACAACTGCATTTGAAGAACTGATGTCCATATGCCCGAAGGTAAAGAACGGTGCGCATCCTATGACATTTCTTGCATTGCCTCTATGGAAGATGGAGTAGTCTTGGGAAGGTGAAATAAAAAATGAGGACAAGTATAGTGATAGCAAACAACAACAACACGAATCTCAACCTGCCTCTGCTTTTTCTGCAGTAGGAGAATTCTGAATGTGAGCCAGAGAACTCTATTTCATTTTGTAACAGGCTCCGGTCCCTTTTGGAAAAGGGGAGTGTACATATGATGAATAAATAATATCATCATATTTTGCTTCAGTAGAAAAAAACCTGCATGTGCAAGCAACAATCTCTTCCTTGTTTCAATATTAAATTGCTTAGTTGGACTAAAGCAAACCTTTAAAAATAAAAAAACCGCTTGGCATCCATATCGGTTAGTATAAACACAAAGGAAATCAATCAGCATGAACAAATGACATTGAGTCAACTTTGACTTTCTTTCCCACTGCACTGCTTTACTTCGGCTTCATGGGAATTATATTTTGGGCAAGGCTTGAGGCACAGAAAGATTAAAGGATGCTATGAACTGAATTATGTACCTCCCTCCCCAAATTCATAGGTTGAAGCCCTAACTTCCAATGAGACTGTCTGGAACTGGGGCCTTTGGGACATAGCTCAAGTTGAATGAGGCCATTGGGCGGAGCCCTGATCCTGTAGAATTAGTGTCCTTTATAAGAGACACCAGAGAGTTTGCTCCCCCCCCCCCCCCCCCCCCCCCCNTGCTTAGTTGGACTAAAGCAAACCTTTAAAAATAAAAAAACCGCTTGGCATCCATATCGGTTAGTATAAACACAAAGGAAATCAATCAGCATGAACAAATGACATTGAGTCAACTTTGACTTTCTTTCCCACTGCACTGCTTTACTTCGGCTTCATGGGAATTATATTTTGGGCAAGGCTTGAGGCACAGAAAGATTAAAGGATGCTATGAACTGAATTATGTACCTCCCTCCCCAAATTCATAGGTTGAAGCCCTAACTTCCAATGAGACTGTCTGGAACTGGGGCCTTTGGGACATAGCTCAAGTTGAATGAGGCCATTGGGCGGAGCCCTGATCCTGTAGAATTAGTGTCCTTTATAAGAGACACCAGAGAGATCTCCCCCCCCCCCCCCCCCCCGCCGGCCATGTGAGAACACAGCAAGATGGCAGCCTCCTGAAAGCCAGGAAGTCAGCCGTCACCTGACACCTAATCAGCTGACACCTCCATCTTGGACTCCCCAAACTCCACTGATGTGAGGAAATGTCTGGTGACGGTAAACAAGCAGAGTGTATGACAATTTCAGTGTGAAAAGGGTTCAGAGCTTGGATCTAGAAAATTCATTCTCCAATTTGGATTTTACTATAACCAGTTGTATGCGCTTGGCTAATCAACACTTTCCACACTCTCTCCCAGTAAGGTGAGACTATACCAGTGCCTGCCCTACATGCTTCTCTCAAGTGGGGTTCAGGATGGTGAGACAAGATAAGAGAGTTTTAAAATCTCATAGCAATTAAAACAGGTTTAAGGAGGTATAGTTGATGTACAAAATTTTATATATTTAATGCTTATAATTTGAGTTTGGACACGGGCATATGCTTGCAAAACCATCACCACAATCAAGGTATCCATCACCTCCAAAAGTTTCCCTCTGCCTCCCTGTGAGTGTGTCTGTAAAAATATTTAATATGAGAGCTATCCTTTTTTTTTTTTTTCTGTTTTTTTTTTTTTTTTTTTTTTTTTTTTTTTTTTTTTTTTTTTTTTTGCAGAAA
>NC_048218.1:207630802-207647107 GCF_002007445.2 Ailuropoda melanoleuca
TTTTTTTGTTTTTTTTTATTTGACAGAGATAGAGACAGCCAGCGAGAGAGGGAACACAAGCAGAGGGAGTGGGAGAGGAAGAAGCAGGCTCACAGCAGAAGAGCCTGATGTGGGGCTCGATCCCGCAACGCCGGGATCACGCCCTGAGCCGAAGGCAGACGCTTAACCGCTGTGCCACCCAGGCGCCCCGAGAGCTATCCTTTAACAAAAAAATTTTTTATTGAAGTACAGTTGACACACATCTTATAACAAATTTAATCCAAATGGATTAAAATCTATGTCAGTGTGGGCCACCACTGAAATCTTGACTTTGTGACAGGTCCCAGAGAAAGGGCACAGATGTCCCTTTGGATGACAGAAGGGGATGAGATACTGGCATCCTTCATGGTGCTTTTCGTGGCTGTACCCAGGTCAGCCTTTGGCAAAACTGACCCATTTTTTATCAGCCATGATCTGCTTCACTCGCAATCATCACATGGGCAGAGTTGGCTTTTAGTACCTCAGCATGCCAAAAGGTGCCTCCTACCCCCTTAGAGGGTGAAGAGGTGGCAAGTAGAGCTCCTTCTCCCTAGCCAAAGATGGCGCCCTCCCTTCAGAACCTGCTCTCTTCAGAAACTGTCCTACCAGAAAATTTAAAAAGGTGTTTGTCCATGAAGAAATTACGTTGGAAAAGTAATGACAGCCCAGTCTGGCCACTTCCTCCAATACAGCAATGGGAAAGTTAGCCGAGAAGAACCAGGTAGAAGCTCGTTCAGCTAGGAGTTAGTGAGCTGACTGCATAGTCAACAGACAACTCACAGGCCAGTGTCTTCTCAAATAGAAGTGAATTCTGATCTGCAGGGTCAAACCTAAGAACCTGTTAGATTTCTTTTCACTATTTTTCTGAGAGGTTAATTAATCCCTACTGTCCTAGCCTTTCCTGGTCAATGTACCTGGCAATCCTGCATCTACAGAAAAGAGTGTTTTTCTGAGGGGTGGTGTAATATTTTGGTAAAGCCAACCCAGGATAGATGCCAAAGAGGTCCAAGCTGGGAATTTAATTATGTAAGTGTATAACTGTCCACTTTCTAAATTCTACTTTTCCTAACATACATATCCAAATCCTCAAAATGAGAGAGAAGTAAATTAAGGAAGGTTGGAGAGAGGAAGAAAGGAAGTTCAAGTGTTAAACATTAAAATGGCCAAATTTCTTTTTTTTTTTTTAAGATTTATTTATTTATTTGAGAGACAGAGAGCCCAGAGGGAGAGGGAGAAGCAGGCTCCCCACTGAGCAGGAAGCCTGACTCTGGACTCAATCCCAGGACCCCACGATCATGACCTGAGCTGAAGGCAGATACTTAGCCACCCAGGCACCCCAAAATGGCCTTTCTTGAGTCTCTACTTGTAGATACTCCTTGGCTTCTGGCATTGGCCCATCTTTGTCTGTGTTCCACAATTTTGTAAATTACTGTTTGCCGAATACCCAACCTATTTTCAAACAGTATTCAGAGCAGCCATTTTCAGCTATCACCTCTATATGGTAAATTCTTCAATCCACATTTCTAATTTAACCTTCTCAACAACTCCTAGTCTGTATTTCCATTATTTACTAGGCACGTCCATCTGGAAGTTCCACCAACTCCCTGGACTTACTGGGGTGGGGAGCAGTCTCAGGAAGTGACAGGAGCTATGATGGACCAGGGAGGGTCCCTGCTCTTTACCTCTGGGTCCTTACTTCCATTTCAGAATGGGAAACCAATAATACCTGATCTTTCCATTTTCCTAGAAAGCTGGAAATCCAGATGTTCATGTAATATTTCCAGATTATGTTTTTAAGACACTGCGAGGTATGATATAGTACATAGAGCCTTTGCAACCCTGACTTAAATCAACAATTTACTAACTGAAGTAGAAATAGAAGTAAATACTTTGTTTGTTTGTTTTGCTCCAAGAGTGACATGCAGTATTTTCTCATCTGTCAATTGACAAATGCAATCCATAGAGATTAAGAGACAAGGACATTTTAGGATTTCATAAATCATTAATTGTTTTAGAGATGGGTCTACCCTCTCACTTTACAGAGGCAAGAACCTAGATCCAGAAAAGTTAAGTGAGTTAGACGACTTATATAATATTAAACTTATTTAAATTTACCTTTCTGATCTGCAAAGTGTAAAATGTATGTAAATATATATACATGGTGTGGGCTGAATGTTTGTGCCCTGCCCCCCTGCAAATTCATATGTTGAAATCCTTACCTCCAACGTGAGGGCGCTAGGAGGTGGGGCCCTGGGAGGTGATTAGGTCATGAGGGTGGAGCCTTCGTGAATGGGATCAGTGCCTTTAGCGAGGGGACCCCAGAGAGTCCCCTCTTTCTGCCATGTGAGGACACAACTGGAAGACTGTGGACACAACTGGGAGCAGACCCTCACAAGAACCCCTCCATGCTGGTACCTGAGCTCGAACTTCCACCTTCCAGAACCGTCTAAGCAGCCCGGGCTAGGGCACTTCGTTACAGCAGCATGGACCGATGAAGACACGGTGACTGGGTGCTTGTGGAAGCTGATGCTGTATGAAGACTCCTGGCACCACCAAATGCTAGCTCTTATTGTTCCTGAGTTCAAGATCAACCTCATAAAATTCTCACTTCAGAGTCTCCCCATTGGCTTTATCTGCCTCAGCTCTCATGCAATGAGAAGATTTTTATGAAGCCAACGCTTTTTTAAATTAGCTGAGTTTCAACTAGTTTGGAGGTTAATTTGGTCAAGTACTTGAACCTTGCTGAGGTAGTTTCCTTATCTGCTAAAAAAAAAGTTGCCCTAGGGACACGTGGGTGGCTGAGTCAGTTGAGCATCTGCCTTTGGCTCAGGTCATGATCCCGGGGTCCTGGGCTCGAGCCCTGAGTTGGGCTCCCTGCTCAGCGGGGAGCCTGCTTCTCCCTCTGCCACTACTGCTCCCCCTGCTTGTGCTCTCTCTCTCTCTCTCTGACAAATAAATAAAATCTTAAAAAAAAAAAGTTGCCCTTTTTGATATTTAAGATCCTGTTTAGTTCTATAATATTACTATTTTTATGATTCAGTTCATAGACTTTATTTATTTATTTATCTTTTAAGATTTTATTTATTCATTTGCCCAACTGACAGATGCCCAACTGACTGGGCCACCCAGGCATCCCCAATTCATAGACTTTAAAAATAAATGTTTAAACTGTGAATCACAGTTTTTATGTATCTGAATAAGTCTTACCTACCAATTTAGAGATTGGAAAAAATGTATATATACATTTACTCATAGTTTTAATAGTCAGAGAGATAGCTTCTCTATTAAAGACCAACAACTATATTTTAAATTACAAATTTAGCTCTTTATTGTGCTTTATTATTTGAGATATTTAACTTATACTTTTATACCTTGCTGGGACAGTTAGTAAATCTTTTCATTCCCCACCATGGCCATCTTTATTTCTGTTTATGTTTTTAAAGATTTATTTAATTATTTGAGGAGGTGGGCAGAGGGAGAGAGAGAGAATCTCAAGCAGACTCCCAGCTGAGTGAGGAATCTGGGGCTTGATCCCAGGGCCCTGAGATCACCACCTGAGCCCAAACCAAGAGTCAGGCACTTAACCGACTTAGCCACCCAGGTGCCCTATGGCCACCTTTATTAAGATGTGCCCCGCTCCAGCCCAGTGGTTCTCAGGGTGTGGTCAGTTTGAGGAGCCCTGGAATCCTGGCGACCCTTTCTAGCTACGGATATGCGTGAAGCCAGATTATCTTCATATAATTCAACCCAAAACATGCTGCAGTAGATTGAATGCAGATATGAGAATCCAGCTGTCTTCTATTAAGCCAGATAGCAAAGAAATTTAGAAAACCATAAAACAATACCACTCTTCTCAAAAATATAGTTATTTTTCATAAAGATGTGTTATTTAAATTAACATACAATAGATTCATTATTATTCTTTTACAATGAATTAATAAGCAAATGTTTTCAAGTTGTCGTAACTTTAACTTCTAATACGGTCAATGTTGATAGGTAACAGCCTACCTCATCAGACCTCTGTGATGCCCTTAGTAATTTTAAAGAGCGTAAAAGTGTCCTGAAACCAAAAAACTTGAAAACCTTGTTGAGAACTTTTTGCTCCAGTGAAACATATGCCACGTGGCAAATGTTTTTCATATAGGATGGAATGAAATCAAAATTGTGAAATGAGGAGTTTTGCTCTGGCCCTGAACTTCATCCTGTTGTGGTTAGTATGGAGCTGATCTAGGCTGGTTGTTCTCAACTCGGAGCCCAAGTCAGAATCACCTGGGGGGCTCATTCCATGATTGAGTTTCCCACTCATTAGATTTGGGTGGGTCTGAGGGTCTGCCTGTCTAACAAGATCCCGCTGCAACTGCGGGTTCAGAGCCCACTCTGTGGGTACCACTGATTGAGGTGCCTGCTTCCAGGATTTTTTCCTCAACTATTCTCCCAACTCCATTAAGTAAATGAACTTTTGTCTGAAATATTAGAAACACACATGTAGCACATGTAGCAGACGTTTTAGGAGGCATCTAAATCACTCCTAGGTCGTTGACAATGGGGGTTATAAATGGAATGGTAAGTGAAGGGGGGAGTTTCTGTCCATTCAGATGGATCAAAGCTGTATGGGTAAGCTGTTGGGTGTGGGGTCATGCAATCAAGTCACATCCAACATGAATGTCCTTGTGGGAGATTCGGGTTTCTGTCACATTCTTTTCATTTCAATTTTACAATAATACTGATTAGTTACTGAAAACAAAAACATACTGTACCGTGTTAAATAGTGCACACCACCCCCAAATTTATGACCTTCCCAGAACCTCAGAATGTGACCCAACTTGCAAACAGGGTCACTGCAGATGTAACTGATCCAATTAAAATGAGGTCATACTGGAGGAGGTCGGGCCCTTGTAAAAAGAGGAGAAACCCAGCGACAGACACACATAAAGAGGAGAATGTCACGTGACGACAGATGCAGAGGGAGGATGGATGTGTGATGGGAGAACACAGATTGAAGAAGTGCCCTCACCAGGTACCTCCCCACTTCTGCCGTTGGGGCTCCTTGTTGATGCTGCCCAGTAGCCCTACTCACCACCAAGTGCACACACAGCCCCAGGGGTGGGGACAGTTAATGTCTCTTGGGACAAACCTCTGAGTAATGGAACACTAGACTCAGTGAATACATTCTTCCCTCTTTCTGCCGGGGAGAGATTTTCCAGAAATGTAGATTATATAGCTTCTAAGAGAATGTTCTGTGAGATCGAACAATCAATCACTCTTCATGGTTAGTGTGAGAACACATGTTGATACTGGTTCCCCTCCTTTCCTCTCCCTTCCTCTGTCCCTCACCCCTACTTTCCTGGAATTGCATTCCCTACTAAAGCTGGAGCATACAAGCCTTTGCTTTAGGCTCTACTTTCTGGGGAACCCAAGGTGAAAATGGGCCTTAAACAGCCCTGTTGACATTTCAATAACAAAATAATAAAAAACAAGCAAACAAAAAGTAGTAACACAAACATGTTAAGAACATTTAAGTTCTTTATAAATGTTTTTTTAAAAAGGTAGCCACAGTTTGCTTATCCTTTCTGAAAGGATATATATTTATATCCTATATATATAAAATATATTTATATATATAAATATCTTTTTAAATATATAACACATAAATATTGTATATTTATATAATGTCAGCACCTCCAGAGCTACCCCTTTTTTATTTTTGCCAAGTATTCCAATGTATACTACACTATATTTTATTTAGTTAGCACCCCTCCCCCCCGATTGATGGACATTTGGTCTGCTTTCAGTATTTTGCCATTACAAACAATAATGTAGTCACCATCCTTGTAAATGTGTCTTGGTGTACTTTTGCAAGTATATAACGTTGTAAACTCATAGGAGTAGAGTTTCTGGTCCAAGTCCAACCAGAAACTAGAGGGCCAGCGAGTCTGTCCATATGGCCCAGACAAGCTAGCCTCTTGAGGCCCTCAGCAGTTGAGAAAGATGCAACATGGACCTGAAGAGGCAAGTAGAAAACACCTAGTATTATTAGGAACATGTTTGACTGCAAGCAACAGAAAACCAGACCAGCATGTCTTAGAGAGAGGTCTGTTTTTCCCAGGCAATGAAAGATTCTGGGGGTGAGCAGTCTAGGCCTGGTGCAGGTTGTCCAGGAGGTCACCAAATTCCAAACTGCCTCTCTTCCTGCTCTGCCATCTTCGGCGATGAACTTTTGTCCTCAGGACTGTAACTGAGCTGCTGACCTTGAGGCAGGGTATTCATGTTTCAAGGCAGAGAAAGGGTAAAGGGTAGCAACAAGGGGCAAAGGCTGCAGGTACAGGCAAGCATCACTCTCTTTTCAGTTCAGATAGAAATTTGTTGAGCTTGTCTTTGTGCAACACAGTCCAGAAATGTCCCTCTCACCCAAAAACTTGGAAAGTTCAACCATCTTCCATCCCTTCTGTTATAGATGACTTTTTAAAAAATATGTCTTCCTAGCTGGAAATCTCATTCGTAATATTTTATACCAATTTTCTAAAAAAATCAACTCTATTCTGTTGACATAGGCTTCTGAAGCTCAGAATCTTCATGGAAAGAGTGGGTAGCAGGGTAGTGAACTGCTTGCTTCATTGCAAGGATGACCAGTGGTGACATTGATGTCTCCCTGGACATGCTGGTTTCTTCTGGTGCTCTGGTCATTGGCTCTTGCATGTAAACCATAGCACAATCTTCACACCGATGTTTGGTGAACAAATGCTGTCAAATTCACTGGTGGCTGCTGTGGCTGACCTATCAAAGGTAGGAGCGATGGGCTCTGTAGCAGTGGAGAATCCAGTTGCCTTTTCAGTCTTCCCCAGTGGTTCTGGTGGGGTTGTAATCCAGGTTAGTGTGCGAAGTCATGATGGGAGGAAAGGGGTGGCCATCTTTGAAAACAGGCTCATTGAGGAAGACAGGAGAGTGCTTGCACTGAGGTCAAGTGAGTCCCTTCTAAATAGCTTTCCAAGAGATTCCTGACTGTCCTAGGATAGAATGTTTCTATGATGACAAGGCAAACCTAGCTGCAGGGGATTCTAAAGACATGAGCCTTTCAGCTTTCTCACCTCCACTGGAGAGGAAGGCAATGGGATGGGGGTTATGAATGACACCAGAGAATCAAATCACCGTGTCTGCTACAATTACAAAAACAAAGCAAATTGATGTGACTCCCTAAAGAATTAACACTAACAGCATTTTCTTATGATTCCTTCTAGGAAAAAAAACTCAAACAACTTTAAGAGATACATCATTACATATGAATTTCTATGATGTTTTTAAAACTGTTATATTAAAAAAAATCATGTTTATATGTGGAATATTATTCAGCCATCAAAAAGAATGAAATCTTACCATTTGCAACAGTGGATGGAAGTAGAGGGTATTATGCTCAGCGAAATAAGTCAATACAGAAAGACAATTATCATATGAGTTCACTCATATGTGGAATTTAAGAAACAAAACAGATGAACATAGGGGAAGGGAAGGAAAAACTAAAATAAGAACAGAGGAAGAGGCAAAGCATAAGAGATTCTTAGCTCTAGGAAACAAACAGGGTTGCTGGAGGGGAAGTGGGGGGGATGGGGTAACTGGGTGACAGGCATTCAGGAGGGCACTTGATGTAATGAGCACTGGCTATTATACGCAAATGATGAGTCACTAAACTCTACCTCTGAAACTAAAATAAATAAATAAATAAAAATATGAAAGGAGTAAAAAAAACATAAAACAGGTCATGCTAAACATACTGCTTTGTATTTTGTGCTATTCATTTAATAATATATATAGGCATTTCCAAATTAGCATATACAGATCACTTTATTGTATAGCAAAACCCTACATAAATTATTATCTAACTGGGACCATATTGATGGATACTTGCAGTGTCCGGGGTTTTACTGATAATAGTGAATATCCTGGTGGAATTATTTTTTTTTTAAGATTTTATTTACTTATTTGACAGAGAGAGAGCACACAACGGGGAGGGGCAGAGGGAGAGGGAGAAGTGGACTTCCCACTAAACAGGGAGCCTGATGTGGGGCTTGATTCCAGGACACTGAGATCATGACCCTGGCCGAAGTCTGACACTTAACTGACTGAGCCCCCCAGCACCCCCACCCTGGTGGAATTCCGATGAGTGCTGCACATCTGATCTTCAGTGAGGTTGCACGAGGCTGCAGTGCCCCCAGCCATGCATGAGCGCCTGTCTCACCACACTGTCGCCAGTGCTGGATATTGTCAAAGGCCCCCATTTTAGCCAAGTCATTAAGTGACTATAGATATGTAACACTGGGTACCTCCTCAATAATGGTTGGAGCTAAGTGGTTTCTAATTACTGTACTGTAACCCATATCCGTTTACATTTAAATGACTAGAAAACATATACTTCCATCTCAAACGCCTTCTGAACTCCTGAATAGTCAACTCTTTATTTGACAGACAAGTGTAAACTAGACATAACAACTCAAAAGGGCTTAAACAATAATGGGATTTAGAATTTCAAAACAAGAAACTGTGAGCTCGAGTGACTGCAGGGGTGACATGTGGTGACTCAACAATGTCACAGACACCCTGGATGCTGCCATCATTCCTCAGTATCTTCGCCTGGCTCCCCCAGTCATCACATTCTCACATCCTCCTCTGGAAGAAGAGAGAGGATCAGTCTTTTGTGTCTTTTTGATGCGATAAGAAACTTTCCCCAGAGACACCTCCAGCCAACTGAACTCTCACAGGATCGGGTCAGGTGACTTCTCAATCCAATCACAGAACACAGGAATGTAACTGTCACGACTTGCTGAGGTTAATTAGGAGTTGGGTTTTGGGAGGTGAGTGGGGCCAGAGTTTAGTGAAGCACATAGCCCGAAGAAAAGAATGGAGACCTGCACCCAGGGAAGTTATAGTAACAACAACAAGGATAGCTGCTGGGTAGGAAACAGGTAGGCAGTGTCTTCTGCAGTCCCACATCCAACCCAATTACTATGCTTTAGGGAATTTTAATGTCTCCTGAGATGTGTACTTCTTTCCGTCTCCACAACTGCCTATTCTGGTTATCTTTTAATATAACAAACCACCTCAAACTTGGTAGCTATTTATTATCGTTATTGGTTCATTTGTGTCCCCTGCAGATTCATAAGTGGAAGTCCTAACCCACCAGTACCTGAGAATGTGACCGTATTTGGAAATAAATTCTTAATGGATGCAAGCAAGTTAAACTGAGGTCATTAGGGTGAGCCTTAGTCCAATAATGACTGCTGTCCTATTAAAATGGGGAAATTTGGACACAGAGACATGTGTAGAAGGAAGGTGATATGAAGAATGGAGAAGACAGCTGTCTACTCATCAGGGAGAAAAGCCTGGAACAGACTCCTTCATGGCCCTCAGAAGGAGCCAATGCTGCTGACATCTTGTTTTCTGACTCCTAGTGCCCAGAACAGTAAGAAAATTAATTTCTGTTGTATAAGCCTCCCAGTTTGTTAGTTAGTGGTGGCAGTCCTTGGAAACTAATAAAATTATTACCTCTCATGGCCCATGGGTAGACTGGGCTCAAATGCCTGCTTGGTGTTGGTCATAGTTGTAGGCACATAGGTGGCTGGGTTGGTACATACGCATGGCTGTGGGCGGGGAGCTGTTGTTTCCAGTTCCTACACTCGCCTCTCCATGGGACTTGGGCTTCTCCCAGTATGGCGAATGAGTTCCAAGAACGAGTATTCCGAAAGGCAGGAAATGGAAGTTGCTAGGCCAGTTTTTGCCCATAACTGACACAATGTCCCTTTTATCATATCTTACTAGTCAAAGCAACCCCACTGCCCACCTAGGTTCACGGGGATGGAGCAATCAAGACAAGTGAACAGTACAGAAGAGCACAGAGGATGCGGTGCTTCCATGGTGAGCACTGCACAATGTATAGACTTGTCAATTCACTATCTTGTATGCCTGAAAGTAATAGTACATTGTATATCAATCACCCTTCAATTAAAAAAAAAAAGCAGAACGTACAGGACAGAAGATACTGTTGAGCTCATCTTTGGAAATCCCAGCCACCAACCCTTCCTTTGACTGCTAGGAGCCTGCCGCATTTCTTCTTTTAAGATTTTATTTATTTATTTGACAGAAAGAGACAGCCAGCGAGAGAGGGAACACAAGCAGGGGGAGTGGGAGAGGAAGAAGCAGGCTCCCAGCGGAAGAGCCTGACGTGGGGCTTGATCCCAGAACGCCGGGATCATGCCCTGAGCCAAAGGTAGCCGCTTAAGACTGCGCCACCCAGGCACCCCTATTCTTCTAATCTCTTCTCTGAACTGCAGTCAGAATGATCTCTTCTAAATGCAAATGTGACCATTTCCCCTCTACTTTAAACAGTTCAATGGCTCCCCATTGTGTTTAGGATAAAAATAAAACTTTTAACATAGACTGTGTGCTGCTCAGGGTCCTGGTGGGAAAAACACTGCACATTCAAAGTGAGCAAATTGAGGCAAGTTTAAGGAATGTGTTATTTAGAGAGTTATCAGCAGAATTTAGTAATATTACCCTTCAATTGTACCTCATTTTATATTATTACAAACATCTTCATATTCAAGCATTATCTCTTTTGAGTCTCACAACAATTCAGCGATCTACTCAGGGATTTTTACTCCTTTTTACCGAGGCTTAGAAAGGTTGCTGTCTGACTCCCCTAAGATCATCTGGTTAGTAAACAACGAAATCAGGAATTAAAACTAATCTTGTGGCTCCCCCACCACAATTTGGAAATCTTTTAAAACATGCTCCTATATTTTTGGCTTCCCTCCCAAGTATTTTTCTATCCTCTTTTTGAACATGATAAGAAGGGAGCTGGATAATGGAGACCGGTGGCAAAACAAAGCATGTTTCCTAAACCTTTTGCCTCGCCCCCCTGTTTAACTACTATCCGTTCATCATTACTAAAGGCTACGGAGCAAAGGCCCTTGGGCGGCCAATTGTTGCTGCTGCGATAGTTTCACATTTATTTGAGTGTTTATCATGGGGCTGATACCATTCAGAACACTGGCTGACAAATCTTGGCCTTCAATCTTATCGAAGTGTTTATAGCAGCAGGAGTAAACTCTAAGTGTCAGTTAATCTTACAAATATTTCTTGTTGGCTTGTCGTCTTTGTCATTACACAAGAATTTGGGTCTGTCTAAAGTTTGGGGGCATCGTAATACTTCAAATTAACTCATACAGGAGGACTTGGAGAACTGTTGAATTTCCCCAGATTTACCCCTGTGCTCAATTCCTGCCTGCTCCCCACTCCATGCTGGGGAAGCTAGCACTTCTCATACCAATGCAAGGTACCACTCTGTTGCTCTCACATGAAAATCACTTTCTTTCAGGTAACCCTGGGGCTGAAAAAGATAATTAAGAATTTTTCCAAGAGGAGGAAATCTCCAACTTCTCTCTATCTTTCTCTTGGCTACTGCTCTCTTATAAAAATACGAATTCAGTAGAGAGGACCATACCTTAGTTTTTTTTTTTTTTAACGGATTACTATGTGGAGCTTTCCTTACCTTTTATCAAATATACATTCTTTGCTGAAATATCTATTCAGTTTTTAGAAACTTGATGGGTAGTACTGTCAACCTGGGAGAGTAAAAAAGGTTTTCCCAAGCTCTAGATCATGAACCACCGCCCTCCGTCACAGGAACAGGGAAGAAAGAGGAGCTTAAAGACTTTCCATTTTTACTTTGCACCTTGAAAACTGCCTTAATTTTTATGCAATAAGCATGTCTTGCTTTTGTAATTAAGGCTTTTTAATTAAAAAAATTTTCCCCGTTCAGTATCTGGAAAAAATAATCTTAACTTCCAAGCATTAGCTATCATACTGTATTGTTATGGTAGAGAGTTTTTTAAAAAAATATTTTATTTATTTGACAGAGAGAGAGAGCACAAGTAGGCAGAGTAGCAGGCAGAGGGAGAGGGAGAACAAGGCTCCCTGCTGAGCAGAGAGCCTGATGTGGGGTTCGATCCTGGGACCCTGGGATCATGACCTGAGCTGAAAGCAGATGCCCAACCGACTGAGCCACCCAGGCGCCCCAGGTAGAGAGTTTTTTGAAATAAAAACTATTGCCAGCTGATATTTTACAACCAAGAATCAGAGCTTAAAGCAGGTGCCGACTCCAACTGAGGCAGAAACTGCTTCTTCTTAGGGCAGGTTAACACTTTGTAGATTCTAAAATATGAATTATAAGAGGGGATTTTAAAATATTAACTGTAACCTCCACAGTTTCTTGCATTCCTTGTACTTTCCCTGCTTAGGGGTTATCTATCAATAAATTTGCTATAGTCTAAAGGAGGAAAACCTCAGGATTATCTCAAAAACTTCAGAAAAAGTACATGAAAAAGTTAAACACCCATTTATGATAAAAAAAAATTATTAGAAAATTGGGAGTAGAAAGACCTTCCTTATCCCGGTACCAGAAATATAGCAGATATTGTAGGCAGTAAGGAAATTTTAGATGCAATCCTTTAAGAAAGGGACTATAACAAGGGCCTAAGCTGTCCATGATCTCCACAGCCCTGGAGGCCCTGGCCAATGCAACGAGAGAGGAGCTAGATAGAAGGGATACAAGAATAGGCAGAGGAGCATCAAAACTGATAGAATCAGATCTATTAAAAAGCCAACAAAATCAACAAGCTATTGGAGATTCAGCAACGATGCCAGGTTCAAGATCGACTTAAGAAAAGTGTGTTTGTATCAATCTAGGTGCGACAAGAAGACAGAAACCACATAGTGACTTAAACAGAGAAAGTTTGATATAAAGGATTACTAAGCTATCATAGGAGAGTAAACTGGAAAGACAGAAAGAGAGCTCTAAATGGTACCCGACGACCACCTTGGAAGGGGGCCTCAGACCCTGTTGAAGGGGTGGGTTGTAGCCCACTGGATGGCAGAGCGTTTCTGGGTGCCTGGGGCAGAACTGGTCACAGTCTCAGGGAAGGAGAAGAAACCCTGGGAGGCACAGGTGAGCCACTGCTGGTAGGTGAGTGCACAGGTGGGCACAGAGGAAGTGGGCACGCATGGGGAACCAGGGTGCTGCCATTAGCATGAAGCCTGGAGGGCCTGGTGTCATGTCAGGAGAGCTCTGGGAAACAATGTCCAGGATGCAGGCCAGCTGAGGCTGGCGGGCAGGTGTCCAGAGGGAGGTGTGATGTGCAGACAGCCTGCTCTGAGCGCTGTTGGAACTGGGAGCTGGAGAATTCAGAGGTCTCCCTAAACTGAGATTAAGTTGGAAGTCCAGAGAAGCCAAGGTGGAGCTTCAACATGGAGTGCCGAAGAGGAGTTTACTGCCCAGAACGAGACCTCCAGGGATCTGCAGAGAGTCTCCTCAGCTGACCAGTCATGTCGCTGATCACCTACCAATGGCCAGGGGAAGAACCACCTGAAAGGAGCAGCAGAAGATTCCCAGCTCACACAGGAAGAGCGGTTACTGCCAACAGCCAGTGAGAAAAACATCATAATATAAGGGGCATCAGGTAGAGAACTAAGAGATTGTCTCCATAAAGGAGAAAACAGCCCAAGGCTAAAGACTGCTCTGCTCCTATTTGATAAAGCCTCAGAGGGATCAAGCAGTTCCCAAGTAACCTACCTGTGTCCCAGAACAAAGCTCAAGAATAAATACATATATGTATATTTTTTTTTAAAGAGAGGTGGGGAGAGGCAGAGAGAGAGGGAGAGAGGGAATCCTAGGCAGACTCCACCTGAAGCACAGAGCCCAATGCAGGGCTTGATCTCACAACCCTGAGATCATGACCTGGGCTGAAATCAAGAGTCAGATGCTTAACCAACTGAGCCACCCAGGTGACCCAAGAATATTAAAAAAAATTTTTTTTTATATTAAGTATGCTCCACACCCAATGTGGGGCTTGAACCCATGACCCTGAGATCCAGTCATATGCTCTATCAGTGGGAGCCAGCCAGGTGCCCCAAGAATATTTTTAAAAATATAAAAATATCCAGCACCAAGAAGGTAAAATCCACAATATTTAGCATGTGATAAAGAATTGGTAGGTATGTAATTAACAGGTAAAATGGCCAATAGGGTTACCTTACCACTAATGATGACACAGCTGTGGAAGACAAGCACATTCAAACAGTTAGTGTAACAGTATTCTACATGATCAAGGAGGTTGAAAAAAACAAAAGTGTGTTAGGGAGAGACATGAAAGGAATAAAAAAGGCTCGAGTGGCACATAGAGTGAAGAAAACAGCAATGTCTGGGAAGAAACGTGCTGGATGGAGAAATAAACTAGATGCTACAGAAGAAAAGATGAGTGAACTTGAAGACCTAGCAATAGAAACTCTCCAAAATGAAGCACAGAGGGGAAAAAAGCCTTAAAGAAATGAATAGAACATTAGTAAGTGGGACAACTGCAAGTTGGAATTGGAATTGGAGTCCCGAATATACTTGGAATTGGAGTCCCTCAAAGAGAGGGGAAAGAGGAGGGAGAAAATATATTTGAAGAAATTATGGCCACATTTTTCTGAATTGGATGAAAACTGTAAACCCACAAACCCATGAAGCTCAATGAAGCCCAAGCCAAAGAAACAAACAAAAAACCTACACTAATGCACATTATAATAAAGATACATAAAACTAGTGTTAGAGAGAAAAATCTTATAAGCTGTGAAAGACAGTGATACTGTCTGTCCAAAGGAACAAAAACGACAGCTGACTTCTTGTCAAAATGTTATATGAGACAATGAGTTGTGAGCACCATTTCTTTTTAAGCTAAATTTTCTATTTCTAAGAGCAGAAAGTAACCTAACTGGCAAATAACATTTTATATATCTCTGGCATATAATCTGGTAAATGATGTAGGATGCCTATTTTATTTTATTTCTGTGTCCCTATTGCACAGGAGGACAGAAATGATACATTTTCTGTCAATCATTTAGGAGAAATTCTTGCTCATGGAAAATAATAAATTAGGCAGTGATTATTTCAAGGGTGATATAAATATATACACAGGGAGGATAATCATTAGTGCTTTGTCACAGTTTCTGCACTGTGGCCAGTATTTTACAGATGTAATCTAAATGAGTTCTCCCCCAATATCTGTACCTCTTTTCTAGCAACAGAATCCCTGATTTTCTGCTAGCCATGTGGCTGTGAAAGTATAAAGCTCTGCCCCTCTCACAGCTAGGGTGTGAAACTTCTGGAAACTGGCCTTTTTGCTCCTTTCTTCTAGTCAACATGCAGATCAGAAAGCAGGAGTGGAGGGGGAGTTAAGATGGCGGAGGAGTAGGGGACCCCTTTTTCAGCCGGTCCCCTGAGTTGAGCTGGATAGGTACCAGACCAGCAGGAACATCCACAGAATCAGCCTGAGACGCTGGAAGATACATCTGGATCTCTACAAATGAACATCTCCAGTGCTGAGTATCGAGGTACGAAGCGGGGAGCCGTGAAACCGCGCACAGATATCAGAAGATAAACAGAAGGTGGAGGGAGCCGCCATGTCAGGGCGCCGGGAAGCGGTAGTCACCTGCACGGGGGAGCGGACAGACCGCGGACCCGCACGCTTGAGACAGCAGACTGAGAACGGGAGCTCCGGGAGCGCGCGCAGGGTGGCTGGCGGCTGGCGGGCCACCTGCACGGGGGAGCAGGCAGACTCGTGGTCAGCAACCGCGAGACATCAGACTGAGACCAGGAGCTCCGGGAGCGCGCGCGGGGTGGCTGGCAACTGCCGCTGGCGCGGTTGGAAACACAAAGGACAGAGACGCACCGGCCCTGGAAGTGAGGGCTGGGACGCCGGGTGTGGGGCGCACAGCCTGGGATGCTGCAGGGTTGAGCTGCACCAACAGAAACAGAGTTAAAGTGGCCAGAACATCAGTGGAGAACGATCCGCGATCCCTCTGTTCTGAGACAGAGGCTGAATTTCAGCCGCTGCTGCTCTCTCAGAAGAGGCATAGCAAACCGCCAGGGAAAGCCGCCAGAGAACAAAAGCCCGGAAATACCGGCTCACAGGGTGCCCATCCCCATCCCCCCTCGCAAGGGACACAGAGACTCTACCCAAACAGGGTTTTCTGAGTACCTGCAGGCAGGCCCCTCCCCCAGAAGGCAGGCTGAAAAATCAAGAAGCCCACAACCCGGAGCGCCTGAGTGGCGCAGTCACCANAGTGCGGTCATTAAGTGCCTGTCTTCAGATTAGGGTTTGATCACAACGTTCCGGAAAGGAATCCCTCATCGGGCTTCTCCACCAGGAGCCTGCTTCTTCCTCTCCCACTCCCCTGCTTGGGTTCCCTTTCTTGCTGACT
>NC_048218.1:207651858-207674843 GCF_002007445.2 Ailuropoda melanoleuca
AAATAAAATAAAATAAAATAAAATAAAATAAAATAAAATAAAATAAAATAAAATAAAATAAAATAAAATAAAGCAGAATGGAAATAGGTGGCTTGGACCTTTGAGGCCAACTTGGTAATGCTGTGGAGCGAACCTGGTAGAAAGAGTCAGTGTCCCTGAGGCGCCTGGGTGGCTCAGTCATTAGGCGTCTGCCTTCAGCTCAGGGTGTGATCCTAGTGTTCTGGGATTGAGCCCCGCATCAGGCTCCTCTGCTGGAAGCCTGTTTCCTCCTCTCCCACTCCCCCTGCCTATGTTCCCTCTCTCGCTGGCTGTCTCTCTGTCAAATAAATAGATAAAATCTTAAAAAAAAAAAAAAAGAGTCAGTGTCCCAAACTCCGTGGAGCACCGCACCTGCCTGAGGCCACTGACCTGAGATTTACCTGAACTTCTATCTCCTTAAGCCACCGTTTGGGGCACTCGCTCACTTGCAGTGGAATCTAACCCTCACTACTACAAGTAGGTGTCTTTATCTCTACTTTTCCGGAGACATCAAGCAAGTCTCTAATGTGTGGCAAAGCTTGGAATTGAGCCAAGTCTGTCTTTTTCTAAAACCCTTGTTATTTTCAGTAAATTATGCTTCTTACCATTAATGTTTAAAAAAATGGCAGCTATACTATTAAAGGATTTGCAAAGGATACTAAATCAAAATATCCATAGCCACTAAGAGCTTTAAGTAAAGCTCTCAGATAAATAAATATTTAAGAACATCTAAAGACTTAGGGCTTTTAAAGGGAGTATTTACGTTGGAATAGTGACATAAACTGAATTTTTTTTTTAATCAGAAAATGCAGAAGAAAGCGCTCCAAATATTTTAATTTCTGGAGTGTTTTTGTCCTCCTATTTTGCCCAGCCCCCCCGCCTCCGCACACAGTTTAGTGGTGAGAATTGGGGGAGAACCAACGTTGATTTCTGCAGCTTACATCAGTCCTACAGTGGAAGTCAACACTCCTACCCTGACAGCACAATCTGCAGTTACCATCTCTCATAAGAAAACCGAGGCTGAAGGACCGTCGTCAAGACCAAGGGGCACCCCGTGCAAATGAGCTTCATCGTGTGCACCAGCTCTGACCCCAGACAGAGTGCCGGGCTGGGGCGCACCGAAAGTTTGTCCGGGCCTGCTGTGATGATGAGTGGTGTCTACAGAAGGGGACTTATGTGCACTCCCGTTTGCCTTTCCTGCAGCATGGTATTTGCTATTTGGAAATTGAAACCTTTACTGTTATTTCTCTATCCACAAGATTACGCTGAATCCCACCTGAAGTTTCTTTTAACTTTTGAAGGGGATCTGAACAAGATACCCCAAAATATGCCCCTTTGGCAGACTGTTCTGCATGGAAGGCCTTGAGAGTTAGCAGATGCAGGAGGGGCTCCCTAACTCCCCCTTTCTATTGAATAACAGGTCTTGAAATTTCCTGTCAGGAAGGGCCCTCCCTGCTCCAGAAAGAAAAGAAGTCTTATGGCCAGAGACTGAAATGGACCTGGACAAGCACAGCTTCTAAAATCACCTCAATCTCGGGCACCTGAGTGGTTCAGTTGGTTAAGCAAATGCCTTCAGCTCAGGTCATGATCTCTGGGTCCTCGGTTAGAGTCCTGCTTGGGCTCTCCACTCAGCAGGGAGTCTGCTTCTCCTTCCCACTCTTCCTCTCTCTTTCAAATAAATAAATAAAATCTTAAAAAAAATAATAAAATCACCCTGATCTTCCTCCGGTTTTCCATATATGTCCTTGTCACTGTCCCACAACAGACTGGCCCTAATCGAAGCTTCTGTCTAATCGCATTGTGTAAAAAGGTATATAGGGGTGCCTGGGTGGCTCAGTCGGTTGAGTGTCTGCCTTCAGCTCAGGTCATGATCTCAGGGTCCTGGAATCGAGCCCCACGACAGGCTCCCTGCTCCACGAGGAGTCTGCTTCTCCCTCTCCCTCTGTGCTCTCGCATTCTCTCTCTCGAACAAATAAATAAAATCTTTTATTAAAAAAAGTTATATAAACTTTGAGGCTTAGTGGCTTCTTCAGATCTGAATCCTCCTTCTGAAGATTCCTGTGTACACGCAAACATGTGAAATAAATGTGTAGCTTTTCTCCTGTTAATCTGCTTCAAGTCAGCTTATTCTTGGGCTAGCCAGATCCTAAGAGAGAAGGAAGATTTTTCTCCCCTACATTTTAATAACATTAGATATTAGTGGAACATTTATTTCATCTGTGTAGAAATTCTATCATTTTAAAGCCATTTTTCATGTATAAGCATAATAATAAAATCCTAGGTCATCCCAGGGGCTTGATCTCTGGGGTGTTTATCCTCTGCCCTCCAGGGCTCAGACCTGTTCTGAGGCACAAGAAAAGGGGCCATACAGCACCATGAAGGGGCCAGTGCAGTACCCTGCCTCTTCGGACAGGCTTTGTAAACCATAAAATTTACAAATTTACTTGCTAGTGTGCATCACTTGCCTCGCAGGAGGCAAGTCACCGTTTGTCTCCCGGAAACCTTCCCGCAAACACACAGCACACTCTCATTTTGGTTTTGTGCCTTTGCTTATGTTATTCCTTCTATTTGAAACTGCTTTCTTTCCCAATTATTTGCCTCAATGTTCTCCACCGGGAAGCCTTCCAGATGACTCTAGTTTAAACCAGTAGGTCTCAAAGAGGGAAGAGCCCCAGCAGCCCCTGGGACTGGGACCTTGTCAGGTCCCAACCCCCACCCAGGCAGACACTGCTGCTGGGCCCACCAGTTGGTTTGGGAGCCCCAGTCAACTAGTGTCAGCTCCAGGGCCACAGTGATGTCTCCTGCCTCTGGACGGGGGTGGGGTGGGGGGGTCACAGCACCTCACTTGGAGCCAAGCTTCCTTTCAAAGGATTCCTGTGTGGGAGCCCCTCCAGGTGCAGGCAGTGCCCCCCGCCCCTCATACCGAATAAAGACTGAGTGCATGGCTACTTGACCAAAGGTGGTAGTTTAACCGTTTAGAATGATAAAAGTCATCTCTGCTATGGATTTCCTCTTTGGTCCCTGTGGGCAACCAGAGTAAGCGGGAGACAGCCTTATAAGGCCCGGCAGGACTCGAAACAGATATGGCCTTTAGCCTTTACAAGCTAAGATGCAAAAAGGCCTGTCCGACGCAGTACTCCATGTGGCACTTATGTGTTATATAATAATTATAATCGCTAACTTTTATTGTGCTCCCATTATGTGCCAGGTACTGCTCTCCGCAGGACTGCTTACATAATTTGCAGAGCCCAACGCAAACGAACATATGGGGCCCCTGGATGAAAAAGGGAGAAACTGCTGTTGAAAGGACTAAAATATTAAATATTTTCCTTTCTTCTGTGGTCTCTCTCTGGACTCCTCCTGGTGTTTTTATTTTCTATTTAAAGTCACTCTCCCTGGGGCACAGGGACACTCCGGGGGGGGGGGGCGAGTGTCGACCCAGCCAGGTGCCCGCCAGTCAGTGCTCGCACTCCCGCCTCCCAGCTGCTGGATTCCCCCCACTCCACAGCCGCCAAACCGAAGCGCTACGCGCTGGCAGAAGAAGGGGAAGCCCACAACCCCACCTGCCGCAGACCTGTGGCCCCCAGGGCATTGCTACCTCTGCACCAGGACAAGCTGGGTGCTTAGCTCCGGGCGGGCACTGCCAGCCCAGGGGGTCGCACGCTGCCAGGCGCCCAACGGGGACGCCGGGGCACACAAGCGGACCCCTACCCTCGGGGGCGGGGCGCGCACACCCGGCCCCGCGGGGAGCCCAGTGGGGGGCGGGGCAGGGCAGCCAGGTGGGGACTTGGCTGTCTGGAACCTGCTGGGGGAAGCCTCAGGCGGGATCACTCCTGAGTGCAGCCTCAGAGCCTGGCGCATGCTCACTGTAGTGTCCCTTGGGACTTGATTTACAAAGCAGAAATTCAGAATGTAAAATTAAGAATTTTAAGCCAATGGTTCTAGAGCATTCAGTCCCAGGCTGGGACCCTTTCAGACACGGGGCCGGGTCACTGCCCTCGCTGCATGTCCCTGCAGACAGCCTTTTGGAGGATTTACTTCAAGTCTCACAACAAGCCTATAAAACTAGGTATTACTGTCGTCTCCATTTTACAGATCGGGAAGTTGAGGCATGGAGGGAGGAGCGAGCCTGCCTGAGACAGTAGGTGGAGTGGGGTTCTAACCCAGGCAGTCTGACCCAAAGCCTGCAATCTGGCCAGGCTACTGCTCGGAACAGAGTACGTGCACAACAGACGTGAAGTCGGAGTAGGCGGCCACGCGTTTAGGGCTCCTTCAAGTCCTGCAGTCGTGAGTGCCCTGTCCTCCCTGCAGCTTTCCTCGGGTTCTTTCCCCCTCTACCTAAAACTGTTTGGTTAATCTTTTCCCAAGGAGAAGTAGGATCATGAATACAACGTAGGGTCTCGGTTCACGGCGCTGAGCGCTAGTGACATGTCTATGGATGGGCGAGGCTGTCTCGGCTCCCAGCTCTGCCACTGCCTTCCGTGACTCGCCCACACGGGGCTCCTCCTGTGGGTTTTACAGCCTGGCACGAAATGAAGATCCTGGTCAGCAGTGCTGCAAGAGGAGTTCGTGAGCAGGCGCCAATGTCCGCCAGGCCTCCAGGGAATCTTCTAGAACTCCACAGTTTTTTCAGGGCCCAACCTCCTAGGTGGCTTCTGGTCTATTTTACTGAAAGCGGGTAGGATCCTTGGAAACACAGTCTCAAAAGGATGACTGACTCCCTTTATCCACCTGCATTTCCACCATCACCGTAGTTATCAGTGAGCAGCAATTAGAAACTCTCAGCAATGTGCACAAAAGCAGCCGTGTACGGGCCACTGTTTGGTCCTCAGTTCTCTGGAATGTATTTTTTAAAAGGCCCTCACTGAAGCGTTTGACGATTTCTGTGGTGTAAACACTCCACTATGACTGATTTCAGGCTATCAGTGTGATATTCACCTGCTTGCAAAATACCTGAGCTTTTAATAATCTGCTCTCCCAGGCTCGTCCAGCTCCAGCCACTCGTGGACAGCCTTTCTTTCAAGTATCCTGAAGTCTTTATGTGAGTCTCCTAATTGTCATCATAACTGGGGGACAAGGAAAAGGAGCTATGGTATAGTAATAACTATTCTACAGTCGAACAAATAATCCAACAGCGAATATTTTGCTGTGGGCCCCCAGCAAAGACCTGGACTTTATTTTTATTATTTTTAAAAAGATTTTATTTATTTATTTATTTTAAAGATTTTATTTATTTATTTGACAGAGCGAGACAGCCAGCAAGAGAGGGAACACAATCAGGGGGAGTGGGAGAGGAAGAAGCAGGCTCCCAGCAGAGGAGCTTGATGTGGGGCTCGATCCCAGAACGACAGGATCACACCCTGAGCCAAAGGCAGACGCTTAATGACTGCACCACCCAGGCACCCCTATTTATTTATTTTTGAGAGAGAGAGAGAGAGAGCACACAAGCATGAGGGGCAGAAGGAGAAGCAGACTTCCCCACTGAGCAGGGGAGTCGTTCCCAGCACCCTGAGATCGTGACCTGAGCTGAAGGCAGACACTCCATTGACTGAGCCACCCAGGCACCCCAAAGACCCAGACTTTAGACAAAAATGACACTGAAAGTATCCAGCTGCAATCCTGCTAAATGGGCGTGGCTTGGAGATGGATGAGGTTTGCCACCCTGAGAGCCACAGTCTTTTTAGGAAGGAAGGAGTTTGAGAACAAGATGCAATCATGGCTGGGAGCCTAAATGGTGCTTGGAGCGGTGCTGAGAATTCCCAGAGCAGGGATCCTTGCTGGGACCTCTGAGCATGCTCAGTGGAAGTAACTGGGAAGGACACTAAAAAGAACCAAGTGACTAAAATGATTTAATTTAGTCATAGAAAAAGCATCACGAAAGAACATATTTGTCCCTCCTCTGTACCTGCCTGACTGTGGACCTGGATTTCTCACGTCTTCCTCCCATCCACCATCCTCAGCATCTTTGCCTCTGTCCTCATTCTTATGAGCATCTGCTGTGTAATCCGAAGAGGACAGAGTCTGGTGAAAGAGATTTGGCCTTACGCACTCTTGGAGGGAGTTCCCATCAGGCAACATCTTTACCAAATATCTCTTTCTAGAGTTCGGGAGTGGGTGGAAGGGAAACTTTTCATCGCATATACCCCTCTGGAGAATAATCTCATATGGTAGACTCCATTCCTTTTTCTAAATTGGCTAATGCATGGGACAGAGCAAAGTTCTCATGATGCTTCCATGTCAAGGAGAGTATTGACATTAGAAATGAAAAGAGAGAAAATTATGAAAAAATATACAAAATTTACATAAATAAAAACTTCATTAAGTAACATGCACTGATTTTAAATGTGCACAACATTCTTGTTACCACTTAAAAATAGAATGATGAGGATAATTTGGTGGGAGTATTGTTTAGTAAAAAAAAAAAAATCAATTTAACATCACTTTGCTTTCAATTTCTGCTGCCAAGAAAACTCATGCTGTATCTTCTAATTCAAACATAAGTGTCTCCAGAAACCTTTGGATCCCATATTACAAAGCCCCATCTGTTTTACCCTCTCCAAATTAGCATTTTAGCTTAATTCACTTATGAATTTTCTGACATTCGCTTGATTCCCCCCACTCTTGTTATCTAAAGTTACAACTGGCATCTTTTAGATTTGGATCCAACTTAGAAAATAATTTTTAGCTTTTTAAAATCCTTTTTAGTAGTAAGCAGGGTATAAATAAATAAAATTTAAAACACGATGCAAATATGTATGTACAAGGATGTTTACTGCAGCATAGCTTGCAAAAGCAACAATTGGAAACAAATGTCTATGAACCTAAAGGTGGTTAAAGCAGTAATTGCTAAAAAGGGTGAAGTATCTATCGATCAATTGTTCAATCTGCTGATTGATACATCCTGATATGAAAGTCTGTATATGATAGAGAATGTAGGAAAAAAGGAAATTGAAAAATCAGTATAAGACAGTTTTATGTAGAGGGAAAAAAGCAAAGCTATATACCTGGAAGGACACGGGGAGTGGACTGCAAGTCACTCCAAGTGTGGAATGTGATTGGCTGGGGGGGGGGCGGGGGCAGATGGGGCAAGTGGCCCAGGCAGCAGAGGTCACATTTCTTTGTGTAGGCTTGTGGTATGTTCGAGCCTTCTACAATGAGGATGTGTGGCTTCATATTATTTTGTAATTTAAAAAATCCAAACCAAAGCGACAATTCTTGAATTACTCAGCATAGCTAATAAAATCGCAAATGACACAAATGAGGGTCATCAGAAATTTTGAAGAGTTCCTTTCTATTTCTATTTTAAATACTTACATAGCTACACTCAAGGCAAAATAAAAAGGAAAGAAGTTTAAGACATACACGAGAGAAAACGATTAGAGCTAAAGAAAACAGCCAGCGTACAGCTCTCTAGAAAGCATAAAGAGATTACAATTTCAGGTAGAATACAAGACAGACACAAACCCATATTTCTGTTTGTAGAACTGCATTTTGTGTTTGGGGAGGACGTTTCTCTTATACTAATGATAAAAAGAGTACATTGCTATGACAGTATGGCCGGCAATATCTTAAAGAATTTTACTTTTATTAACTCATGTGATCTTAACACCCCAGTTAGGAAAAGTCCATAGTTATTCCCATTTGACAGATGAGAAATGGAAGCAGAGAGAGATTAATGCCAAGTCCCATAGCTTGAAATGGATGGAGCTGGGATTCAAACCCACACAGGATGAATCCAGAGTCTAGACACATAAGCACTTCCCTAAAGTTGTAAAGCCGAACAGACACATGGGTCTACCTGGCAAGCACATCTATGCGGCGGGGAGTGAGCTCTGCACAGTGATGCCGGACCAGCACCTCAGCTTTCTCTGAGCTCCCCGTGCACACCCAGTCTGCCCTTGGCAATTTCTCCCCACACATGCAGCCAATTGTTTCTCTGATTGCTTATTTTCTGGTATTTCTGTGTAACTGCACTTAGATGAGGAGGCTAGCTTGCCTCAGAAAGCAATTGTAGAAGGACAGGGCATCAGAGAAGCTGGGGGCCTCTGAGTTGGGGTGGTTGTTGGGAGTAAGGAATAGAAAATTGGTCAGAGCAAGGAGACTGCTGACAGAGGTGGAGGGAAACTAAACGGGAAAACTATGATTTATTCATTGATCAGCAGCCAGGACAGGAGTATTCATTCCTCTGGCTTTCTCCTGCCCTGCCTTGTTGAACTAGCTATAGGTGAAGGATGGTGCGAACCACTTTTTGTAGTTAAAAAGAAAGTAGAAGTCAGAGCCCAAACTCAAGGAATTTATCAACTATGCTGACGTGAGAAGGACATCCTCAGAGGAATACAGAAGATGGAAATAAATGCTGAGCTGGGGATCGGGGCTTTGGATCCCATGTGCATGCTGAGTTATGTGATCATGGGTAGATGACTTCACCCCCGAGAACCTCTGGGGGACCTACACCTGTGTCAGTAGGTTGTAGGAAGATCAGAGGAAGTCATGTACACCAAAGTCGGTGGACCTGGTAGAGACTCAGAACTCACGCCCTACCTGAAGGAGGCAAGTAGGACACAGAAAATAGACTCCTTCCCTCCCTCCGCCCACAGGTGTCACACCTGCATCAAGCTTTGCAGGCCTGCCCAGCCTCCCCCTGCTCCCTCTCCCCTTTGTCTTTCACAGACTTGCCCCTTAGAAGTCTCCGGACTTCAAATTCCATCAGGAAGTCTGAAACCAGCCTGGGTTAGAGAACGAGCAACATGCTCTCAATGACAGGAAAAGGCTTTGAGAAAAGAAGTTGAGGGGATTGAAGACGCAGGGTTAGGCTGTTAGTCAGCGACATATGGCGCATGGCTGGTGTCTCGGAGAGACAATGTAACGTTCCCATGCACGACAGAAGGTGGTGCTTCAGCTGGGAGACGGAAGGTGCTGCTGGGGAGACAGACAGCTGGGATGCATATCCCTGGGATGTGCTGCCCTCAAGGGGACCTCAGGCTCTGCAGCGCTCTCAGACTGGCAAAGGCTGTAGAGTCTCTGGATGTACACACCCCTTTCTTTGTTCACACCCGCCAGTCACACTCTCTCCTCGGAATTTCCCAGTCTTACTTCATGAGGGTTTATTCTCTCGCTCAGTGAACGAGAAGCTTGGACGCCCACCCACGTTCCCATTCCCGGGCCAGTGCACTTGCCCTTGCTGCTGTGAGAAAGGTGCTTGCCATGAAACTCACAACTCTCCCCTTTTCTGGGATATTGTCCTGGAGGCGGGGGCCAGTTGGTTGGAGTGTTTGCTGTCACACACACACCCTACCCAAGGGTAACCCCCAGCCACTGACCACTGACTGGTGCGGAGGTACAGAGGGCTGCCCCTTTGTCTCAAAGCTAGACTCCCAGAAATCCCATCCCTGCCCTCCTCCTTACAGGCTCCCAACGCATCATAGGCCCTGGAATCCCCATCTCAGTGTATGGGGGAGACTCTAAGGATGGGATTCAGGGGCTCACTCACCCAGCCAAGTGGACCCGATGGAAAACTGTGGATGTTTCCCAAAGTGTGACCATGGAACACCTGCTTCACAAGCCCCAGGACGCTTGTTTAAGATGCACATCCCTGGGGCACCTGGCTGGCTCAGTTGGTACACTGTGTGACTCTTGATCCCAGGGACATGAGTTCGAGCACCACATTGGGCGTGGAGCCTACCTAAAATTAAAAAAAAAAAAAAAAGTAGAAGGGGTGCCTGGGTGGCTTAGTCGGTTGAATGTCCAACTCTTGATTTCAGCTCAGATCATGATCTCAGGGTCATGGGTTGGAGCCCTGCCTTGGGCTATGAGCTCTCTGCAGAGTTTGCTGTCCTTCTCCCTCTGCTCCCCCCCACGCACTCTCTGTCTCTCAAAGAAATAAATAAATAAAATAATTGAAAAAACAAAAAATGCAGATTCCAGAGCTCAACATTGGTGCTACTGAGCCAGAATCAGCTGGCAGGCCGTGAGAATTTGCATTTCAACTGCCTTCAGCTGTGCTCACGAACACTCAGGTCTGTGCCACACTGTTCCTGCCGCTTCTTCCCTCCCATCGCTCCGGGCATTTTCACTCAGCGCAGTCTTCCTTCTGTTAACACCGCCCTGGGTCCTCTCCCCGCACCTCTCCGTTTTCATGGCTCCTGCTGCTGCTTGCCTAGTGCTCACGGCCAGATGGGAAGCCCTCCTTCATGGAATCACCTCAACTCTTCTCCTTTACCACCCACAGGGCAAAACTACTGATGCCCTGAACCTGACACTCCAGTATATTCTTCTTTACATTGTCAGGAACCTTTTTTCCCATAACACTTCCCCTGATCTGTACTCTAATGTGCTTGAGGACCTCGGATGTGGCTTAAACTTCTTTGTAGCCCTCGGCTCAGCATTATGCAAACATTTAAAAGTGTTTTGTTCATTCAATAAACATTTATTGAATATTATGTGCCAGGCACTGTATTAGACTCTGGCGATCCAGAGATAGATTGTTCTTATCTTGGTGGGCCGCACAATTCAATTGATTAAATGCTTTCAAGAGTGAATTTATTGTAAAAGTATTTCTAAAGACAGCGTCAAAAGGCTTACATTCACTTATTCATTCCATAAATATGTATTAAGCACTGATTATGCGCCAGGCACGTAGGTACCAGGAATATGATGGTAAGCAAAACAGACATAGGATCTGTTCTCTGGAAGCTTATGGTCTAGTGGAAGAGACATATTGATTATATGATTATATAAATTACAATTACAACATATGGCAAGTGCTCTTAAGGAAATGTACAGGGTGTTAAAATACCTGGCCTTACCAAAGGTTAGATAAAGCTTTAATTAGGCAGCCTGGGGAGAAGAGATGAGGGAACTCGCAAGGTGCAGGGAACAGCATGTGTAAAGCCCTTATGGTGAGAGAAGTTTGGCTTCTGGGAATTGAAAGAGGGCAGAGTGAGCTCCCAGGGCGTGATAGGCAGAAGGGGAGAGGCAGTGGGAGGTGAGAGGTCAGAGAGGCAGAAATCCGATCTCTGGGGCCCTGATGGCCACATTAAGGATTTTGCTCTTCATTTTAAGAACAATCAGAAGCTGGTGAAGATGTCAGTCAATATGAGAAAGCAAAGGAAAGAGCTCTCAGGCTGCAGTGTGGGGCCAAGGCTGGAGTGTGGGACTCTCACCAGGCTGCAGGAGCAGGCCTCACCCTTCAAGCCCTTTTCCACGTGGGACCCCTGCCCAGGCTGATCCCTCTGCCTGCGATGCTGGACCCCACTGTCCAAAGGCGAAGGAGGGTGGCCTTGGGTCTGAACCTGAAAGCCATCTCCTTCGTCGACACCCCTTCTGTTTTCTGTCTTAGCCCCGTGCTCCTTTCCTTCCTGTGCTTATTACAACCTGCAATAACTTGGTTTACTCGACTTGTTTTGCTTGTTTTTAGCTGTCCTCAGGTAAGCTCCCCTGAGGGAAAGAACCATGACTGCCTTGGCTCTTCTTTGTCTCGCACAGTCTCTGCTACAAGAGTGGCTGCTTGTACATTTCTGTCCAGAGAGTGGGTGGTGAGAGTTGGAGCGGGTGCTCAGCGGGGCCCAGCTGGAGGGACGGTGATACAGTTATAGCTGATGGTAGAGACCAGAGAGGAGAGGAGCGGAACCAAGCAGCCCTTCTCAAAACATTAAAGCTCTGAGACGCTTTTCACTCTTCATTATTGAGAACCTTGGTGACTTTTCTTATGTGCGCATGACAGCTACCAAGATTCACCATATTAGAAATCAGAGTGGAGAAAATCTTAAAATCGTTATTAATTGATGTTAAATGAAAAATAATAAACCCATTACATAGTAAGATAATTTTTTTGTGAAAAATAACTGTTTTCCCAAACAAAACAAAATCTAGAGTGAGACAAGTGACATTGTTTTACATTTTTCCAAATTTTGTAAATGTCTGGCTTATTATAGTTGGACTCGTATCTGCTTCTCCACGTAATCTGTTCTAGTATCTCGTGCCATGGAGCCTCTGGAAGGCTCTGCTGTACACTTGGGAGCCAGCTGGGAATGGAAAGGGCAAATAACGTCTTAGTGTGAAGGGTTTGGGGCAGTGGACACCCCGAAAGGACTTGGGGAACCCCCCCCCGGTCCCTGCAAGGGACCTGGACAGCCTATGAGAACTGCTGAGTAAGGAGATATTTTGGAGGCGATATTGACAGGCCTTAGTTATGTCATTGTAATTATTGCTGATAGTTAACTGCAAGTTTATTATATGCCAGGCATATTTTTAATCTTCACAACAACTCTGTGTAGAAGGAACCCTTTTACCCATGTGAAGTGTTGATGCCTTGGTGATGTTAACCAATAGACATTCTGCATATTAACCTGTGTATACCTTTTTCACAATGAAATTGGACATTTTTGGTTTTGAGAAAGTGACCAAAATGGTTAAGGATGAATTTCTAGGTTGGGGATGGTAAGGCTAAGTCCCACTCCAAACAGCGAGCCTCAGACATAAAGGTACCCTCTGTTACCTTCCACGATTCAATTACTTTGGAAATCTGACTTTGATTTAAATGTATTTTTGAGACATTTCATTTTTAAGAGCCCATTTGGGGATCTTAAAAAATTAATTAAATATTTTGTCTTTGAGGCTTAATTCCTCCACTTCTGGCATATTATCTATGGCTGTGAGAAAACTGCCAATCATTCGGGTAATTTGCACCTAAAATAAAGGTGCAGGAAAGTTGAAATTAGAAGCAGCTAGAATAGCAGTTCCTTGGTTTTTTTCTGTTAAGGTTTGGACCAAAATTCACAGAACCCTCCAGGGTCTGCCCAGCTTCCTTTTCCAGGTGCTGGCTTCGATGTTTGCTTATTTTCACTACCTAGCATTCCAGATTCCTCCAGCTGAATTTCCACCTCTCCTCTCCTGTCAGCTGCCTCACTGCTTTGCCTGTGCTCCTTTCTCCTCGTGATATCGATTCCACTTGGCATCTCCCTGGGCCACACCACCCTGATTCTTACCCGGAGGGTGGTCATTTTTCCAGAGCACATCCCCTGTGGTTGGTCGTCCCTCCGGCTGATCAGACACGGACCCCGTGTCGGGCACTGTGGCAAGCATTTTACATGTGTTCTGTCATCTCATGCTTACAAAAGCCCCCTGAGCTTGGAGTTACCCATTCTGGGGTTGGAAAATGAATTTGAGGGCGCTAAGTCACTTGTTAGCCAGGAGAGCCACAGCCCACATAACTCAGCAGCAGAGAGGCATTCTCGGAGCCCGCGTCTGTCCGATTCGGATGCTTTGTTCTATGTCACTGAGCTCTCTTTCACCTCTGTGCCTTTTTAAATGCTGTGTCCTTTGCCTGCTTTTCTTAAGCTTCAATTCAAGTGTCTTCTCCAAGGAAACTTCCCTTGGCTCACTCCCAGGTGCCCCTCTCTGCTCGAGCCTCCGCCTGCGCACCTGGACACTACGCTTGATATGTGTTTGTTTTCTCTCGGAGTAAAGACTGCTTTTCACCTGAGTCTCTGCCACCTAGCTAGTCCTTGGCAAACAATGGGTGTTTCCTATTAATAACTGATACGTTCTTTTTTTTTTTTTCTAAATTAATTAACAAATGAAGTCCATTTGTCAGCCTGTTGTTTGGAATCTGGACTAAAAATAGTGCTTACGTGTTGCTGAAATAGTGCAGGCACTTTCAAGGTACGTCATCTGTTAGCAGAATGAGTGGGTTGACTGTAGTGTTTCCCACAGTCTTACTACATTGTTTTTTCAGGAAAATATAGTCCACATTAGGGGAATGGTCTTAGACCTAAGTCTTAGACCGTCACTGACAGTTTGTGGACTGTCCTTGAAGCTGACTACTTTTTACCATATATTTAGAATTTACTTCAAGGATGACTGGCTGTCCACCTGTACATTTTTGTCCTTCCTTCCTCATCCTATACTCCTTGTTAAGGGCTTAGTGCTTGTCAGCCCCTATCCTAGGCACCAGGGCCACATGTGGGCAACAGCATCCCTGAAACTGTCCCTAGGATCGCATAGGAAGAAAAATGGGCACCCCAGTATAGACTATTGCCCTGATGGTGTTGATCAGTTGTCCAGTTGGTCCTAAATGGCAGGCACACCTGTCCACAACATCTTAAGAGAAAGAAGATAAAATCCATTCAGGTGGCTGTGTTGCAAACATCTCATCACCTTGACTATGCAGGATCAAGATGGTGCCCGCCTATCCTTTGCTCCACAGCTAAATGCATTCAATAAATAAATAAATAAATAAATAAATGTTTCTGGTGATCAGTGTCCTCCTGAGGGTCCCTCAGCTCTGCTGGGACAAAGCAGTCTGAAAAAGGGCTAAAAGAATTCGTGTTGATTTTGACAAACCTTGATTCCGACTCTAAGGCCTAATCTAAAGCAGGAGTTTTCACTGGGTTCTAGAGCTCTGCTCCTGGAGGGCAGAGACTGACACAATCCTTCCTGTACCGTTGGTGTGGTGTGACACATGGGAAGTGCTCAGCAAGTTGGTTATGGGATAGCTTTGATGTCTGATACCTGCATTCACTGGATTACATACATAGTTGGAGGGATTTCATCTGGCGTGATATTCACTGCAAGGAAGGACCCTGACATGCCTGTTAAGTTTAGAAATACATTGGATTGTCTACTGGGCCCTGAGTGACCATGGGAGTGAGTATGTGAATAGGCGATGATCTCCGGCTATCTCGCGTGTTTTGGCTGAAGCTCTGTAATTACTGTAATATGTGAGATGCTGGCATCAAGACCACAGCAGCCCATCCTTGGCTTGTCTCCTGAGAGAGAGCCAAGTATTATGGTGGAAGAAGCATGAGACACAGACTTTGAAAACCGGGGTTTATAAACTATATCCAGAAACAAATTATACCAAACTTAGTAGCTTAAAACTACTGACAAAGACCCTCCTTGACCAAACTTTAGGCTCCTCTGAGCCCTCTTCTCAATGAGGTCTCAATCTTGGCCCAGGAGAACTGCAAAATCTTGGCACAGCCAAATTATCCACCCCCTTGAGCTTGCAGAAACAAGCTAGCGATTGTTCAAGTCTCCTAGTGTGAGGGGTGGATAAAACTTGTTTGTGTCCCTGGCATGACCCAGCCCTCTCCGAGTTCCTATCTAGGGGAGCTCAAAATGCCCAAAGAATTTTCTGTTTGACATTCACCCTGACCCAACACCTGCCTTGCCTAACAGTTCTCATTAAACAGCCCCCAACCAGCTCTGTGTAATTTTCCACTTCTCTGACTCTGCTCAGGGCTTCAGTGGTTCCTCCTCCCTTCTCTCCTTCTTCCCTTGAAACACTCAGTCTCTCTGCAGAGATTGGAACTGAGCCCTGTTTATGCTGACATCTCTCTCCCCAACTGCAGTAGCCTGAATAAAATCCGTCTTGCTACCTTTAACAAATGCCTGGCTCTGTTTCCCTCTGACATTGCAATAAAGTCTTATTAACTCATACAGTTTCAGTGGGCCAGGGATTCAGGAGAGCCTCAGCTGCTTAGTTCTGGCTCAAGGCTTCTCAAGATGCAGACTAGGGCAGCACTCATCTGAAGGCTTGACTGGGGCTGCAGGGTCTTTCAAGGGGTGCTGGCTGCTGGCAGGAGCCCTCAGCATTTACCATGTGAACCTTGCCAAAGGGCTGTCTGAGTGTCCTTGTGACATGAGAGCAAGATGGGAGCTGCACTGTCTTTTATGATCTACCCTGCAAGTTATACACAGCCACTTCTGCAGTATTTCACAGGCCAGCCCTGTTCACTGTGGGGGGACTCCAAGGCTGTGGATGCTGGGAGGTGGGAGTCACTGGGGGCCCGCATGGAGGCTGGCTACCATGGCTCTCCTAGCAGTCTGTGTCATGACCTTGGGCAGGTCACCAGGGCTCTCAGGATTGGAACAACGAGGGGAAGGCTACACTTAATCTGTGAGGCCCCTCTTGGCCTGGCTTTGTCTTTTTATTAAATGAGAGAGTCAGTCAGTGAATGAAAGAGTTAATGTGCTTACAAAAGCATTTCTCACAGAGAGTAGCTAGTTTGCCAGGGTCTGGCCCAATTCCTAGAACTGGGTAGCTTGTTTTGTAGGGGAGGGAGAGGGGGTCGCAGCAGCTGTCTGGGTTTCCCATCATCTCCCTTCTTGCTTCCGAGGTCAGGGAGATGGGAGGGGACTTGAACAGGTGGCTCCTGACTAGGCTGGCTTGGATCAATCCTGATACAAAGACACTAAGGATTTGGAAATGAACATGCAAGTGGGGGAAACTGGCAGGCTGCCCTTGGAAGGAGCTGGTCCTGGTTTTGCTCCTTTTAGGAGTTTTGCACCTGATTAATGATTCTGTTCAAGATGGATTAAGCTGCTGGAACCTTTCTTCATTTAGCAATGCCAGCTCTTTCCTCCTCCTAACACTTTTTTTTTTTTTTTTGGCTAATCTCATCTCCCCCACCCCTGACTTGTTCTTGGGGCAAACCATTGGTTCAGGATGAATTGGGTTTTCTTCTGGAAGGGAGGCTGAATGGCAGCCTCATGGACTACTCCCTGAGGTAAGAGACTAGGAGCCATTACAACCCAGGGGGGCTCAGGTTCAGAGCCCACCTGGACCCTTGACTCTGAGATTCTCTTGAGTCCCTCAGTAAATTTCACTTTGAACAAATATTGTCACTTACAGAGGTCAGTTCTTGGCTCTATTCTGCCTTCCACAGAAATAAGCAGGAGGGAGATAGGGAGCAGGCACCCAAACCAGGAAGTTGAAAGGTGTGGCTGTTATTCAAGATGCAAATAAAACCCTAAACCCGGCATCCCTCCTCCTTCTGTCCTCCTCCCCCATTCCTGTGAGAGCACAGTCTTGTGCACAGTCTTACACAAGGAATGTGAAGCCCCAGCATCATGGCCCTGTGATGGACATTGCAGCAGTGGAGCCCAAGTTTCTTCCCTATTCTCCCCCTTCCTGCATGGGGACCCTTTTAGCTCTGGTTGACCAGTCATCTGGCAAATCCCTCTTTCTGTAGATGCCTGTCAAGAGGATAGGACCTCGGTGACTGTGAGGGGTGAGGGGGCAACAAACAGATGAGGGGTTATGTTTGCAGCCTTCACTCCAGCCCAGCCCACACCTCTTTTTCATGGACTTTCTCTGCCCTCCTCCATGCTGTTCTTTATTCAGCAGGGACCCAAGGATCCCCCTCCAGAGAAAGTGGATCGTTGAGGGCTCAGGGTGCCAAGTACCCTGCGGCCAAGGAACTCGGCACAATGCTCCTTTATGCCTCGCTGTGCTCTCCTTCCTGGCCCGGCTGCCCCGTGCGTGGTTTTCCTTAGTCTTTCTTCACTATTTCTTTTCCAGTTGACTTAGTTATTATAGTACATGGATGGGGGGGGGAGGTAAGACCCTGGAGGCTGGGCCTGGCACCAGCATCTGAGCAGGAGGGGGGCTCCCTGGCCCTCCTGTGACTTCACTGGGGAGGTGGCACATCACATGCCCACCCACAGGGCCCTGGACCCACCCACCTTCCAGAGGCAGGGCGTGCCTCCTGGTCACAGCTTTCCTCTCGGTGTTCTGGCTCCCACCAGCCTAGGACATCCATAGAGAGTACTGAGTACGGAGTGGAGGTAAGGGAGGCCTCCTTTCTCAGCTTTAGACTAGGTGTGAAGTACGTTGACACACTTAAAAAAGGAATCTGCCCCAATTCAAGGCCAAGGATGGATGTTGAGGAGATTGGGACTCGGGGGACTTCCTGTCTGTGGACAGTATCTCAGTGTGGCTAGCTGTGCCTCTTCTGCCCTAACCAGCCCCATTTAGCCTCGCCCTGAAGTCGGGGTGGGGGGTGTTCCTGCTCATAGATTTGACTTCCTCCTTCAGTCACAGTTTTAGGGGGTTACTAGAACTTCTAAGACCTACACAACACAGCATTGACATTAAATATCTGCTTTACGTTTAAATAACTTTCTAAATAAAACTCTTCTAATTTGTAATCAGATAACTGGAGCTTCACTTTCAAAGTCACAGGCTTCACGGGGAAAATACAAAAGTTAATACAGAGAACAAAGTTCAGCCCGAGTCCTTGGCCACCTTGGTTTTCCCCATCATTTATGCCAACCCCAGACAAGTGAATACCTGCCATGTGTACTGCATGAGGACTCGGAGGAAATGAACAACTCATATTACAGTTGACAAAATGTAAAAGTGTGGAGAGTAACTGGGGGCAAATTTTCAAGTGTGATACTGTTCATGAAATCTGTCCAGAGCGTTGGACGTACTAAATGTGATTGCAAGGGGACTCTGGTCTGGGTTAGGGGACAGCCCCTGCTGAGATGCCCAGGCTGTTATAGGCAGAGACGGTGCTGTTAGGTGTCTGTACCACAGTACATATTCAAACACTCAGATACATCTCTAGCAGGCATTAAATAGATGCTGCTCTCCCTCTCCCCAAGCCCTCCCACAAATCTGTCTACTCCAGCCCCCCCAGGAACCTTCTGGAGCTTCTTAAAATGCAGCTGCTAAAGGGTTAAGTCCGGCATAGCTGGCGGCCAGGACCCTGTTTCAGTGTTACAGCTAGTATCCCTTGTCAAACATTTCGAGTATTACCCCTGGCTATATGGATGACTATAATATGTGTTGGCAGAGATATCTGGAAGGAGCTTTGCTGTGGCAATGCTTGAAGGTCTGATTCACTGAATCTGAGAGTGAGTTCTGGTACATGGGGGGGGGGGCCCATGGCATTAAACCCGTTCCTAGACATCGAAATTTGATTTATTAACATTGGCAACAGTTACAGGCCATCTTGCCAACAAACTTTCTGAAATTGAAATCACATGAAACTTTCCTAGTTCCTGCTAGTGCCACATACGCCCTTTCCTTTCTAAAGCAGCAAATTCACTTAAAAATAATTAAGAAAAGATTGATGGGATTTTGGAATTGTAATGAAAAATATGATCTCATTAGTAAGTCATGAGTCAGGGCCAGGCACTCTGTCAGATGTATGCACTTCTGCATAATTAGAAGAAGCTGATACAAGGGCAGCTAATAACGGCATGAATTAAAAAATTAAAATGGTTTCCCTTTATACTTTTTGGCTGTGCTGAGATTCTTCCTTTTGCAAAAATTCGGAAAGAGATCTCTTTCAAAAGAGCCCTATCAAATGGAACAGTTGGTGGAAAAGAAAATGGCAGTAGAAAGAATTAACAACACTAACTAAAAGGCGTCTTTGCACTGAATCTGTCCTCAAGTGTCATTTAGGTTACGGTCCGACATCAGAAATGCTCTCAGCCACTTATCTTCAAGAAGATAAATATACCTCTGAGGTGAGTGTATTTTGAAAAGAGCCACTAGATTAATCATATAAACTCCATATAATTTCTTATTTGAACTATACAACACACAAAGCGATTCTCCTTCAGAGCAGACGGATAAGCTCTGGGAAGGCCACAAAGAGCTGGGAGGGAGACAACAAACAGAATGACAGCCTCGTTTCTGCCGCTTCCAGCTGGGTGACCCTGGACTGACCAAGTCTAAGCCTTGATATACTCATTGATAAAATGGGGCGGGAAGAGCAGCCTGTGCGTTTGACTGTGAGATTCAAATGATATAATGTTTACAAAGCAGGCATTCATTCAAGATTGTTCCTCTCTCCCTTTTCCGTAGGAAACTTACTTAGTTGATATTTGAAAGTTAACAGTTTCCCTTCCTTTATTTCAGAGGCGGCTGAGTACCTCCCAGTGCAAGCTGTGGCAAAGGAATACAGTGAGGGAGGGATTTATAATCCTGTTGCCGGCGGGGTGTAAGGGATGGACAAGTGCTCATGGCTTGTACACGAAGCAAAATTGGGTTGGAAACTGAGGAAGCTCAAGGACACTAGAAGCTGCCAAGAGAGTGAGTGTGTGAGGTTTACAGGGAGCTGGCGCTCAGCTGGGATATGCTACTGTGCCCATGGTTGAAACACTGACGTCCCTCTGCCCTGAGCCCCCCCCCCCACTCTCACACCTTGGCTCCCTCCCCTGCCTTCCCCGATCCAGCAACAAAGGGTCAATGTCCATCATGGCAGGGACTTAGAGGCCCTCTTCTATCTATGGCCAGAGTTTTGTTCTGATTGGATGGTGCCTAGGATGTGGGGGTGGTCAATATTTTCAGTATCACCCCTGAGTGTGCGAGTGACAAGGGACTTCATAAGCTTGCTGGTGTATGAAGTGATCCTGACAAGAGGAGTGAGATTTTGACCAGCAAATCAGAGAGAGGGCATCCCAGGGAGAGGAATGGCATGAATGAAAATAGGGAAGAAACAAAATAAAGGCACTGATTTGAAAAACAGGAAGTGGGGGCACCTGGGTGGCTCCTGGGATCAAGCCCTACATCAGGCTCCTTCACTGGGAGCCTGCTTCTCCCTCTCCCACTCCCCCTGCCTGTGTTCCCTCTTTTGCTGGCTCTCTCTGTCAAATAATAAATAAATAAATAAATAAATAAATAAATAAATAAACAAAAAAGAAAAACAGTAAGTGGGAATTGGCAAGCTGGTAGGAGACAAGGATAAAAATGTTATCAGGATATATTGTTGAAGGTCTTGACCTTTAAATGAGGAGATTTAACTTTATTTAGTTGGGAGGCACTGAAGATTTTTGAGCAGGGAAGTGATGGAGTATTAACTTAAAAGAAATATATAAGAAATGACACAAGGCAGAAAAAAACAGAAAAAAACTCTGTAGCCAGGACAGAAGCATGGGACCCTGAATCAGGATGTTCTTAATGGAAATAAGAGGAAAAAATGGGTATAGAGATAAGTAGGCATTATCAACCAACTAAACATCCTTAAAAGTTCCTGAGACAGACAGGCTCCGACCCTGGTGTCACTTCCAGATAGGAACCCAGAAGAGTTTGAACCCCCTGGGAAGATAATTCCATGATGCTTCACATCCCTGACTTCCTTATCACCCAGAATGTGTATGCCTCCACTCAACTGTATTCTCATTCTCTTACTGGTGAGGGCCCCCTCGCCTTCCATACGCTTGCATTGTGAACCCTCCCCTTCCATAGTGCCTCTCAGTTAACCTGTACTGACCATCTCTTATGTGCCAGACTGTGTGGGGGCCTTTGTGTAGATTATCTGATGGAAAAACTTTACCTCCTTGTTTAGTTAAAGGCTATCTCCAGAGCTGTGGTAGGTGGATGTGGTTTTTTCATGCAAACCCCATGTATCAAGGACTTGAGATCAGTGGTCTTTTCATTCTTGGTTACCCACCGGCATTTCCGAATCATTACATCTCTACCCTAGTACAAAACTCCACATGCTCTTTGTGGATTTGCCATTTGATAGTATTACATTTTACCTCTCCTCCTCTATGGTATCTACTCAAATCCTGGCCATGCTTCTGTGTTCACTGAAGGCCACTGCACAGGTTTAATCTTCCATCCTAATGTTCTGAGTGACTTCAGGGTCCATTTGGACAATCCATATAAAACCAGCCCAGCGTGCCTGGGTGGCTCAGTTGGTTAAGCAACTGAATCTTGATATCAGCTCAGGTCAGATGTCAGGGTTGTGAGATCAGGCCCCGCATTGGGCTCCACGGTCAGTGGGGAGTCGCTTGAGATTCTTTCCCTCTGCCCCTCCACCTCGCATGCTCTCTCTCACTCTCAAACAAACAAACAAACAAACAACCAAAAAAAACCAGCTCAATATTCCTTCACTTCCCACTTCCACAATCATCTTCTTTATTTCAGCCACCTATTCCAATGGTGGACCCAAAATTTGGAACTACAGACCCTTGTCAGAAATAACACTCTCAAACTCTAATTTCTTGTCTTTCCAGCTTCCTCATGTCATCACCCACCTCCAATATAACGTTAAACACAAACGGTAAGAGCAGCTATCTTCATTCTGAATTTCAAAGGGAAATCTTTCAACATTTCTCTATTAAGTATATTTGCAAAGGTGAATTTATAAAACATTTTAATGCATCTTTTAAAATGATTTTCCTCCTTTTTTTTTGTTAGTGTGCTAAATTACGCTCATAGTGAACCAGTTTTACATTCATGTTATATACTCAAATTGGTCATGATACCTTGGATTTTTATACATTTTCAGAATTAGTTTGCAAATATTTGGCATTTTTGTATTTATGTTTGTAAATGACATTGGCCTGAAAAAAAATTTTTTTAACATTTTATCTATTTAACAAAGAGAGACAGCGAGAGAGAGAACACAAGCAAGGGGAGTGTGAGAGGGAGAAGCAGGCTTCCCGCCGAGCAGGGAGCCTGACGCAGGGCTCGATTCCAGGACTCTGGGATCATGACCTGAGCCAAAGGCAAATGCTCAACGGCTGAGCCACCCAGGCTCCCCGGACTGAAATTTTTAACGTTTTTCATGTAATATCCTTGGCAGGTTTTGATACAAAGTTATGATAGCATAGTATAATGAGTTGAGGAACATCCTCTCTTTTTCATGTATCTGGGAAGTTTTGTGAGATTGGTTTTATTTCTTTCTTACATGTTGATAGAGTTCACAGGAAAAGCCATTTGGGCTTGGACTTGTCTTTGGGGGGATGTTTTAGAATTACAGATTCAGCTTCTTTTATAGTTATAGGACTACCCAGGCTTTCTATTTCTTTCTTTTTTTTTTTTTTGGTCAGTTTTTTTAAATAAAAAATTTCAAAATTTTACATAAAGTTATTTATAGCATATTCTTATTATCTTTTGAATGTCTGCAAGTTCTATAGTGATGTCTCTTTTTTCAATCCAAATTTACTTTGCATTCCTTCTCTCTTTTTTCTTTGAGCAGGCTTATCCAAGATTTATCAATTTAACAAATGTTTTAGAAGAACCATTTTTTGGCTTTATTGATTTTTTTTATTTTATGTTAGTTTGCTATTCCATTAATGTATATTCTTTTTTTTTTAATATATATATATTATGTTAGTCACCATACAGTACATCCCCGGATTCTGATGCGAAGTTCGATGCTTCATTAGTTGCGTATAACACCCAGTGCACCATGCAATATGTGCCCTCCTTACTACCC
>NC_048218.1:207674943-207675198 GCF_002007445.2 Ailuropoda melanoleuca
GGAGCCTGATGTGGGGCTCGATCCCATCACGCCGGGATCACGCCCTGAGCCGAAGGCAGACGCTCAACCGCCGTGCCACCCAGGCGCCCCCCACTCTCGCCACTATTATTCAACATAGTACTAGAAGTCCTTGCAACAGCAATCAGAAGACAAAAAGGGATCAAAGGTATCCAAATGGGCAAAGAAGAAGTCAAACTGTCTCTCTTTGCAGATGACATGATACTCTATATGGAAAACCCAAAGGAATCCACTCCC
>NC_048218.1:207675428-207701213 GCF_002007445.2 Ailuropoda melanoleuca
TTGAAAGATATTGAGGAAGACATAAAAAGATGGAAAAATATTCCATGCTCATGGATTGGAAGAATTAACATAGTTAAAATGTCCATACTACCCAGAGCAATCTACACTTTCAATTGCTATCCCAATCAAAATACCGAAGACATTTTTCAAAGAACTGGAACAAATAGTCCTTAAATTTGTATGAATCCATTAATGTATATTCTTACCTGTTTTATTTTCTTCTTTCTACTTTTAATTTGGTGTTTTCTGCTACTCCAGTTCTAACTTTTGAGAGATGATTAACTAATTAATTTTCAGCCTTCTTTGTGTGTGTGTTTTAAAGATTTTATTTATTTTTTTGAGAGAGAGAGAGTGAGTGAGAGGGAGAGAGAGAGAGGGAGAGAGAATCTGAAACAGACACCGCACTGAGCACAGACCCCGACACTGGGCCTGATCCCACAGCCACAATATCATGATGTGAGCCAAAACCAAGAATTGGATGCTTAGCTGACTGAGCCACCCAGGAGCCCCTTCTTTGTGTTCTTTTTAAAAGATTTCTGTTTTGAAGTAATCTCTACACCCAACGTGGAATTAAACTCACAACACAAAGATTAAGAGTTGCAAGCCTCACTGACTGGGCCAGCTAGGCACCCCTCAGCCTTCTTTGTTCACACAGCATTTAAGGCTACAGATTTTTCCCCAAATAATGCTTTAAATGTATCCCACTAGGTTTGTACATAATCTTCTTCTTATCATTCAGTTTGAAATATTTTATAGTTTCTACTGTTTTCTTTTTGTTACTCCATGAGTTATTTAGAATTATGTTTCTTACTTTCCATCAATATATAGATTTAAAATTTCTGTTAATGATCTCTAGCATAATTGGATTTTGGTAAGGGAAAGCATTGTTTACTTTGATCATTTGACAATTGTTGAGACTTCCTTCATGAGGCAGGATATGATTAACTGTATGTAAATGTTCCCTGTGCACTTGAAAAAGTATGTATTCTGCAACTTCAGGTGGAGTGGTCTATTCATATAATTTAAGTCAGTTTCTTTTTTTCTTTTTTTTAAAGATTTTATTTATTTATTCGACAGAGATAGAGACAGCCAGCGAGAGAGGGAACACAAGCAGGGGGAGTGGGAGAGGAAGAAGCAGGCTCCTAGCGGAGGAGCCTGATGTGGGCCTCGATCCCATAACGCTGGGATCACACCCTGAGCTGAAGGCAGATGCTTAACTGCTGTGCCACCCAGGCTCCCCTTAGGTCAGTTTCTTAATCTTGCTATTCAAATTATATATAGTTTTACTGATTTTTTTCTTATTCTAATAATTACTGAAGAGGGGTGTGTAGAATCTCCTAGGATAATTCTATTGAATTATTTACTTAACTATAGGATGTGGGTCTATTTTATTAGGTTTATATTTATGATTCTTAGAATGTATGCCCCTCACCTTTATCTGGAACATGAGGACACTCTGCCAAACCTCTGTCCACCTTCTCCAACTGCTCCCACTGGCTTTTTGTCTGACCAACTGCTGTTCATCTTTTAGAACTTGGTTTAATGATGTTTTTTCAAGAAAGACCTGCTTAATTCCCCAGATTTGGGTTAGGTAATTATCTTCTGTATTACCAAAGTGTTATCTGTGAAATTGAATCCAAAGACTTACCATATCGTATTATAACTTCCTAATTTCTTAGTCTGAATCCTTCAATGTTAAAGGGAATCTCCCAGGGGCACTTGGCTGGCTCAGTTGGTACAGAATGTGGCTCTTGATCTCAGGGTCATGCGTTCAAGTCCCACATTGGGCATGGAGCCTATCTAAAAAGAAAAAAAAGAAAAGGGAATCCTCTAATCTTTAAAATCCTGTGATGACAGGAGAAATACAGATCTCCCTCTTTCTCTTTTAAAAATATTTATATATCTATGTATATATGTGACTCTACCCCCAACATGGACCTCAAACTCACAACCCCAAGACTGAGCCAGCCAGGTGCCCCAGGCCTCTTCTGCCATTGGATTAGTTATGCCTTGTAAACCAAAGAGGCTCAGTAAATATTTATTGTATGAGTAAATAAATTAATGCTCCCAAGTTAGGCAGTTCACTTTCAACTTCTATGCATACAGCTTCTAACCCATTTCTGGCTCTTGACTCTTTTTTTCTGAGCCTCTTGTTCTACTCTACCTGCTTTAACCTCTAGATCCTTTCTAATGTGGGGCTGCCCATTCCAAATGATCTTACCAGATGCCTCACCCTTGGGTCTATAAAATGTTGTAGGTCTGCCCTGATTTTTCAGTCCACATACCTTCTATGCCTAGACGCCATTGTGTTACTGCCTTTAATCATAGTCCTAAGGCTGGCTGAGACTTTACATTGGTTCTGACATGGCAGAAAGACTATAAGAATCATTTAGGGGCACCTGGGTGGCTCAGTTGGTTAAGCACCTGTCTCTTGATTTTGGCTCAGGTCATGATCTGAGGGTCCTGAGAACAAGCCCCTTATCTGTCTCCATGCTGAGCATGGAGCCTAATTAAGATCCCCACTCCCCACCCTGGCTCATGAGCAAGTGCTCTCTCTCTCTCTCTAGAAAAAAGGAATCATCTAGATCGGCCTGGGATATGCTTCAGAATCAGAATTTCTTTGGAGTTATTGTTTCTCTTTTGTTTCCCACTTCAGCCTGCTTTTTTGATGGTTGACAATGCCTGTTGTCTTGTTTACTTGCTTTGCTTAGATGTGGCAATTCATCCTTCTCTTTCTGCTACCTTGTTCCTAGGACTTCATGGATTTTGAGCCATCACCCAGTCAACCATACTTCAGTCCTGGCTCTCTTTTGGCCATAGCCTGCAGGAGGCTACCTGGGTTTGACTAACTCCCATAATCTCCTTACTCGAGGCACACTGCGCCTTCCTGCTGCTCACCTTGGTTCTTTGCCAAGTCTGTGATCCAGAGCAGCACTTGCTGACTGTGGACCCCAACAAATCCATTTACCAGCACCACATCAAATTTATCAAAAGCCAATGTCAGTGCACCTGGGTGGCTCAGTTGTTTGAGTGTCCAACTCTTGACTTCGGTTCAGGTCATGATCTAGGGGTCGTGAAATTGAGCCCTCCCTGCCTGGGGCTCTGTGCTGGGCATGGAGTCTGCTTGAGATTCTCTCTCTGCCCCTCCCACATCCTTCCCCACCTGCTCAAGTGCACGCATGCATTGTCTCTCTAAAATACACCCCCAAAACAAAAAGGCCAACGTAATAAGGGACACCTGTTGACTCAGTTGGAAGAGCATCTGACTCTTGATCTTAGGGTCATGGGTTTGAGCCCCACGTTGAGTACAGAGGTTACTAGAAAAATAAATAAACTTAAAAAAAAGTCAATGTAGTATCATGTTCACTTACTGAAAAGTTAATGATAGAGTAATCTGTGTAAAGCCTTACAAATCAAGGAGTAATTTACCATTCCAAAATTTGTTTTATTTCTTCTCTTTTTTCTCTTAGAATTTATATTTAATTTCTCTAATCCATAAATTTGCGGTTTGCCTTAGCTCTATAGTCATGCATACAGCCAGTAATAATAGAAGCATAAGAAGTTAGAGTTGAGAGATTCCTGGGTGGCTCAGTCGATTAAGCGTCTGCCTTCACCTCAGGTCATGATCCCGGGGTCCTGGGATCGAGTCCTGCATCGGGCTCCCTGCTCAGTGGGGAGTCTGCTTCTCCCTCTGCTGCTCCCACTGCTTGTGTTGTCTTTCTGTCTCTGTGCCAAATAAGTAAATAAAATCTTAAAAAAAAAAGGTATTAAAAAAAGTTAATAGTTGAAAAAGCATTCAAGATAAAACAGTACAACTTTTCATTTTATAGATGAAGAAACAGACCTAGAGAAGTCAAATAGATTTGCCTGAAGTCGTTTACTTCTTTTTACAGAAGAATGCCTGGGTTTATGGGCAACTCTACAACACAAAATGCAAGGTTGTTTTTGAGTATACGTACCTATTATTTAAATGTTACAGGGTGCTGACAAAGGAAACAACAAAACTAAAAGGCTATTTATGGAATGGGAGAAGATATTTGCAAATGACATATCTGATAAAGTCTTAGTATTCAACGTATATAAAGAGCTTATACAACTTAACACCCCCAAAATAAATAATCCAATTAAAAAATGGGTAGAAGACATGAACAGACATTTCTCTAAAAAAGACATCCAGATGGCCCACAGACACATGAAAAGATGCTCATCATCACTTATCATCAGGGAAATGCAAATCAGAACTGCAGTGAGATATGACCTTGCACCTGTCAGAATAGCTAAAATAAAAAACTCAAGAAACAACAAGTGTTAGCCAGAATGTGGAGACCAAGGAATACTTGTGCACTGTTGGTGGGAATGCAAACGGATGCAGCCACTACGGAAAACAGTATGGAGGATCCTCAAAAAGTTAAAAATAGAACTACCTTTATCTAGCAACTGCACTACTGAGTATTTACCCAAAGAATACAAGAACACTAACTCAAAGGGATACATGCACCCCTATGTTTATAGCAGCATTATCTACAACAGCCAAGTATGGAAGCAATCCAAGTGTCCATTAATTGATGAATGGATAAAGAATGTGTGTGTGTGCGTGTGTGCGCACACAGACATGTACACACACACAGACATATACACACAATGGAATATTAGTCATGAAAAAGAATGAAATCTTGGCATTTCAAACGACATGGATGGCACTACAGGGTATTATGCTAAGTGAAAGAAGTCAGTCGGAGAAAGACAGATACCATATGATCTCACTCATACGTGGGATTTAAGAAAAAAAAAAAAAGCCAAACAAGCAAAGGGGAAAAAATAAGAGAGAGAGAGAGATAAGCCAAGAAACAGACTCTTAATTCTACAGAACGCACTGATGGTTACCCAGGGGTGGTGGGTGGGGGGATGGGTGAAATAGGTGATGGGGATGAAGGAGGGCACTTGTCCTGATGAGCACAGGGTGGTGTACGGAAGTACTGAATCACTATATAGTACACCTGAAACTCACATTACACTCTATTTTAGCTAACTGGAATTAAAATAAAAACTTAAGAAAAAAACCAAAAGGAAAATAAATAAATGTTACTGGGTGCTGACCTGTTAAACAAGACTTACAAACTACTAAGATAAGTAAATGAAGTTGGTTTTTTGTTTTGTTTTGTTTACTTATTTAACTTGTTGCTTGTTCAAACTAAACTGCGCTGGATTCATGTTGAGCTGTGTGCTTACCTGCAAATGATAATGGTTTATACTTGTAAGCACCTTCCTTAATGAGGCACTACTCTGAGCACTTTATATCTCATAAAGTTATCTGTTTCTCATAAGTTATCTATATCTCTGTTTCTCACAAGTTAGGAAATAAAGGCTGACATGGTAAAGTAGACCCTTTATCATTCCCATTTTGCAGATGAAGAAACTGAGGCATGATGACACAGAGTAATCTGCCTAAGGTCACAGCACTGGTTAGTGTCATAGCTAAGCAATCCGGTGCCAGAGTGGGGGTCTTCATTGTGTCTACCCAGCCTATGCTGATGGCTCTTCTTCCCTCTCTCCCGATAATGGCTTTCCTCTGCTTTCACTGGGACAAGGTTCTGATGCACCTAGATGCCCTCGCTGGTCATCTGTCTCCTGCAAGTTCTCAGGGAAAGCTAGAACTTCTCTTTTTCCCTCTTGCAGCACTTCTTTGCTCCTGTCCCCTTACAGTGCCCAACCTGTCACATTTGGTATTCACAGAAGACAGCACAGTGCCTGGCACTCAGCGGACGTAGTAAATGTGCTCTAGTCCCGTTTAATCAATAGTAATTGAAGGAATCTGAAAGATAAGCAGTCTCTACAGGCATAAACTCAATGCCATAGATCTATTGATTTTTTTGCCTTACTAATGGGTAATGGATAGTTTTCACTGACTCTTGATGGGCTCAAATGATTAGAAAATAGTCATATATAGAAGCACCCCGAGCAGACCCACAGCAGAATTACAGAATTGTTGGTGTCTGTCTTTTGTTTTCGAAATCTTGAGACCTTCCCACCTCTGCTTTCTGAGGCCCTCTCACTAATCCAGGCACCCCGCACACCCTTTTTACATTTTAGTCCTTATCAAAAGGTCTGGTTCTCTGCTTGTCCACAAGGTTGGCAAACATGACAAATGAGTTCAATGTCAAGGCTGAAAGAGCGTTCAAGCCTCTGGTCGGTAATGTGTCCTGGATGGAGTTGGGAGTTCTGAATGCTTTTGCTCTTCTCAATTTGGCAAAATAAGGTGACAGAAAGAGATAATGACCAGGATTACGGTAGCTACGACTTATGCAGCCAGACACACAGTAATCATTTCACATGCATTATTGTGTTTGTAGTCTTCATGGCATCTATTTGAGATAGCTATTGTATCCTGTTTCTCACAAGCTAGGAAATAAAGGCTGACACGGTATGTCTACAGTTCTGCATCTCATGAACGGCAAGGCTGGAATAACAACTCTTAAACTGGCTGGCTCAGAGCTTGCTCTCTTGACCCCTACTATAAACTTTCACGCACCATGATAGTCTGTGAGCTGGGAGGCATGGCCAAAACTTTAATCCAAATTATTAAAATCCTGTTGTAGAGTTTAGTAACTGAGGGAAATAGTGAGGAAATATTTTTGGACATAAGGGCCAAGTTGTTGCTCCTAAAATCCCATCACCTGATCTCTTATTTATTTGGATTTGGCAAGTGTGAAGGTAAGAAAATTGGAAGGGACAGGTTAGAGTGAGTCCCTCAGGCCTTCTGTAGACTGATTCAATACTCCACTGGCCAAACCAATTATCCCTTTTCGGCTTTTACCAGGAAAAGGCCAGAAGTTTGTCAAGGATCATTCATCCTTCTGTTAGCAAAACAAACCTCCCACCATCCCCTGGAGAATAAGTCCATTACAGAAGGGAATAGATGTGAGTTCTTCGGAGCTTTCAAAGAACTTAATGGGGAGTTAAAAAAAAAAAAAAAAAGCTTCTGCAAAATGTAAGAAATACTGAAGTGAAAATTCCCTGGATAATCTGGTTGTTAAAGTGATTGTACCAAAGTTAAAAATCTCTCAGATATTTGAACATTCCTGTTCTTGGAGCTAGTAATACTAAATATATTTGTAATGTCATTGTTGGTATTTTCATTGTAAGTTAACAATGTGCCTGCATGCACTGTTTGCTTAATTGAAGAAGTTGGTTTACAACAAGGAGTATTGTATCAGCATACAGTTTATTTTATTTTTTAAAGATTTTTAAAATTTACTCGACGGTGGGGGGGAGAGCACAAGCAGGGGGAGCGCCGACAGAGGGAGAGGGAGAAGCAGGCTTCCCCACTGAGCAGGGAGCCTGATGCAGGGCTCGATCCCAGGACCCTGGGATCTTGATCTGAATTGAAGGCAGATGCTCAACTGATTGAGCCACCCAGGCGCCCCCAGCATACGGTTTAGAACAACCCAAGCTGGCTGGGTCAGTGCCACAGCGTTAGGTATTATGTGCAAAAGAGTAGCCATAACATCCATTTATGACGAATTCAGTGTGTGATCTCAGGCAAACCATTCAATTTTCTATTGGTCTCAGTTCCTTCCACTATAGAATAAGGGCTGGACAAGATGACTCCTAAGAATTTCTTAGAAGTTCTTTCTTAGCTGGGAGAGTCTCATCCTAATGGTGATATTTATGTGTTAATTTATTCATCCCTTAACCATTCATTAATTATTAATCCCTTCAAGCATTTATTTATTAAGAGTGCGCACCAGGCACCAGGCATTCATGCTCCATGGTAGGAATAGATACAAGGACAAAAAGACACAATCTCTCCCCTCAAGGAGTTGACAGGCTAGTGGAACTGGGCGTGTCTCAAAGCAGGGTTGACTCTGGGTACACATAGTAAGGGCCACCCATCCGAAAACGAGCTCCAGAATTTTAAACTTAATATTCCCATACTACATAATCCTTTGGTTTAAAGCAATATCTCTCAGTGTGTGTTCTTTGGAAAATTAATTTATTCATTTGACAGGTGTTTCCTGAGTGCCTGCCTACTCTGAGCTGGCTAAGCGCTGCCTTCAGAAAAGGTTCCACCATCAAGTAAGTTTGGGAACAAAGCGGAGGCTTCTTCTGCTCACTAACATGTAATATGACCCATACTCTGCAGAATTTCTTGTCACGGGGTCCTTATTTGGGGGGAAGAGCTCATAGGACACGTGTTGTACAGTTCACACTTTGATCAAGTACTGACAGTCCCTCTGTCTCGCCAGCAAGGGTGGAACTGTGTTGTTTGGTGGGAGGCTCATAAACAGAAGGCTATCCAGGCATGTATCACTCAACATCTGAACTGGAATTAGACTATTGCAGATAGCTCTCTCAAAATAGTCTTCCCAGAAACTTGATTTAAGTCCATCTCTTTCTTGAGATGGCATTCATTTCAGTATAGACGTAGAGTATTAGATGAACTACATTTTTAAGGTCTTGGGAGAAAAAAGCAGCTGGAGCTCACCGTAAAGAGCTATGTCACCTGATTTATTAGAAATAAGGCTGTTATTTCTGTGGGTGATGTCTCTGTTCTCAGTCTGCTGGAAGAGAATGGGCCAAAATATACTAATTGGATGAAAAGGAAATTACAGGAATTTGGAGATGGAGCCGATGAAAACACAACCAGCACTAATCAAAGGCTAATTATTCTCAACTGGCAAGATGGCCACCTGGGGGTGTGAGTGACACAGACAGGCCAGGAGAGGAGGAGCCAAGGCCGGGCCTGGAGGCCACTGGCTGAGGGTGAACGCTTCCAAGAGATTGTTTTCTGCGAGTGTTTCTGATTAGCCAAGACATGTTTCTGGGTTTGTATCCTCTTGTTTACCAGAGGAAGGGCTGGCTGGGGGGCTGGGGGGCTGGGGGTTCTGGGCCACAGTGCTGATTGCGGTTAAGAGGACGACAATTTACATTTGTACGGCACTCCCTGGAGGGCTCAGAGCTCTGGGAGGAGTGTTGTTTGCTTCCTCCCTTCCTAACTACATTTTAATGTTAGATGATCAGATTAAGGCGAAGGAAAAAAAAACTTACAGAAGGGCCTTGACAATGCGAAAGGGAGGAGGGGCTGCCTGGCCAGGACCTCTTGGTGGCTGTGCGTGGGAAGGACAGGAGGGCCAAGTACTTCCCACCGTCTCCTCCCCACAGGCTCCGGTCCAGTTCTGCATCCAACTGCCTCACCAGCGGCCTCACTGTGGGCTGCAATCTAATCACCCCATTTCTGAAGCAGTCGGGATAGCTCTTGTCAAAAGCTCTTCCCAGGACTTAAGACCATCCATTCCTTGAGATGGTATCCATTTCCAGGGGGTTAGTTTTTGTAATTAAAAAAATTTTTTTAACATTTTTAATTTTTTTAAAGTAATCTCTACACCCAACGTGGGGCTCGAACTGACCACCCCCAGATCAAGGTTGCATGCTCCACCGACTGAGCCAGGATATAGGACATAATATAGGAAACAGTGAGCTCCGGCTGAAAGTCAGAGTGGGTTACGATATAACATGTCCTCACCTGGAACTCGCTGGAACAGTGAGGTGAGGTTTTCCGAGCGACTCCACCTTACCCTCAGGTTATCCTAATTCGAGATATGTCCAGAAACGCTCTCTAGGGTCTGGGATTTCTAGCAACACCTACACGGAATGGAACCACACCAATGAATCTTTTCTGAGTATTTCTGCAAATAAATTACCCAGCTTGTTATTTCTGGCCATTTTTTTTTCCCCAGGCAAATACTGAAATCACTGTATTTCAACAATGGGAGGAAGGGGGCTCTTTGGAATAATGGGGAAAACTGTGATGCAGGGAGACCAGACTTGGGTCAATGCGGCAAATGGTAAAGGAAAACCATGCTCTCCCCTTCCCTTGGGAGCCCCGCTGCCTGAGGAGCTGGTGGGGAGCCTGGCAGTCTGGTGAAAGGAAGAGGGGGAGACCAGATAGGGCTGATACAGCTTCTGATCAGGCAATTTAAGAGCCAGGAATATTGGTGCGCAGACTGAATTTAGGGGAAAATAAATCTTGAATTATGAGGAGGCATCGAGGTCATCTAATCCAGGGCCCCACCCGAGGCAGTCATCTTTGCTCCGTGTTCGATCTGCACTTGAACCCATCTACTCGCGAGGGGCCACTGCCTCCCCGGCAGCTCATGTCGGCGGCTGAAAAGTTTCTTCTTAGATTGGGCCTGTTTACACCCTGGTAACTTCTACCCTTCGGAATAACAGAAGCAAGTACAGCTAACTGTGACCAACAAGGGACTGAACTGTATGGGTCCGCTTACCTATTTGCAGATTGTTTTCTTGGATAAATGCAGTACAGTACTTTAACTGTACTTTCTCTTCCTTAGGATTTTCTCAGTAACATTGTTTTCTCTAGCTTATTTCATTGTAAGAATACAGTAAATAATACAAATAACATACAAAATATTTATGCTTTATGCTATCGGTAAGGCTTTCAGTCAACAGTAGGTTATTAGTTCAGTTTTGGGGGAATCAAAAGTTATGCGTGGATTTTCGACTGTGCAGGGTTGGGAGGGTGGCCCCAACCCCTCAGTCGACTTCCTTTTCCTACACCATTTTCTACACCCTTGCCTTTCCGGTAGTTGAAGAAAGACACTAGTCCCTACCCATATTCTCTGCTCAGACAAAGGCAACATCACAGGAAGTAAGTAAGTGCAGACAGAGTCTGCTTGGAGTTAGGAGATACCCTCCCATCCCCAACCAGGAAAAAAATGCTAGATGTAAATCTTGAAGTAATTTTCCTGACCAAATCTTTTAGGAGACACAAATATTAAGCCAACAGTGATAATATCTGGAAAAAATAGTGTCACCTTAAAGACCTTCTTCTCTGGGACACCTGGGTGGCTCAGATGGTTAAGCATCTGCCTCCAGCTTAGGTCATGATCCCAGGGTCCCGGGATTGAGCCACACATCGGGCTCCTTCCTCTGCCTGCCGCTCCCCCTGCTTGTTCTCTCTCTCTCTCTCTGACAAATAAATCAATAAAATCTTAAAAAAAAAAAGATCTTCTTCCCTATTCCTGTCAAATCTCTCAAGTAAAGATGTTATTATGAAAAATTCTTAAAAAGACGAAGACAAGGAAAAACTATTTGCAAAGCATACAGAAAAGGAATATTATTCCTTTTTTTAAAAAAACTTATTTTAAATAGGTTCCGTGCCCTACATGGGGCTTGAACTCATGACCCTGAGATCAAGAGTCACACGCTCTACTGACTGAGCCAGCGAGGCGCCAAAAGACATACTATTTTAATAAAGTGCACTTACACATCTATGTATCTAATGGGCAAACAACGGCTAACGGAAGTTATCCTCATGAACCAGGGTGATCTGCATGTACAAAGTCACTGAATTCTTACAAGACTCATGAGCTACATGTTACCCCATTTTACAGATGCAGAAACTGAGGTGCGGCTACTTGCTCAGGGTCAAACAGCTGACGAGTGAGACAGAAGCGGAGCCCAGGCGGTCCCTGACCACTCCACCGTGCTGCCTCTTGGGCACAGTGATGTAGCCAGAGAGGGAGGGAAAAAAGAGAAGCCCCAGCGGCCGTGAGGGGCATGCTGGTGAGGCACTGAGATACCATCGCTTTAGAACCTTCAAAGGAAAACATCTGGTATTTGTGAAGTCGCAGACAGGTAAGCGCTCGCTTGTGCTGCTGGGACTTCGCAGCCTTTCTGAAGAACGATTAGCATCAGGTAACCCAAGATGTGCACGTCTTTTGATTCAGAAGGGCTATTTATAAGAAATTATCCTGAAGAAATACATAAGAATGTCTGCAAGGTCTAGTTAACAAAGATATGCAGAGTGCTCATGGAGGAGTCACCGTGATATAGAAAAGTTAGAAAAAATACTAATTTTCAGCCCTGGGAGATTGATTGAACCGGGTGGGACACATTCATGACGCAGGACACCAGGTGACCCATAGAAAAATGTGCAGAAGAATTTTTAATACAGGGCAACCCATATATGATACAAGTGAAAAAAACCCCGAGGTTTCAATGTAAGAATAAACTGCTATTTTCTCCTTTCTGGTTAATGAAATAAATGTTTCTATAAGCAGTGAGAAATGAGTGTAAAGATACACGCTAAGTTGTAAATAATGATTATTTCTTATAATGGCAATTTTAATTCTCTTCTTTGAGTCTATTGTATTTACATTTCTTTCTAAGTTGAATGCACAAAAATCTAATAATAAAGTAATAGGCAAATAAAAGTCATTTTTAATTAAAAATGGGAAGGCAAGAATAAGCAGAAAAATCCAAAATGAAGAACCCTATTGGGATCCTCCTATCCTCCATGGCACCTTGTCAGCGTCCACAGGGGGGGTCTCTGAAAAACGGTGATTATAGTTTTGTCTCGCCATTAAAACAAAAATCCCATCAGGACACAGTAATTTTCTTGTAGAGGAGAGAGGTGTTGGTGAGGGAATCAGAGTAGAATGAATTTTTCCTCTCCCTCAAATGTGTCCATGAGAGTTTCATACCTGAGTACGAAATCCCTCGAGAAGAGCAAGGATGTGTTTAGTTTCTGTCTTAGCCACCATTTCTAAAGAGGTGAAGTCGTCCCTGTGACCCCCAGGACACCCCCCTTCATGGGGACTGAGGGTCTCCAGGCAAATTCCACTTGGTGAAGGGATGCTGTCTTCCTTTAGCAGATGTCCCCCAAAGTCTGTGCAGGGATGTGTGTAGCTCTCAGCAGTGCACATAAGGGATGGGGTGCATTTATGCATTACCTGTGCCTCCAACCGTGAATGGCTGACAGCAGGTTTCAGGACAGCTTGAGGCAGCAGCACCCAGGTCTGGGCTGAGGCCTGCCGGGAGGAGGGCTCTTGTTCCCTGGCCAGAGAAGAAAGTCCTGTTTCCTGCGGGGCTCAGAGGGTCCACACCACTGCTGAGCTCCTCTCCAACGCTCTAAACCCTGGAGTGCCAGAAACAGTAACTCAGAAATCTCCTTTCTGTCTAGGCATCCTCCTCTTTCCTCCCTGGGGCGTTAAAATTAGAGAGAGAGAGAGAGAGAGGTGTTTTAAGCCCAAATATGGTAATTTAATGGCATTCTTCAAAAGGACATGATCTTTTTACAAGTCTCAGGTGACTATCAATATTATCTGAATATCCTAAGGCAGGAAAGTTAAATCTATAGACTATTTAGTCTTCTTGGCAGGTGATGTGAATGGTTTTCTTGCTTGGGCTTGCCAGAAGCACGAGCAGAAAGAGACCTGAGTTTTGGGATTCCCCACTGCTCCCCCCACCATCTGGTGTGGTTCCATTTCCCTTACTTATTCCCCATTTCCACTGTGGGTATCATCACCCACACAGTTCCTCAAACTAGAAAGTTGGCCTCATTCCTCCATGAGCCCAACCTCCCCGCCAGTAACCAAGCCTGCCCATTCTCCTTCCGACATCCTTGGGAGTATCAGCTTCTCTGACATTGCCCTGGTTCAGGATTTCTTTTTGTGTTTTATCCACCTATAAAATATAAGTTTAAAGGCCAACTTAGAAAACAAAGAAACTGCTTCTAGTTCATCTCTGGAATGAGAGAGAGTTTGTCCTCAATCAGAGTAGCACGTCCAGCAGCAGAGACTTACTATAATTACAAACTAGGAGGTAGGGAGAGCAGTCCTGCAAACAGATGAGTAATCGAGGAAGATAAAGTAATAACTGGTGAACAGCAGTAAGAGATAAATCAGGGTCTGACAGCATCATTTAAAATGGACCAAATAAATGTGCTTTGTCGCTTACACATACTTGTCTCACTATGGCAGGACACTGTGCAAGGCTGTGTGTTTAGCAAACAGAACCCCGAGACAAGAACAAGGTTGGCCAGTGTGAAGGTCGGTGGCAAAGATGGTGGATGGCTGACGCAGCTCCAGGTAGCAGAACAGTAGAGCTGCCGAGGGCAGCAGAGAAAACCAAAGGAACCAGCCTGGACCCATAAGACCAGACTGGACCGCGAAGTTGGGAGCGCAGAGATGCAAGCAAACACACGGGCCAGGGCGTGGGAGAAGAGGGGCATTCAGAGGGACCTCTGATCCCTACAAAGGCATCCTGGTCTTAGCTGTTCCCACCGCCTGAACTGCTCCTCCCCCTGAACAGGCACGGAGGCCATCTCCTTCATGAAGTCCTCCGTGTCCACTCAGGTACTCTATCCATCACTCTGTGTGATTTCTCTGACAAGCGCTTATCATCCCCGTTACTTTCTCACTTCTTTGTTAGTATTTTCTGTGTCTCCCAACGAGGATGTGAGCTCATCTCAGGCAGCAGAGTCTGGGACTGCAAGGCATGCAGTGGGCGCTCAATAAATAGTACTGTGTGACTGATGGAGCCCTTGCCTGCACAAGATTCCTGCTTTCGTGTCATTAGCCAAAATTTGGTCCACATCCACGCCTGGCTGCTAAGGACACTGAGAACTGTAGTCGTCCAGCTCTACTAATGCGCCCTACTGAGCCATCTGGGGCTCTACAAAAAGGAGAAAGAATTTGGGGAGATAAGCAGCAGGCTACCGCACAGCTTTTCTGTACTTATAAAACTTTGGCAGCATTCAAGTTTACCTCCACCCCTATCACTCTCAGGAGGTGAGATACTGAGACTATCTCGTGTGCAGGCTGTCCACATTCCCTCCACTTCAAGTTCCTCGCACCTTCACCCGTTCTCTCTTCTCTTGCTCAAGGCCACTCCTTTATGTGTTCTCCATCCTCTTTCCCCACATTGTCTAGCACTTGGCTCCATCTACTCTCTCTCTCTCATTCTCTACCTCATGTACTCTGGGGTACCCAGGGAGCGAACAGGGAGCAGTGGCAGAGGCCAACAACGGGGGACCTGGAAAGGGTGGTTGAGGACGGCCTCCACAAAGAGGTGACGTTGAAGCCAAGACCTAAAGTAGGAGGAGGATCCATCATGTGAAGAGTGGGGTTGGCCAGGGTGGGAGTGGAGGCAGGGAAGTGCTTGTGCAGAGGAAGGGCTACAATTGAAGGAAGAGTTAGCCTTTTGGGGGAAATGAAAGAAGAGATGTATATGAATGCTGTGGGCGAGTGGGAGTGGGGAGAGCCTCCATGTGAAGGAAGAGGGGTAAGCAGTGGCCAAACCTGATGGGGCTTTGAGAAGATCAGAGGAGCTTGACCTCACCTGAAAGGCAACGGAACACGGTAGATACATGGTGAGCAATGAAACGGCATTGTTCCTTATTCCCATTGAGCTTACATTCTAGGATACTCCAAGAATCTTACAAGTTACAAAGGATCACACTTGGAGCTTTGAGGCACACAGTCTTCAAGCTCTTGGAGGAAGATCTTTGAGCTCCTGGAGGAATATGGGTATGTTCTTGGGAGTTTGAAAAAGCTCCATGAGAATTTTATAATTTTTTATTTTTGTTTTGAAAAACAATATGACATTTTCTAAAGTATCTGATGATCGGCTTAAAATTGCAAGTTACTACACAATATTAGGGCTAGCGTATGTGTCCTGGTTACTGGCCTTCTCCCTCCCTCGAATTCATTCTCCACCCTTTCCCATTCTGTTGCTGGCCCTGGGGAACCTGGCCTGCATGGATTGTACCAAGAAACTCCCTCGTCTCTGAGTGTCTGCTTTAGTTCAGCTAATGGGGAGCCCAGGCAGAAGAGGAAGAGGACAGGAATCAGGTTATCCTGCTAGATCTCTCCCCTCAAAGTCGTCCCTGGTCATGTGTGACCAGAGACCAAAGTCCACATCTCCTTTCAAGGCAACTTCTCTACTCGACTCCTTCCTTCTGTCCTTTCTGTCTGGTGGCCTGTCCCTGTCCCTGGATTCTGCCTGAAATCCCTGCCCCCGTCTCGCTTGCCCTCAGCAGCTCTTCTGTGGTTACTGGCACAACTACTGAACTCCCACCCCCACATCCCTACACACCCCTCCCATGCCTTTAAATAGCCTCTTTGTAAGAAAGTCCTCCTCAGATTACCCAGGTTGAGTGTGCCCTCCACCTCCTGCAGAGATCCTGACTGATAAGCACAAAGGGACTTGGACTTTTCCAGACTAATTAAAAGAGAGAGGTGGACTGAATCTGGGAACAACTCATTCACAGCAAGCGAAGGCTAACATGGCTGGATCGTGGGCCTCACCCTGTTCAAATAAAGATACTGAGTAGTTGGAATAGAGGAGGCAGTGAGAGAACTAACCTCTCACCGCAGGGCCAGGACAGGCCAGGCAGCGGCAATCGGTGCTATAGTCTCGTGTGAAGAGTGATTTTGTTTCAGCAAAACAACATCAACCGTGAGACTCCATTAAACTGTTTTATCTGACTTATTTTCATTGTGCTTGTGTTTGTGTGTTACCTGCAATACGTTCTAGTGTAGCATTAAGATTAACGATCATCAGAGCTTATATCTATATTCATGTTTACTATTTTTAAATAATACTATGATAGGGGCGCCTGGGTGGCACAGCGGTTGGGCGTCTGCCTTCGGCTCAGGGCGTGATCCCGGCGTTATGGGATCGCCCCACATCAGGCTCTTCCTCTGTGAGCCTGCTTCTTTCCTCTCCCACTCCCCCTGCTTGTGTTCCCTCTCTCGCTGGCTGTCTCTATCTCTGTTGAATAAAGAAATTTAAAAAAAAAAAATTAAAAATAAATAAATAAATAAATAATACTATGATAAAATGATACACGACACGGGCGATTTGTGAGCATTTTTTCCCCTTTAAAAGGGATCTACGAATCACTCGGTTTGAAAAACACCAATCTACATTTACATTACATTTCATCCACTGCAGAAGTGTTTCTGGTCCACAAGTGGCTCAATATTCACTTGCCAAAAAGGGTTGACATTACAGAGAAATTGAACATTTTTCATGGCTGGTCCCCATATTACCCTCTAGGATGACACTCATGAAGAGTTCAAGCTTTTCATCCCTTGAGACCCCGGGAGCGTTTTCCCAGCTCTCCACCCATGTCCCCTGGTGCCCCTCTTGGGGGCTCAGCACAAACACCCGTCCTCCGGGAAGTAGCTCCCGAGTCCTTTCCTGACCGAAGGTGAACTCTCCTCGGCTTGAACTTCCGAAGTGCGTCACATCCCGCTGCACACTCTGCTCACAGCTATACATCTTTCTTCCTCCTCTTAGGATCTGTATTTCATTTCTTTGTATTCTCTTTAGCCCTTACCAAGGTGCCTTATGTATTATAGACATTTCAGAAGTACTTAGTGAATGAATCAATGAGAGATACGAGCACATATTATATACGTTTTGTACAACACATACGTACAGACATGGTAACATTGAAAAGTAGAAAACTTCTGTGTGATTGTAAAACACACATTTGCTGCTGTTCTGAGTATGTGCTCTCTCTGCGACCCGAGCACAGCCCAGGCTGCTCTCCAGCAGCTCCATTAAACACTGTCTCTTAATCTGCAACTTTAGGCTTCTCTTGTGCCAGGCTTCTGGCTTGAGATACCCTCCATTTGTATAACCCAGCATCCCCCTGGGCCCCTGCCCCTTCTACCGCTCCTTCTACTAATGGAGTCTGGCACAATCAACCTCTCTTCACTGAGTATCAATAGTCAGAGTGGCCTTATTCTTGTGATCTTGGGGGAAGTTGGATGAAAACAGTTCAAACACAGACTATGCCCTTCAGGAATTTACATGACACAGAGAAAAATAAGGAGTATCCAAGCTAAATCAAAGTGAAAACATGTAGATACAAATAACCTACGTACACTTAGAATGTTTGTGAAAACACTTAAAAAGTACACCCACATGCAATCATATACACCCACACACACCAATGTACACCCAGGTGACTGTAGTTTGCAATATTGTATTACATACCTGGGATCTGCTAATTAGCTTGATTGTGGTGGATATTTCACAATGTATGCATGAAATCATCATGTTGTACATCTTAAATTTATACAATTTTTAATTGTCGATTATACCTCAGTAAAGCCAGGGAGAAAAGTGTACCCACAAGCATAAAGGGATATTCTATCAAGAAAACTGAATGTGGGGCGCCTGGGTGGCATAGCGGTTAAGCGTCTGCCTTCGGCTCAGGGCGTGATCCCGGCGTTATGGGATCGAGCCCCACATCAGGCTCCTCTGCTGTGAGCCTGCTTCTTCCTCTCCCACTCCCCCTGCTTGTGTTCCCTCTCTCGCTGGCTGTCTCTATCTCTGTCGAATAAATAAATAAAATCTTTAAAAAAAAAAAAAAAAAAGAAAAGAAAACTGAATGTGGGAACGCCTGGGTGGCTCAGTTGATTAAGTGGCTGCCTTCAGCTCAGGTCATTACCCCAGGGTCCTGGGATTGAGCCCTGCATTGGGTTCCTTGCTCAGCGGGGAGCCTGCTTCTCCCTCTGCGTGCCTCTCCCCCTGCTCGCCAGCTCTCTCTCTTTCTATCTCTCTGACAAATAAATGAAATCTTTAGGGAAAAAAAAAGAAAACTGAATGTGTAAAACTCATAACTTCAAGGCAGTACATAAGGAATTATCGATTATTCATTTTTTAAAAATTTTATTTATTTGACAGAGAGTGAGAAAGCACAGCAGGGGGAGCAGCAGGCAAAGGGAGGGAGAAGCAGGCTCCCCACTGAGCAGGGAGCCTGATGCGGGATTCGATCCCAGGACCGTGAGATCATGACCTGAGCCAAAGGCAGATGCTTAACCAACTGAGCCACCCAGGTGCCCCTTGATTATTCATTTAACAAGATATATATTTTTTAAATACCTAGCTTCCTGAGGATATTGGAATTGTCCCAGATTTTGAAAGCTGGAGGACCTTGCAGGTTATCTACTTTCACATTTGCATTTTACAAATGAAAGAAATAGGAGCCATCTGCTTTCTCACTCTTACTCCAGGACGCCTCAGCCGAGTGAAAGAATAACCACATGGCAGAGCAGGTGGGCGTCGTTGCCAAGTTGAGGGCCGACTTCCGCTGGGCCCCTAGCACTGCTGGATGATTTCACAACCTTTTAATTTTCCTTTGCTCACTGCCCACCTTGTCCCCCTTCAAATGCTAACCAAATCCCTCTCATGTTTCTTTCCTTTTCTACCCCTTTCCCCAAACTCACTCTGAACAGCTGACCTTTACCTGCCATGGCCCAGATTCAGCTCCAGGTGCTGTGGTTACAGCAATGCCTTAGGCTAAGGTCTCTGATCTTCAGAAGTTTCTATTCTTGTAGGATGCTGTTGCCAGACAACAAACAGGCAAACACACACGTTTAAAAAGTTGATAGTGGAAGATAATCAGAAAGAGTGATGGGCGGCTATTTTACATCAGGTAGGGCCTTAAAAGGCCTCCAGGAGAAGGTAATGTTTAATTTGAGCTCTGAATGAACGAAAGGTCCGCTTCTTCACAGTTGAGGGGAAGAGCATTCGAGGCAGAGTGGTGAGGCGAAAGGAGCAAGAATTAAGTCTAGAAAAGTAGGCAGGTACTAGGTCATGCTGTTTTGTAATCCGATGACGAAGTCTAGATTTTATTCCAAGTGGGGCTGGAAGAAGCCATTGGAATATTGTAACTGGGGCTGTGACCAACTTTGATTCGTACTTTACTTATTTATTTATTTATTTATTTATTTTTATTTTTAAAGATTTTATTTATTTATTTGACAGAGATAGAGACAGCCAGTGAGAGAGGGAACACAAGCAGGGGGAGTGGGAGAGGAAGAAGCAGGCTCATTAGCGGAAGAGCCTGATGTGGGGCTCGATCCCATACCGCTGGGATCACGCCCTGAGCCGAAGGCAGACGCCCAACCGCTGTGCCACCCAGGCGCCCCTTATTTATTTTTTAAGTAGGTTCCATGCCCAGCATTAAGCCTGATGCAGGGCTCGAATTCACGACCCTGAGATCAAGATCTGAGCTGAGATTAAGAGCCAGACGCTTAACTGACTGAGCCACCCAGGCATCCCAAGACTGACTGACTGATTGATTTTATACTTTATTTTTATTTTATTTTTATTTTTTTAAAAGATTTTATTTACTTATTTGACAGAGAGAGAGACAGCCAGCGAGAGAGAGGGAACACAAGCATGGGGAGTGGGAGAGGAAGAGGCAGGCTCCCAGTGGAGCAGGGAGCCTGATGTGGGGCTTGATCCCAGGACCCTGGGATCACGCCCTGAGCCAAAGGCAGACACTTAACGACTGAGCCACCCAGGTGCTCCAATATACTTTTTTTTTTTTAATTTTATTTATTTTAGAGAAGGAAAGCACAAATGGGGGGAGGGGCAGAGAGAGAGGGAGAAGCCCGGTCCCTACTGAGCAGGGAGCCAGACACAGGGCTCGATCCCAGGAGCCCAAGATCACAACCTGAGCCAAAGGCAGATGCTTAACTGACTGAGCCACCCAGGTGCCCCCACCCTCATTCAAACTTTAAAAGGTAAGTTACTGTTGTGTGACTAGTGGGTTGTACAAAGGTCAGAGAGGAAGCCCAGAAGAGTTAGGGCGCTACTGTAATAGTCTTGGCAAGAGATGGGGGCTTGGCCCAGGGACATGTTAGAAGAGATGGAGACTGGGTCCATTTGGAATATGTCCTCAAGTCGCACTAATAGGATTTGTAGATGGACTGAACGTGGGGAAGAAAGTGAGGGATCATGACCAGGGGAAGAACGGGTTGTTGGGGAGGGGGGAAATCAAGAATTCCGCCTTACCTATGTTATGTTTGAAATATTTGTTAGCCATTCATATGGAGACACTGAGAGGCAGTTAGATGTTTGAGTCTGGAGTAAGGGGGCACAGTGAGGGCTCATCAGCATCTGGGCTATGTTAGTGCCACGGCCGTGGGCGGTAATCCCCCAGGAAGTGATTACGCGGCAATGAGGAACAGCAGTGGAGGAGCTGACCTTTGCTGGGAGCAGGGGTGGTTGTCTCGTCTAACAGAAGGAGAGAAGGAACTTTGGAAGAGCTTGGCATTTTTGAAGGAGGGAGGGGAAGTGGCTGGGAGAGATCATGGGAAGCACAGCTCACATAGTAGGAAGGGACTTTAGAACAAGTTTGCAATATTGTCAGCACATGAAAGGGTGGAATCACGTCCAAAAAACAAAACAGTAAGTTAATTAATTAATTAAAAAGATTTATTTATTCAGAGAGCACAAGTGGGGGGAGAGGCAGAAGGAGAAGGAGAGAATCTCAAGCAGACTCTGTGCTGAGCTCGATCTCACAACCCCGGGATCATGACCTGAGCTGAAGGCAGACCATTAACTGACTGAGCCACCCAGGTGCCCCAAGATTTATTTATTTATTCATTTATTTGGAGAGCGGGGGCAGGAGCAGAGGGAGAGGGAGAAGGAGAGAGAATCTCAAGCAGACTCCATACTGAGCACGGAGCCCAACATGGGCCTCGAACCCAGGACCCCAAGATCATGATGTGAGTTGAAATCAAGAGTTGGTCACTTCACCAACTGAGCCACCCAGGTGCCCCAACAATAAGTTATTTTAAAAACTGCTATTAAAAAAGAGACCTAATTTTAAATATCTTTGAAGTAAAAAAATCAAGTTTAATATTAAAAGGTCAGGAGATAGGCTAACTATAAGATCGTGTGGGGCTGAAGTGTGAATGCAGGACCTAGAAGACTTTACTGAAGCCTCTCGGACGCTTCAGCGTAAGAGAAAAGCAGAGGGACACTACTCCACAGAAGGAAAGGTACAGAAGTTCTAACATTCCCTAACAGGAATTCCAGGAGAGAATGGAGAGGGGGAGATTAAAGACATAAAGACCTTGGATGACCCAGACATATATTCTCATGCCGAGGCTTCCCATCAGTCTCAAGAAGAATAAGAACAAGCAAAAAACTCTAGACATGTGGCTGTTAAGATTAAAGAGAAAATCTGAAAGCTACCAAAGAAAACCAGGCAGATGACCCAGAGGAATGAGAATTGGACTGACGGCTATCAGCCGCCTGGTCTGTGAGGAGATAATGGAATGACATCACCAAGGTGGTGAGGAAATCACCTTTGATCTTAGAGTTTTATTCTCTGTCAATCTCCCATTTGATGTTAGGAGTAAAGAAACAGTTTGGACCTGCCCAGCTACAACGGTTTATGACCTACAGACTGTCTGAAAGGAGGAATGAAGGACATTCTCCAAGAAGAGGAGAAATGGATCTTGCAATAGGCAATGGGTCGCAAGAAGCCAGTGTGTGCAAAGAAATGAGCAAAAGGGCTTTTGTGTGATAAACATTGACTACGAATTGTTTCGAGGTTTTAGAAATATGATCTGTAACCAGAAGGAAGGGGACTTGCAGAGGGAGAGGAGTCTACTTGGTGTCCAAGTTTCTAACCAGGTATCTGCAGACACCATTCCCCCCGTACAGCACTGGGCCGGACAGAGAAGTGCTTTATAGTTGCTTGCTGCAAGAATGAACGAATGGATCAATGAATGGTTCTGTCAGTTTGTGGCCTGTCCGGAATATCAACATTTTCACAGAGTGAGACAGCACTTCCACGAGTCCACTGAGGTCACCACAGCCATGAGCTGGGATTTGGGCAGTCAGGGAGGGCTGGCTGCCTGACTATTCTAGAGACAAGTTTGGATTGTGCTCCTTCCAAGGGCTTCTGGGAAAAATGCCTCTGCTGGCAGCTCTGCTCTTAGGCCTGAGGCCAAGAACCTCTGAACAAATAATGTGCTGCTTAGCAAGCACAGGAGAGGACAGCCACGTGTCTGGGGAGCACCCGCTTCCTGTCTGCAGAGCGCCCACTGGGATGCTCTTTCTCCACGTTCCAGATCAAGTCCAGATTCAGTGCGAAGGAGATAGATCCGCCGTTGCAGCCCTCACTTCTTGCCTCAGGAAAAGAAAATGAGATAGATGGAAAGCTGGTGCAGTCTCTCCTCACCGCATTTAGTTCTGAAACTGAACCTGAGCCTTCAGAAAGAAATCACTACCTGGCGCCTGGAGAGTCTGCACTCTAATTCTAACTCCGTCTAATTCAGATGACCAGAGGCTTTTTGATGCAAGGCACAAAATAAGCAGTCGCCCCCTCACATTCTTCTAATGTTGGGGGGGAATAAGGCCAAGGGCAGGGCAAACTCCACCCATTATTTCCCAGAAAGAAGAGATCATTGTAATCTTTTAGAAAGACAGGAGAGAAATCCTGAGTGTCTCCACTAATTTCTAAGACAACGACTGAGGTTCCAAGAGTTCAAAACCAAGGCAAGACAGACAGAAGGTCTGACCGGGCTGGCTCAGTGACAGTGCGCATGGGCATCTGGTCAACTACACTTCCAGATAAGACTGTGTTTTCAATCTAGTTACTGAGACCATTGCAACTCGATCTGGAAGGTCTTTCCAATTCTAAAATTGCATGATTCATCATATTTTGGCTGCAATGTTTTCCTAGTTTCCCACTGCCACTCCTGTTCACTTACTCACTTTCAAGCGCACAAGTGATACCTGAATACACGCTCTTGTAAGAATTTTTACACCGTTCCACTGCTGCTGTCAAAGGAGCAGGGACACACAATACAGAAAGGCTGTTGAGTGCTCCTGCAGGAAATCACAGGATTCTTTTCAACTTCTACCAAATTCTCAGTTAATACCACCATTTTCTCTTGTCCCTGCCGAGGACTTGCTCAGCCTGCTCTCCCTTAAAGCCAATAGTGCTGCTGTCCCCTGCAGCTCCCATGCGGCTCCTATGGAGAAAACAGAAGGAGCCACACTGAGTGCTCTCTCTTCACCTCTGGCCCCACAAGTGGTCCACATTTTAATTCCCTATTTTGGGCTCAGAAAAAATGGCTCATCTCTTTCTCCTCACTCTAGGACCCCTCCTGCCGGTGCCTCAGGGCTGTGACATACCCTCTCCTCTGCAGGTGCCACCCCCTCCTCCTCTGCAGGTGCCACCCCCTCCTCCTCTGCAGGTGCCACACCCCCTCCTCTGCAGGTGTCACCCCTCCTCCTCTGCAGGTGCCACCCCTCCTCCTCTGCAGGTGACACGCCCCCTCCTCCTCTGCAGGTGCCACCCCCTCCTCCTCTGCAGGTGACACGCCCCCTCCTCTGCAGGTGTCACCCCTCCTCCTCTGCAGGTGCCACCCCCTCCTCCTCTGCAGATGCCACACCCCTCCTCCTCTGCAGATGTCACCCCTTCTCCTCTGCATGCCACGCCCCTCCTCCTCTGCAGATGTCACCCCTTCTCCTCTGCAGGCTACCTCTTTTACTCCCTGCTTCCTTCAACTNATGCCACACCCCTCCTCCTCTGCAGATGTCACCCCTTCTCCTCTGCAGGCTACCTCTTTTACTCCCTGCTTCCTTCAACTCATCTAAGGAACCTGCCCGAGTTTCTCCCAAATCAAGTCACCAACAACCATTTCCTGGGACTGTGCCAGGCGAGTGTTCTTTACTTCCCTCTCCACCAGGTCTCTCTCTCTCTTTTTTTTTTAGATTTTATTTATTTATTTATTTACTTACTTACTTACTTACTTACTTTTCAGAGACAGAGAGAGAGAGAGCACAAGCAGGGGGAGCGGCAGGCAGAAGAAGTAGCAGGCTCCCTGCTGAGCAAGGAGCCCGATGCGGGACTCCAGCCCAGGACCCTGGGATCATGACCCAAGTCGAAGGCAGGCGCCCAATCGACTGAGCCACCCAGGCACCCTCCACCAGGTCTCTTGAAAGAGGAATCTGCCTCTCACCTTTTACTCGGTCTTGGCTGCATTTCTGAGACCTTCCTTGCTCGTGATCACCAGCAACCACCTAGTGAGGCCTATGGGGCTTTCTTCTGCTCTCACCTCATTTCACTCTGACGAGTTGGCTGCTCTCTCTCCTCATGGCCACGCCCCCACGCATGTCTGGTGGCCCCTGGCCCCTCAGGCTGTTGCTTCATGGCAGGTTCTCCGCCAGCCTCTTCCTTCACCTCCCCTGGGGTTCCCAGGGTTCTGGCCTCGGTCCCTTGATTCGCACTCCTCGGGATCTCTGCGAGCAGTGTTCTCCGAAGCTGGGGCTTCACTGCTGCTGAGAATCCAAGGCTCTCCATCTTCATTTCAGATCTCCCTCCCTCCTTCCCACCTGCACACCCACCTCTCTCCTTAAACATCATCTAGCTGCCTAGTAGACTTCCTGACCTAGAACACCTAGACATATCCCAACATGGTCCCATATGGAATCAATGATCTTTCTTTCAAAGCTGCTCCTCCCCTGCTGGGTCTAGAGAAGCCTCTCTGGCCTCCTTCTCAGGCCCACACCCAGCAGGCCACTGGTCCTACTGCTCCACCTCCTGGCTCATCTCCCCTCTTTCCCAAGGCTACCGTTTTATTCAGACCTCCCTCTTTCTTACCTGGACCAGGACAGCAGCTGCCTCATTGACCTCACTGTCTGCAATTCATTTTCTAGAAGCCCCCAGAGTAATCTTTATTTTTTATTTTTTAATTTTTGTTTATTTATTTTTTAAAACTAGGCTCCATGCCCAGCGTGGAGCCCAACACGGGGCTTGAACTCATGTCCCTGAGATTAAGCCCTGAGAGGAGATCAACAATCGGATGCGCTTAATGACTGAGCCACCCAGGCGCCCCCAAAGTAATCTTTTAACAGTAAAACGCCATGGCGTTTCGCTTTAAAATCCTTCCATGTCTCCACACCTCTGGAACAACTCCTAAATTTCTTAGCTGGAATATTAGATCCTTCATGTGGCTCCTCTCTACTTTCTTTTTTTTGTTTTGTTTTGTTTTGTGTTTTTTATTTTATTTTATTTTATTATATTATGTTAATCACCATACAGTACATCCCCAGATTCCGATGTAAAGTTTGATGCTTCATTAGTTGCGTATAACACCCAGTGCACCATGCAATACGTGCCCTCCTTACTACCCATCACCAGTCTATCCC
>NC_048218.1:207704101-207820024 GCF_002007445.2 Ailuropoda melanoleuca
CAGTCAAAACTAGAGGCTCTGACGGCCAGGGTCACCGAGGCAGAGGAACGCGTTAGCGAATTGGAGGATGGGTTAGTAGAAGAAAAAACGAAAATAGAAGCTGGTCTTAAAAAAATCCACGCCCACGAATGTAGATTACGGGAGATTACTGACTCTATGAAACGATCCAATGTCAGAATCATCGGCATCCCTGAAGGGGTGGAGAAAAACAGAGGTCTAGAAGAGATATTTGAACAAATTGTAGCTGAAAACTTCCCTAATCTAGCAAGGGAAACAAGCATTCGTGTCCAAGAGGCAGAGAGGACCCCATCCAAGCTCAACCAGGACAAACCTACGCCACGGCATGTCATAGTGCAATTCGCAAATATTAGATCCAAGGATACAGTATTGAAAGCGGCCAGGGCAAAGAAATTTCTCACGTACCAAGGCAAAGGTATCAGGATTACGTCAGACCTGTCTACAGAGACCTGGAATGAGAGAAAGGCTTGGGGGGGCATTTTTAAAGCTCTTTCAGAGAAAAACATGCAGCCAAGGATCCTTTATCCAGCAAAGCTGTCATTCAGAATTGATGGAGAAATAAAGACGTTCCAAAATCGCCAATCATTAACCAATTTCGTAACCACGAAACCAGCCCTACAGGAGATATTAAGGGGGGCTCTATAAAGGTAAAAAGGCCCCAAGAGTGATACAGAGCAGCAAGTCACAACCGATACAAAGACTTTAAAGAGAAATGGCATCATTAAAATCATATCTGTCAATAATCTCTATCAATCTAAATGGCTTAAACTCTCCCATAAAACGCCACAGGGTTGCAGATTGGATAAAAAGACATGACCCATCCATTTGCTGTCTACAAGAGACTCATTTTGAACCCAAAGATGCATTCAGACTTAGAGTAAGGGGATGGAGTACCATCTTCCACGCAAATGGACCTCAAAAGAAAGCTGGAGTAGCAATTCTCATATCAGATAGACTGGATTTTAAACTAGAGGCCATAGAGAGAGATACAGAAGGGCACTATATTATTCTTAAAGGAAGTATTCAACAAGTGGATATGACAATTATTAATATATATGCCCCCAACAGGGGAGCAGCAAGATACACAAGCCAACTCTTAACCAAAATAAAGAGACATATAGATAAGAACACAGTAATAGTAGGGGACCTCAACACCCCACTATCAGAAATAGACAGAACACCCTGGCAAAAACTAAGCAAAGAATCAAAGGCTTTGAATGCCATACTCGACGAGTTGGACCTCATAGATATATATAGAACACTACACCCCAGAACCAAAGAATACTCATTCTATTCAAATGCCCATGGAACATTCTCAAGAATAGATCATGCTCTGGGACACAAAACAGGTCTCAGCCAATACCAAAAGATTGAAATTATCCCCCTGCATATTCTCAGACCACAACGCTCTGAAATTGGAACTCCTCTCTACTTTCTTAACCTCGTGTCACATCATCCTCCTCCACGAACCTATGCCTGACACCTGTTGGGAATTCTTTGAAACTTGTCATGCTTCTTTCAAGACTGGCCACCTCATTTTCCAGGCCCAGTGTAAATGGACATGCGGGCCTCTTGCTAAACAATCATTAAGGAGTCCAAGACAGGGACAGCCAACCTTTAAACTGAGTGCAGGAGCCTTCTGAGTGTGCCACAGGCTCCACGTCCATGAAGACACTTGCTTCTTCCTCATGTTTGTGTTTTTTGGTAAACTGCTTGCTCTGCCGGAAATGGCCTTTCCAATGTTGCCGTCCTGGCAACTGTCTAGTTACACTTTTAGACAAGCAAAGTGGTTCTTAGCTATGGAGATGGCCAGTAATCCTTTAAAAAATTGGTTTAAAACTACGGACCCTCGTCTTTCCAAAACTACATATCCATATGACATAAAGTTTGGAATATGATTTTAGAGGGTTCACACCCTCTCAGGCCTGTAACCTGAACTCCATAGAGGCCCACGAACTTGAGACTGAAAGTCTTAGCTGAAAGTCAGTTCAAACGTCATCTCCTCTATTAAGCCTTTCTGGCCTCCGCAAGGGCCTCCACGGTCCCTCTATTATTACAATAATCATTCTAAGTCATCGATGACAGTCACAATTTCTTGAAAGCCCACCGTATCTGAGACACATTTCGGCACTGAACTGTAACTTGGACAATTGGGTGTATCATGACCATTTTCACAGTTGAGGCATCTGAAGCTCAAAGAGTTTAACTACTGAGCTTACAAAAGGGGGTGAGTGGGGAGGGAATCTGGCTTCTGGTCTGTATTATGGAGGCTGACGGCGGAGCCCCTCCTGTCACTGACCCTCTGCTGCTGTTACTTACCTCCACCTTCACACACTGACATGGGAAGGAGAAAAGATTGTAACCTGTGCACTCAAGGACTCTGTGCCACTCCCTGGAGGCTCTGGGCCCCTCCCAAGGGCTTGGGCCCCTCCCTGGAGGCTCTACCCTCTCCCTGATGGGCACTGGGCCCCTCCTTGGAGGCTCTGGGCCACCCCCAAGGGCTCTGGGCCCCTCCCTGAAGGCTCTGGACCCCTCCCATGGGCTCTGGGCCCCTCCTTGGAGGCTCTGGGCCACCCCCAAGGGCTCTGGGCCCCTCCCTGAAGGCTCTGGACCCCTCCCAAAGGCTCTGGGCCCCTCCCTGGAGGTTCTGGGCCCCTCCCAAGGGCTCTGGGCCACCCCCAAAGGCTCTGGGCCCCTCCCAAGGGCTCTAGGCCCCTCCCTGGAGGCTCTGCCCCCTCCCCCACGAGAGCCCCTCCCATGGGCTCTGGGCCCCTCCCAAGGGCAGTGTTTACTACATAAACTTTGGCTGCGTGAAGACTGCTTGGTTCTGTCCCACAGCTTCCATTTGCAAGTACATCCCAACCGATGCCTGGCATCCACCCACGATTACTTGAGAGAGCCAGGGCATTACTCCACAAAAAAGGCTGCATCCCCATGTCTGAATGGACATGCAAACCACAAATATAAATGAAACCCATGATTTTATCCTTCTGCCCCAGACTTGAAAACCAGAAGCCCCTGTCTGATTTTTCCAGCCAGCACGATGGCACGAGGCTTCTCCTTAGGAGGCTGAGGGCCAGGGCTGGCCCCTGCTTTGGGCCCCTGCTCTTCACAGGGGGTTGCTCTGCTGCTGTTTCCATGTCTTCCAGGACAAAGGGACTGAGTTGGGAGGACTGAGCCGTTGGTAGTAGAAGGGTCCACGGCTCTGGTAGTAGAAGGGTCCACGCCTCCCCTGAGGAGCCGTGGAAGCACTGACCACGCCGAGACCAATACAAATCTGTCCGTGGTTCTTTGTGAGTGGGAGCTGACAGGAAAACACAGACTGTAGGTGGGTGCATTTGAGGAACATTTTTACTACTGTTAGCAGTATTCGGAGACTTTGCTAAGGCTTCCCCTAATCCCACAAATGACACACTAGCAGTAATGAGAAGCTCTGGGTTATCTGAGGGGGTACAACGTTCCAAGTACCACACCCAGGCTTTCAGCACACATGCTGCTGTGCTCACAGTAAGCCCATGAGAGATTTGGGGTTTTATTATCTATATTGATGAATGAGGCAGCCGCAGGAGGCTAGGTACTTTATTCAAGGTCACATGACTAGCAAGGGAAACAGGCTGGATCCAAATGAGGCTTTCTTTGGTTTCAAAGCCTGTTCTCTTCATCATTACAATCTATTGTCCACTGGGTACACCTTGCTCACGTGTGGCCTCCAGACCCTGCTCCTGCGTCCAGTGTTGCCCCTTCCCCTACTTAATCCATTCCACGGACTGAGGCAGATGCCATCTTCCTAAGATACTGCTTTAGTCCCTTCCCTGCCTACTCACAACACTCCTGGTTGCCTGTTGGCAAAGGATAAGGTTCAAACTCCCTCCATACTTGAGGTTTTCTGTCAATTGTCCTTATTTTACCCAGAACATCGCTTCCACTGATCTGATAAGCTGCAGGCGAAGAATAGTACACTCTGGAGCAAAAATAAGGAGAGGAGGATTGTAAACTTTGCAGGAACCTATAGAAAACCTAGGACTATTTTCTATCTTAATATGAAACATTAAAAGGAAGCATTTTTTTTAAGGAAGCATTTCAAATAAAGAGATTATCATGACAAAGGAGAAAAGAATATCCAATGGGGAAAAGACAGTCTCTTCAACAAATGGTGTTGGGAAAACTAGACACTGACATGCAAAGAATGAAATTGGACAACTTTCTTATACCATACACAAAAATCACCACAAAATGGATCAAAGACCTAAATGTGAGACCTGAAACCATAAAATTCCTAGAAGAAAACACAGGCAGTAATCTCGTTGATATCAGCCTTAGCCACATTCTTCGGGACATGTCTCCTGAGGCAAGAGAAACAAAATCACAAACAAGCTATTGGAACTACATGAAATTAAAAAGCTTCTGCACAGTGAAGGAAACCATCAACAAGACCAAAAGACAACCTATGGGATGGGAGAAGATATTTGCAAACGATGTATCTGATAAGGTATAATATCCACAATCTATAAAGAACTTACACAAGTCAGCTCCAAAAAACCCAAATAATTCAATAAAACGAATGGTCAGAGAATAGACATTGTTCCAAAGAAGACATCCAGGTGGCCAACAGACACATGAGAAGATGCCCAACATCACTCCTCATCAGGGAAATGTAAATCAGAACCACAAGGAGCTCTCACCTCACATCTGTCAGAACAGCTAAAATCAACAACACAGGAAACAATGGATGTTGGCGAAGATGTGGAGAAAGGGGAACCCCCTTACCCTGCTGGTGGGAATGCAAACCACTGCAGCCAGTCTGGAAAACAGTACGATAGTTCCTCAAAAAATTAAAAATAGACATACTATACAATCCAGTAATTCCATGACAATTTACCCAAAGAAACTGAAGATAGTAATTTGAAAAGACACATGCACCCTTATGTTTACTGCAGCATTATTTATAATAGCCAACATATGGAAGCAACATCAGTGTCCATTGGAAGATGGATAAATAGATCTGTGCTATCTATGTACAATGAGATACGACTGAGCCGTAAAAAAGAATGAGATCTTGTCATCTGCAACAACATGGATGGAGCTAGAGGGCATTCTGCTAAGTGAAATCTGAAAAATTAAGCAAATGAACAAACAAACAAAAGCAGAAAAAGACCCCTTCAGTACAGAGGACAAAGTGATGGTTGCTTGGGCGGGGGACGTTGGAGGGATGGGCAAAATGGCTGGTGGCGAATGAGAGAGACAGGCTTCCATTTCTGGAATGAACGAGTCACAGGATGAGAGGCACAGCAGAGGGAATATGGTCAGTGGTGCTGTGACACTGTTGTGGTCTGACAGGTGGGAGCCATGCTTGTGGTGAGCCCAGCATGAGACGCAGACTTGTCAAATCACATGGCTGCACACCTGAAACTGAGGCAACATTGTGTTCAGTCCTTCCAACTGTACCTCAATAAAAATAAATTTATAAAAAGAAAACTACACAAAAAAGAGAGAGTATCAGCGACATTTTTCACATCATGAATTACTAATGGTGGCTAACGTACCATTAACTTCTCCTCACGGTCTGCTGCTGGCTGAAAACTCTCGTGTCTCTGTCCAAGGCAGTTTTAGCGAAGGGCCTGTAAGAACCCCCCTTGACATCCCCCCCATATGTGTACTACAATCTTTGCTGATTCTCCATATAGTTGTTCGGTGCAGCTTTGCATGCGGTTGGTCAGGAGAGCCTCATGATGTGGGAATATTTGCTTTAAGTCTCCTTCCTGCTGAACGAAGGGATGAGGAAGTGAGGGAGGACGTGAGCGTTCACTGTATTACGGCTTCCACGTTTTCTCTGTTCGGAAATGCTCTTCCCAATAATCTATTGATGAGCCCATGCTTACAAAAAGTCATAGTTAGGAAGCTATGGAAAAATTATGTTGAGAATAAATGCTAGGGCCTACTTTAGGGTGTTTTCTTGGGATGTGTGTGTGTGTGTGTGTGTGTTTACGTGCTGGGTGGGGGGTTTACCTTTTACATTTTTAAATGTTGCCTTCCTGTAGAGTGAACAGGATGGCTCTCCCTGACCAGACAATGTGCAGACACCTCTCTGACCTCTCTGAGATCCGCACTGCCCGGCCCGCACTCCCAAGGAAAGCAGCGAGCTAGGGCCTTGCCACCATGGGGCTCCCTGCATCGAGGGAAGAGGCCAATCTGAGGTCTCTCCTGACTCTAAGGTTCTGGGATGCTGGCCCTTGCTGGCCACTTTGGGCAAACAGGACCACAGCCATGCCACTCATTCATTTAGGCCTCAGTTTCCTTGCCTGTAAGCTGAGGGTTAGGCCTGGTTACCTCAGGCTTTCATAGAACTAAAAGCATACGGCCGTGGAAGAACACTGAGATGCTGACAGCAGCCACCTCTGGACGTGAAGAGGTCTACTTTGTCCATAAGGTGTCCTTCCTTCACGATAGTGTCCAGACTGCCCAACACTTATGCAGTGGAAAACAGAGCTGCAGTACATTCCGTTCCAACAGGAAGGATAGGGAACACTGAGGGAGTCTACCAGAGACAGCGGTGCTCAGAGGCCCCCAGTCTTGGCTTCGTCCCCTCTCCGCAAAGGCGGAGTGTTGTGGGTTTTGCATGCTTCCCAGAATAAGGTGCACACAGGTCCTCTCTCCTTTTATCACCCAGAGCAGCTCTCACTACACAGAAAGATTTTTCTTGGCCTATCAAAAGTTTGTGCAATGCTGAACCTGGGGTCTGGGCTTTGCTCCCTTACTAACTAGCTTTGGGACCTGGACTAGTCCATCCCTGGGCCTCATTTCCCCCATTGGTAAAAAAGCAAGAACAAAAACAAAGGGTCACACTATCAGAGGATCTAAAATCCAGTGGTTACGTAATTAACCTGAGGCCAAACAGAGATCAGTCTAAGATACTTACTCAGGATTCTTAGCCAAGGGCTGTCCTCTGACCCTGAGGCCCACCTCTGCCCTGGAGGGTTCAAACCCAGGCTCACTGGCTCCAGGGACTAGACAGCTGAGCACCAGGCTTCCCTGAGCAAGTTTATCCCTGCCCCGCCTGCCCCCAGGCCCAGGGCAAGCCCCTTTCTGCAACCACAGAGAGCCCCATAAATGTTTAATTCGTCACTAACACCTGAATCAGGCTCCCTGCATCTCCCCGGACTGCACCGCTCCGCTCTGGCAGAAAGGGGAAAAAAGCACTTCTGTTCAGCTGTAATTTACTCAGCAGAGTGATTAATCAATTAATTATTTCATTCATCGAACTATTCAAAAGAGTTTTAGAGTGTTTATCATGTGCTTCCTCGCACTGTTGGAGAACCAGAGGGGGAAGAGGGGAGGCCTACCAGGAAAGGTGCTGGTAAGGTCTGAAAGGGGTTAAGATTATACTAATCTTCGTTAAAAATATTCATCTGCTTCTAAAGTAAATAAACAGTTTTAATGCAAACAGTCAGTAAGGCATCTTTGCACAAGACGGATCTGCAAGTGGCCTGTGCCGGCCTCGGGACTGAGCAGTCGTCCGGGGGTCCTGCTTCTCCTGCCCTCAAGCACCCCCAAATCTAGAAAATCCTTAAGTTTCTGTCCCTGTTCCTGGACAATGAATGAACTCCCTTGCCCATCTTCAGACCGACCTCATTTCATTTCATCATCCATCACGCACTGGCCAGTTCGATTTTCCCGAATGAATTTTCTACACAGTGATCATTTTAATGTGAAAATCTGCCTAAAGCTCTTCCTTGAAGTTCTACGGCTTCCTCAGCCCTTCAGGCAAGCCCTTCCTTCAGCCCCTTCGCAGGCACAGAGGGTCCACCAGGATCGGGTCTTAGCTTCCCCTATAACAGCCCCACTAGTCATTCTCCAGAATGGACCCCAGCTGCCCCTTGTGAACACAGACTGAACCCCCCAAACAACAAGAAGGCCTGGCTAAGGCTGTTGTCTCTTGGACACCTGGACCTTCAGAAAGCTTCTCTGCCCTTCTGCCTCACTTTCACCTGTGGCTTCACCATTCTTTGATTGCTTCTGTGTCTTCTCCAGTCCCTGAAAGCCCAGGGAGCTGTCCTTACTCGTGTGTGTAAGTCAGTGCCTGGTGCAGGGTTTGAATTAACGCAGGTGCTCCATAGGCACTGGGTTGACTGAATAAATCTGGGATGTGTAAATTACATGTCATGGTTGTGTTGGCTTTTGGCTTGGAGAAGAGAAGCAAAGTCTACACTTCCGTATCGAGGAGGTAAGGAGAGAGACAGACTTTTGAGTACCAAGTGGGTCAAAAAGCCAACACAGCCCAGCATGGACTGGCCTTGCATCTCACTGGGCTTTACTGTGTCATGGTCAGAAGATGCCACTTTGCCTTTTAAGTGTCCGCGACTATCTCTCTCTTTAAAAAACAGTAATATTATTGTATGTCCAGGCCAGGTTTCTCTCTGGGATTGGAATTATAAAACCCATCTCAGTCCTTCTTGTGTGTCTTGTTCTCCATGGAGAGATGGAAATGGGGACATCCATTCCATCGATGCCCACTCCATGGGGTGTCAATATTAGATAAAAGAATGCATTTGGAGCATTTAGCATAATGTCTGGCAAGGACTAAGCACTGAGTAGCTTTTATTATTGTTGTTGTTAATCAACTGTGCTTGCAGTTTTGTTATGAAGTTTCTCCAGGATGGTGCTGCATTGGACCTGGGAATTTGCAGTTTTATAGAAGGCACCCTGGTCATCGCCTGCTTGCCGTGGGAGCCAGTCGGCCTGATCCCCAGAGTTCTCCATTCCTGGGTGGAGCTACTAGTGAACCCTTGTCCCCATGCTTCATGATGCACCCGTTGCTGCCGGGAAGCAGCTGCTTGAACTTCGACTGGCTAGCTGCTAATAAGAGGAAAGTGTTTCCTTGACAGTCGAATCCCACTCTTTCCAGTGATGTCATTTTCAGTCTTAAGTAACAATGCTTTCTCTCTTCATTTTTCTTGCATTTGGACATTGAAATTTATCCTTGCTGATTTCTTTAAAATTTCAACTTAGCCACTTGGAGATATGTTTTGCGTGTTTTCCTGTTGACGAATGCTACAGACAAATGGAAGGGTGATTAGGCTGCTCTTTGCCCGACTGCCCAAACTCTTCACGGATGGGACAAGGGGACTGGGGAAGAAGAAGAGAGGTAACTTCAGAGGTAGATTGTATGGTTATCACATCATTTCCCAAACTTTTTGTTAGAGGGAAACATGGTTAAAATGTACGTGAAAGGGGACACAATTGAAATGGAGCAATTCAGTACAACAGGTCAATGTAGACAGAAAGGAGGGCTAGTACCCCCTTTTATCTTGGTGACAGTGCAAATAGTATAGGCTGATTTTATATCAAAGAGGCTTGAGTTTAAGAAACAAAAATCCAGCTGAGCTCATTCTTGTTCCTTGCCAACTGGTACCATAAGACACCGCTAACTTCCAAAGGCATGGGAAGTAGAGAAAGTCTTGCAAGCTTGGGACCTGGGCCTCACCCTGATTCCCCATCCAGGCCTTTCTCCTCAACAATCTTCATGTGGACAGAGGAAGCGGTTGCTTTGGGGAACTCCCTAAAATTAAGTTGAGTTATTTTCTTGGCTAAAAACAGTTCTCCTCTATCAGGGAAGATTGCTCTCTTCAGATGAGTGCTAATCAGGTTACTGCCCCAGCAGCTGGAGCAGCTAGATACACCCAGGAGAGCAAGGTGGGAGTGGATTTTGTGCTCAGGCCGAAGAACTCGCTGTCCTGGATGATGACTCCCAGAATACTTCATGCTTGGGGGGGGGACGGCAACATGGATCCAGTCTCAAGGAAATGGACATGGGGTTGGGATTTGGGGATAGGGCTATGAACTTAAGTCAGGTTAAAATTCCAAAGCAAGCTTTCCAAACTGCCATGGGTTGGAATGGCAACCTAAATTTCATGAAAAAGCAACAAGGCATTTCAAGGGTAGGTTTTATTTTAAAATAGCTTTATTAAAGTATAATTGAAATACAATAAACTGCACATACAAAAGAGTAGAATTTGGTAAGTTTTGACCTACGTATACATTCATGGAACTGTCAACACAAGATAATGAGCATATTCATCACTCTGAAAGAGTTTTATGTGCTTTTATAACCCACCCTTCCTGCCTTTCCCCACCTCTCACCCCACACCACAGTCCTTGTCATGGCCCAAGGTAACCTGATCTGTTCCCATAGATTTGTGTTTTCTAGAAATTTATATAATCATTCAGTATGGATTCTCTTACATTTTGCTTCTTTCACTTGACAAAGTTATTCTGAGATTCATCCATGCTATTGCCTGGATTTCCTTGTACAAATGTACTAGTTTAAATGTATCATCTGTTGAAGGTCATTTAGGTTATTTCTAAATTTTTGTCCACTGTGAAGAGAGTGGCTATGACTGTTGTATACCACTCTTTGTGCGGGTATATGCTTTCATTTCTCCTGGGTCAATGAGGAAGAGTGAAATGGATGGCAGAGTCAATGGGTGTTTTAAGTTTTTAAGCCATTTTACTGTCTCTTGCAGTCTATAAGAGTTTCAGTTCCTCCATATTCTCACTAGTACTTGGTACACTCAGTTTGAAAACCAACCATTCTAATCAGCACGCAGTGGTATCTCATTGTGCTTTTACTTTGCATTTCCCTAAAGGCCAATGAGTTGAACATTTTTTTAAAAAGATTTTATTTATTTATTTGAGAGAAAGAGCGAGCGAGCATGAGCCGGGGAAGGGCAGAGAGAAAGGGAAAAGCAGATTCCCCGTTGAGCAGGGAGCCCGATCTGGGGCTTGATCCCAGGACCCTGAGATCATGACCTGAGCTGAAGGCAGGTGCATAACCAACTGAGCCACCCAGGCGTCCCAGATTTGAACATCTTTTCATGAGCTTATTTATCATCCATTTGGTGCAGTATCTGTTCATGCTTTTGCTTTTTTTCTGTTTAGTTGACTAATGTACTTTTTTATTATTGAGTTTTGTGAGTTAAAATACACACACACACACATTTTTCTGGATATGTCCTTTTTCAGATACATGATTTACAAATATTTTCTCCCAGTCTGTGGTTTGTCTTTTCATTCTCTTAATGTCTTTTGAAAAGCAGAAATTATTAATTTTGATCAAGTCCAGTTCATGAATTTTTCTTCATTTATGGATTGTTTTGCTTTTCTAAGAAATCTTCAAGTGAAGGTCAATAGATTTTCTCCTGTTTTCTTTTGGAAGTTTTATAGTTATAGTATTACTTGTATTTACTTATTTAATATTTATCTATCCATTTTAGAGGGGGGGAGGGGGAGAGAGAGAGAGAGAATCCCAAGAGGACTCCCTGCTGAATGCAGAGCTAGACACAGGATTTGATCCCATGACCTGAGATCATGACCTGAGCTGAAACCAAAAGTCAGATGCTTGACTGACTGAGCCACCCAGGCACCCCCCAGTATTACTTTTAGAGTTAATTTTTGTATGGTGTGAGGTAAGGGTTTAATTATTGTTTTGACATGTAGATATCCAAATGCTCTAGATTTGTTGAAGAGACTATCCTTTCTCTAAATTGCCTTTGCGTGTTTGCTGAAGATCAACTTATGTCATTAATGTCCACATACATATGGACATATTTGTATGGGTCTATTTCTGAACTTTCTGTTTTACTGATTTCTTTATCTCTTTTTATATCAATATAACAGTACCTTGATTAATGTAGCTTTATAATGAGTGTTGAAGTCAGGTAATGCAATTACTCACATTTGTTTTGAAGTTGTTTCAGCTAATCTAGGTCCTTTGCATTTACGTATGAATTTTAAAATTAGCTTGTCAATTTCTACAAAAAACTCTGTGATTTTTTTTTTTTAAAGATTTTATTTATTTGTCAGAGAAAGAGAGAGAGAGAGCGTGCACAACCAGGGGGAGTGGCAGGCAGAGGGAGAAGCGGGTTCCCCACTGAGCAAGGAGCCTGATGCAGGACTCAAGCCCAGGACCCTGAGATCATGACCTGAGCCGAAGGCAACTTAACTGACTGAGCCACCTAGGCATAACAAGCCTGCTGTAATTTTGACTGGGATTATGTTAACATTAACAATATTAAGTTTTCCAACTGATAAATACATTACTTCATTTTTTAGGTCTTTTTTTCTTAAGATTTTATTTTTTTAAGTAATATCTAAACCCAACGTGGAGCTCAAACTCACAACCTGGGATCAAGAGTCACACACCCCACTGACTGAGCCAGCCAGGTGTCCCTCATTTTTTTTTTAGGTCTTCTTTAATTTCTCTCAGCAGTGTTTCCTTTTTTCCTTTTCTTTAAAGATTTATTTATTTATTTGAGAAAGAGCGTACATGCGCACTCGCAACTGCCGCTGTGGGGAGAGGCAGCGGGGGAGGGAGAGGGACAAGCAGACTTTGCACAGAGTACAGAGCCCGATGCGGGGCTCAATCCCAGCCAAAACCAAGAGTCAGATGCTTAACCAACTGAGTCACCCAGGAACCCGATTGCTAAATTCTTATTAGTTCTATTAGCATTTTTGTAGATTCCATCAAAATTTCTACATAGATGATCATGTCATCCATAAATAAAGACAGTCTTATTTTTCCTTTCCTTTACCACTTCCTTTCTTTTATTTATTTATTTTTTGGGCCTTACTGTCTTGACTGTTGAATAGAGGCGACAAGAGTAGACATCCTTGCCTTCTTCCTGATCTTAGAGGAAAGTATTCCATCTCTGACCATTAAGTATGATATTAGTTGTACGTTGTGCATAGATGCCCTTTGTCAGGTTGGGGAAGTGCTCTTCTACTCCTAGTTTGCTGAGAGTTTTGTTAGACATGGATGATGAGGGGCACCTGGGTGGCACAGCGGTTGGGCGTCTGCCTTCGGCTCAGGGCGTGATCCCGGCGTTCTGGGATCGAGCCCCATCAGGCNGTTTTGTTAGACATGGATGATGAGGGGCACCTGGGTGGCACAGCGGTTGGGCGTCTGCCTTCGGCTCAGGGCGTGATCCCGGCGTTCTGGGATCGAGCCCCACGTCAGGCTCCTCCGCTATGAGCCTGCTTCTTCCTCTCCCACTCCCCCTGCTTGTGTTCCCTCTCTCGCTGGCTGTCTTTATAAAAAAAAAGAAAAAAAAAAGAAATGGATGATGAATTTTGTCAACTGCTTTTTCTGCATCTATTGAGGTGATATTTTTTCTTGAGTCTGTTAATATGGTAAATTACATTGACCAATTCTTGAATGTTAAACCAACCTTGTATTCGTAGGATAAACCCCACTTGGTTATGATGTATCATCTTTTTTATATATTGGTACATTTGATTAGTTAAAATTTTTGCATCTGTGTTCATGAGGAATATTGGTCAATAGTTTTTCTTCTGTAATGTCTTTGATTTTTGGTAAGAGTAATACTGGCCTCATAGAATGAATTGAGAAGTGTTCCTTTTTGATTCTCTGGAAGAGTTTGTATAGAACCGCTATTATTTATTCCTCAATAATGGATAGTATTCAAGTGTGAATTCTTACAAGGGTAGGAAAGAAATTGTGAAAGACTGAAATGGACCCAAAAGATGACTAGGTGTATTCTGTCTAAGTCATGCTTTTAGGTTATCTCAGCCTTTCTTTGTCTTTGAGCTGTTTATAACTCTGTAAACTGTAGAACACTGATAATAACGCAAAAGATTCTTGTCCATAAAAATGCAGGTTAATTGTATCTGGTGGAATGCAATTTACTATTGCCCTGAAAACAGACCTATTTTGCATATACTGTGAAATCATGTCATTTCATTGCCTGTCCTTTGAATTATCTTTTGGACCAGCGCTAACATTTAATGTTTCCCTCATTAGTTAATGAGTTAAATAAAATCTTTGACATGAGTTCATTTTATACTTGCACAAGAATAGTAATTCTACCTTTAACATCACCTTTTTCCACAGGAATGATGAGAATTCATGGTACAGGCTTTGTTCAGGTTGGTTACTTGCTAAGGTGATGATATCCAGAGAAGAGTTGTTTTAAGATGAAAGAGAGGATTGGCATTTGTTTCCTCATCTCTAAAGAGAGGGATTGGGATGGATAGTTTCTAAAGTCCTTTCTCATTCTAACCCTCCAACTCTGACTTGGCGATTTCATGATGAACGTACTTTGATTTGCAGAGTTCAGTTTCATTATCTGTTAAAATGGAAGAGTGACACTTTCTGTACCCATCTCAGATAATCACATGAAATAATAGATTTGAAGTGTTGGAAGTGCAGTATAAATCTAGAGGGCTATTATCTGTTCTTTATGAAAAGCAAAGATAAATGATCCTAAGCCTCATTCTCTCATTTTGGTCAATTGTTTAAAATTTGAGGGGCGCCTGGGTGGCACAGCGGTTGAGCGTCTGCCTTCAGCTCAGGGCGTGATCCCGGCGTTCTGGGATCGAGCCCCACATCAGGCTCCTCCGCTATGAGCCCTGCTTCTTCCTCTCCCACTCCCCCTGCTTGTGTTCCCTCTCTCGCTGGCTGTCTCTCTCTCTGTCGAATAAATAAACACAATCTTAAAAAAAAAATAAAAAAATAAAATTTGAAATCTTTGTAATCTTCTAGGAAACCTGAATGAGCTGATTTGAACTTAAACCTTTTTTTTTTTTCCATTGAAGAAGAGTCATCATCTTAAATTAATTTCATCATGGGCTTTAAATAATCTAGAATGATATTAAATTCTAAAACTAGACATTCCGAAATACATCAAATGCCTCTAGGGCTGCTCTCAGATACTGGGGCAGCTGCACGGACAGCGCTGAGGAGGAGCCATTCTCATTTCTATGCTGTAATGAAAAGGTTCATAGAATTCTTGAAAAAGCTATAAGTCTCACACTTCTTCACGGCCAGTGCTGTCTGTGAGCCAGGTTACTCCTCGCGCCCCTTCCTTATTCTGGTCTGTTTTCTAGTCCCCTCCTGTAGGGGTCTTGGCATAGCCAGCTTGGGAAGTAACGAGAACCACACAGAACCGTGCAGGGGCCCAGCGTAGGTAGACCCTCCACTCTTCTCCAGTGTAAAAACACTGAACTTATGGTCTGGTTTACGTTCTAAATAGCTAGGGCCAAGTATATAGTCTCTTAACTTGTTTTCTTATCCTTAAAATTATCCTTGAAACTAAATTGGGTGATATTAAGTTCTCTTCTGATCTAAACTTAAAACTTTTATGATATGAGAGAAAAATAGGAAATATATCCTATATTTTTATGTGTCTATCTATGTATTCATCCATCCATTGATTCTACAAGTCTTTTCTGTGTGCAGGGCACTATGCATGCTACCAAAAAAGTCTAGCATGTAACCTTGCTTTTAAGGAAGTCAAGAAAATCCTCCTCCCACCAGGGAGTGTGAGGGGCAAAGGGGCGAACAGCTTAAGGTCTTTACTAGCCAGTGCTAGAGGAAATGCTACTCAATTAATTAATTAATTAACAATCAGCAAACGGCATCCAGTGGAGAAGTGTGGCTTAGCTTCCAAATGCTAATTATTGGCCCCTTCATGTTGCTGAGACAGTGAGGGCAAATCATTGCAGGATCCCAGATGAGTTGGCACACAGACATTGCAAGGAGGCTGTGATTCTCATTTGTACCAGCATGCATGCCAGTTTTTATCTAGTGAGATTAATTAGAACTTTTAGAAGTGTAAGTTAGAGCCATAAAATATTAACATTCATGTCGTTGGTAATCTGTAAGTGTACTGAAATAGCCTGGGGCAATTTTCAGGTATGTTGCTTCGACTGGTATTTGGAGATGGACTTTTCCACCGCCTTTCAGGTAAAGGGTCCTTAGTGTTCTACTCAGTGACTCTGGATAGTCACCAACCTGACCTTTGACCTTTAACTTCCCTTGCCTCTGCATGTTCTTGCATCCATCTTCCGAACCCCTTTTGTACTTCCCAGAAAATGTAACGTTACTTGGATGCATTTGTCACACACCTGCAGCTAGAATTCCAGCTGTGACATCTCCAGGAAAACTTCTGGCTCAGTGTTCTAGGTTGTTCCTCCAACATTAACATGACCTATGATGCTCCATTAACTGGAAAAAAAGAAGCATTTCTTTCTCCCCAACATGCAATTCCCAATCACTAAATGTTCTGTTAAGGTGGTGATAATGATGAACTGGTCCATTTTCTTTTCTTTTCTTTTTTTTTTTTTTAAAGATTTTATTTATTTATTTGACAGAGACAGCTAGCAAGAGAGGGAACACAAGCAGGGGGAGTGGGAGAGGAAGAAGCAGGCTCCCAGCGGAGGAGCCTGATGTGGGGCTCGATCCCAGAACGCAGGCTCATGCCCTGAACCGAAAGCAGACGCTTAACGACTGTGCATTGACCCATTTTCTTACATCTTTGCACGATGCATTTCCCAAGTGTTCCTATCTAGTAATTAATTACTGTTGATCTGTTAACATAAACTTCTAGAGAGAAAGGCCCAAGTATGCGTTGAACAAACTGCAGTTCCAGGGACAGTGACAAGTGTAAATAAAGGCTTCATGTTCCCTCCATTCACAATTACTGTATCATGGGTTTACGTTAAGAGATATACACTGTTAGAACTTCGGCACTATGGAGATGCTCTAATTCAGATTTCCTACGTACAGAGAGGTCAAGTGCCTGCCTTATAGTGCATTGTGGGAGAGAAGCAGGACCCCGAGGTACTTCCTACCAGCACACTGTCTTCTAAAATGTGTGGGTTTTTGTTATTTTTTTTTTAGAGAGAGAATCTTAAGCAGGCTCCACACCCAGCACAGAGCCTGATGCGGGGCTCGATCTCACCACCCTGGGATCCTGACCTGAGCCGAGATCCAGAGTGTGGAGCCACCCAGGCATCCCAGCACACTGTCTTCTAAAGCACCACATGACCTGGGCACAAATGGAGTCCAGCAAGTACTGACCTGGTCTATTCTAGCTCTGTCCTTACAGGGGACATCAGCTATATTTGGGGTTTCCTATCACTCTTTGTCTTTCTACAGTTGGATAAATTCCTACACTGTGAAATCTACCTCTCCCACCCAGAGTCAGAACTCAAAATCCCCAGCCACCGTGTGGGGAATGTGGACCTACTTCTCAGGCTGCACCCACCAGATGCCACTGGCCTGGACTCTGACTTGACAGTGACCATTTGACGAACTGGGCTCTGTGTGGGCATTCCACTTTGCTGATGCTGGTGGCAGCCGTGACCTGTGGCTTCTGTGGCCGCAGTGGTGGTGACAGTGAGTCCCAGATGCAGAAGGGGCACCATGCTAGAAGCACACCTGGGGAGGTGGAGTTTGGACCGTGCGGCTCTCAGGGGAAGCTGTGGCTCTGGGCAGCATCTAAGAGCTGCTTCTGGAAGCTCAGCCTCAAATCTGTTCCTCTGGCCATTGCACCGGTCTGTTACCTAACATCTGCAGTAAATCCTTTTCTGCTTAAATTAACCATGATGGATTCTGTTTTATTTTTCGATTTTGGTAATTAAAACCCTGTCCCTTACAGTACTGGTACCAGAGGTAGTGCCAGGCCACAGACCTTCAAGAAAACAAGGATTTTAGGCTTGTTCTCTGACGCAAGTGGGTGTGAACACAGTGAGAACACATTTACTGTTAAAAGATGAGGCTTGGGCAGCCCGGCATCACTTTGTGGTTCCCAGGAATGACACACCCACTGAGGACAAGGCTCTGGGAGAATGCGCGGCCACAGCCATGGACCAGTATGGCAGGAATGAGGTCAAACCCTGAGGTGTTGTACAGTCGCTTTTAAATAGAAGATGTGGTATATATACACAATGGGATATTACACAGCCATCAAAAAATTGAAATCTTACCATTTGCAACGAGATGGATGGAACTAGAGGGTATTATGCTGAGTGAAATAAGTCAGAGAAAGACAAGTATCATATGATTTCACTCATATGTGGAATTTAAGAAACAAAACAGATGAACACAGGGGAAGGGAGGGGAAAATAAAATAAGACGAAACCAGAGAGGGAGACAAACTATGAGAGATTCCTAACTCGAGGGAACAAACTGAGGGTTGCTGGAGGGGAGGTGGGGGGGGGATGGGGTAACTGCATGATGGGCATTAAGGAGGGCACGTGATGGAATGCGCACTGGGTGTTATATGCAACTGATGAATCACTGACCTTTACCTCTGAAACTAATATATTATATGTTAATTCATTGAATTTATTTTTTTTATTTTTTATTTTTTAAAGATTTTATTTATTTATTTGACAGAGAGAGAGACAGCCAGCGAGAGAGGGAACACAAGCAGGGGGAGTGGGAGAGGAAGAAGCAGGCTCATAGCGGAGGAGCCTGATGTGGGGCTCGATCCCATAATGCCGGGATCACGCCCTGAGACGAAGGCAGACACTTAACCGCTGTGCCACCCAGGCGCCCCTAATTCATTGAATTTAAATAAAAAATAAAACTACTTGATGCCAACAAGTAAATAAATAAATAGACTGCAGACAAAAAAGAAAGATTATAAACCCCAAATCTTAAATTTTGGTTTAAGGAATTTTCAACGAAACAGGGAATTTCTGACTGTTGTGTCAACCACCAACAATCACAGCTTGGAGCAGGTGGCGGGCCTCAGCCCTGGTCCTAACATTCACAGGCTCTTGTGAGCCAAGCACTGTCACTGCACGCGCATTAGGACTTGAGTCAGGGAAGAGGAGGATCCTGTGACTTGGAATGGGGCTGCGTGGGGAGATCTGGATGCTTCAGAGTGCGCTGTGAGACCCCAGCCCACCGACCGGCCCCCATAGAAGCTACCCTCTCCTCCGCTGATGGAGCTGGAAGACCCTGCAACAGAGGAAGCTAGTCCTCCTCATCCAGACCCTCACCCCATTCTTGCCTCTAGGCCACTAAGTAGGTTGATTCCAGCCCAGCCCTAAGTGAGCTGGTTTTTATGACTTGCAACCAGATTCCTAAACAATGTAGTTGTCACGTCAGGCTCCTGCTGTAACCCGGGTTCTCCTGGCAAAACACAACACAACCAACCTCAGACTGCCTCCGTGCTGCCTCAGACCTTCACTGTCCTCCTTTCCCCGGTCTTCCTATCTGGGGTTAGCGACAGTGGTAGCAGGTAGGCCACAACAATGGGCTGGCATAAAAAATAAGCCAACCAGAAGCCACATAAATGAGTCCGAGGGTGTTAATACAGTATCTGGCCCGGACCCACCTTAGGTAATCCCATCGGTCTGTCTGTTCTTTGCATCATCAGCTACACATGGGCATTCCTTAGTTCCTGGGCAAAAATTCGGTTTTTTCTAGTCTCCTGCTGCAGGGCTGCCCACAAACACCTCAGAGGGATCTCCTTTTCTTCTCTGGAGCAGGCAACTGTGTCCCCACACAGTTTCTGGACCTGTTTGTGGAGACATCAGGGAAGGCAGACGTGAACATCTCCACACAGACACCAAGTCCTGGGAGCTGTGACCATAACAGTGACAATGAGTGCTCTTCCAGGCCTGCAGGGGCCCTGGGGCCGTGGCTCTGCTCAAGCCGGTAGCATGCCCTCAGACGCCTGCAGCTCTGCGCGACACCCCGAGATTCACGTCGGCTTTCAAGACGTCTCTTTAATGTGAATCTGAACATTCATGTAAATTCTTGCTTCAGTATCCTTTACAATGAAAAAACCCCACAAACACAAACCTTGACAGTAACCTTGATGTCGCCAACAGCAGATAGGCTGAATTTATTATGGCTCATCTAGAGAAGGGGGGTTCGGCTATTAGGGAGACGGCAGACATTAGTGGCACTGTTAAAAGCAAAATAGCTAAAAGACATCATTTTAAATGGCTGTATAATGCTTGGTTATATGGATGTACTGTAACTTATTCATCTGACTTATTCTTAAATTGTAAGGCTGTTTTCAATTATGTCTGCAATTACAAATGATAACCTAGTGATCATTTTTATATACAATTTTCTATAATTTAAAATACTCTCTTCCAGATAGATTCCTAGAAGGAAATTTCCAGATCAATGGACATGGATTTTAAGGATCTGGATATGGATTTCCAAAGTGCTTTCCACAATGTTTGTATTGACTGCTCCTTCTCTGCAGTGCGTGAAAATTTAATTCCACTCTCCCCAACATTATCTTTAATTGGCCAAAAATAATGCTTAATATTGTTTTAATTTGCATTTCTGGATTACCACTTAGGCTCACAATTTTAAGATTTTTTTTTTTTTTATTCGACAGAGATAGAGACAGCCAGCGAGAGAGAGGGAACACAAGCAGGGGCAGTGGGAGAGGAAGAAGAAGGCTCTCAGGAGGAGCCTGGTGTGGGGCTCGATCCCACAATGCCGGGATCACACCCCAAGCCAAAGGCAGACGCTCAACTGCTGTGCCACCCAGGCGCCCCGAAGGCTCACAATTTTAAATGATTTTTTAGGTTATTTGTGTACTTTCTGAAAATTACCTGTTTATATATTGGGCCAGTCAGATGCCCCTGTTTTTCCTATTAATTTACATAAAGTCTTAACTAGGCCAATTTGTGCCACTGCACACTGCGTAACCTGCCACCTGGTCTTTGGAAACCATTTGGTTCAGTCATGGCAAATGACCACTGCCTTATCTCAAAGAGCTCTATTGCTTATCCCCAAGTAGAGCCCTTACATCTTGTGCAAGCACAGAGACCTCAGCACATTGTGTGTCACAAGAATGCATTTTTCAAACAGCATGAATAACTCAAATTATAATTTATTTACAATGTGTTCCACTTGCATGGCTTGATACGTTAAAACTAAAGGAATCGATAAAATAAATTTATTCTCTATGCAGTGATATAACAGATCTATTTTATGTAGACCATGGAATTTTAAGTGATTTGTTGCCTTTGAAAAATGAGAGTCCCAAAGATTCTATACCTATAATTTTGTCAGATTTGACATCAACAGGGCATTTTGGGGATGTTTATTTGTGATAAAACACCAAAAAGTAGGACAAGTAAGAGCCTGGGCTGAATATCATGAGTGATCACTGAGTGTGAATGATGGCACTTCTACATAAATGGTAGGCTACCTGTTTGAGATTCTTTGTAGCTACTCCAAGACCCCGAGATAGCACGTGTTAATGGTAAGTGAAAGTGTTGGCCTTCATAAAAAATCTTGATTATTAAGAGATGACTTTTAGAATGGAAAAAACAATGTGGCATTGTTCAAGCAATGATTCCAAGGATCTGTGGAACTGAATAAAAGAAATCTCATTTCAAATGGAGTTGAGGGTGCCTGGGTGGCTCAGTGGGTTAAGCGTCTGCCTCTGGCTCAGGTCACTATCCCAGAGTGCTAGATCGAGCCCCATGTCAGGCTCCCTGCTCAGCGGGGAGTCTGCTTCTCCCCGCTTGCCCCCCACCCCCGCTCATGGTTTCTCTCTCTCACTCACCCTCTCTCTCAAATAAATAAATAAAATCTTTTAAAAAAAAATAAAGTAAAATGGAGTTGAGGGGGTAAGGGGATGGGCAAAATAGGTAAAGGGGATTAAGANACTCATGGTTTCTCTCTCTCACTCACCCTCTCTCTCAAATAAATAAATAAAATCTTTAAAAAAAAATAAAGTAAAATGGAGTTGAGGGGGTAAGGGGATGGGCAAAATAGGTAAAGGGGATTAAGAGGTACAAACTTTGAGTTTAAAATACATTAAGTCACACTGATGAAAAGTACAGCATAGGACATATAGTCCAAAATACTGTAATTAAGTTGTCTGTAATTACGTTGATGGTAACTACACTCATCAGGATGAGCACTGAGTAATGCCTAGAACTGTCCGTCACTATACTGTGTACCTGAAACTAAGATGACATCATATGTCAACTATACTTCAATAAAAATTTTTAAAAATCATTAAAATTTTAAAAAATGTAGTCAGGAGGCCAGAGGAGGAGCTCTCACATGGTGCCACTGGTTGCAGCGCTCCGCAGACCCAGGAGGAGGGGTGCACCTTGTGTTGTCCAACAGGAAGCAGCTCACTTCACTACCCCAGCGGGAGGAAAGACTTTCTCCTCCTCCAGCAATGGCCACAGCCAACGAAGAGCCATCATGACTCAGCAAATGAGAGGCCACCACTCCCGGTCTCCCAAGGACTCTGGTCCAAAGCAGCCCTCCCACGTTCCCCTTTCCTCTATACAAACAAACTCCTCTCCTTTGTTCTCCACACCTGCCCACCGTGCATCAGAGCTTGCTTGTTGTGCATTGCCATTCCTCTGCTCTTTCTGAAAAAACCCATTTTCCTGGTATTTTCAAGGCCAACAGATCTAAAACTTATCTTTAAGAGTCTATAGGAGAAACCCGAAGCTCAGCCTTGAGTGACAGTCCCTCCTCTGACTAGTTAGGAGAAACCCCAAGCTCAGCCTTGAGTGACAGTCCCTCCTCTGACTAGTCAGCTCTCAGGAAGTATTAAGAGTTGGTGGGGGCAGGAGGTGCCTGGGTGGCTCAATCAGTTGAGTGTCTGACTCTTGGTTTCAGCTTGGGTCATGATCTTGCAAGATTGAGCCCCGTGGTGGGCTCTGCACTCAGTGCCAGAGTCCGCTTTGGATTCTCTCTCCCTTTCCCTCCAGTTCATCCGTGTGCACTCCCTCTCAAACAAATAAATAAAATCTTTAAGAAAAAAAAAAAGCTGGTAGGGGCAGGTGTTCCCATCTTCTCCACAGGTCCCTGAGTGATCCTGCTTTTGCTAGTCGTGTACCTAACAGAAATGCATGATGCTTCTTGCTTCCTTTTCTGGTTATTCTTTTCATCCTCCTCCTTGGGCAGACGCACACCATAATCATAATAATGTCGTCTTCATGCGATTGACTTCTTACCACTTCTTTTCCCAAGGAAACACCATCATTTTACTCAGGTCAAAAAAACTGGAGTCATCTCTGACTGATGCCTTCCTTTTCTCCCATATTCTATATCCATGAGCACAACAGTAAAACTATCTGCTGGATGATACCACTTCTCATTTTCTCCCCTGCTACCCCTGTCCACGTCACCACCATTAGTCATCTTTTCTGTTGAACATGCTTCCTAACTGCTCCTGTGTCCACTCATGCCTCTGGTGGTCAATTACATGCATAGAAGCTGGACTTGGCCTTCTAAAGTGTGAATCAGACAATGTCATGGCCCAGGATAAAACTCTCCAATGACTTTTGATCATAGTTAACATAAAATTCAACATCCATACCATGGCCTACAAGACCTTCCGTGTCCTAGCCCTGACTCCTCACTGAATTTGAATCCACCACNCTTTCTCTCTTGCTCACAGAGTCCCTGCTGTTCTTTACGTGCCAGCTCACCTCTCACTGGAGGATCTCTGCACTTGCTACTTCCTCTCCTTAGAATGTTCTTTCCTCAGATATTTGCAAGACTCTCCTCCACTGCAGTTAGGACGCTGCGAAAATGTCACCTCCGCACAGATGCCTTCCCTCACCACCTTCACTAAAACAGCAGCTTCATCATTCCTATCTCCTCTCCTTTACTCTTCTTCATAGCGCTTGTCACCATCTGACTTCATAGTATGTGATGATTTATGTATGTATTTGTTATTATCTGTGTACTGACCCCCTCCCCCCATCTTGTTCACTGTTGTACCTACACTCCTACAACAGCATCTGGCCATATCACATGCTCAATAAGTTCACCATTAGCTGAACGAACGCATTTTTGAAACTACCTATGCTTTCCACATTTAAGTCTGCATGAATAGAGACTGTGTCAGCAATGGAGTGACCTAGATGATACGGCAGGTGAGAGAGTTTCCTTTCAAAGAGCAGCACCCAAATGGGGCACATCATGAGCCGTGTATGGAAAGAGGCCTCAAGCAAGGCTGCAGAGTTCAAGTGAAGCGGGCAGAGAGGGAACCCGAAGGAGAAAGTCCATTTGAAGAACTTCAAAGTTATGAGTTCAGTTTTTAATTCTACATTTAGAAGGTACCAGAGAAGTGAAGTGGATTTAGAAGATTTACATCATTTTGTTACTGCTGTTGTAGTCATCATTTCACTCAAGAGAATTTGTTAAGCACTTACCGGTAGACAATGTTTTTCTGTTTCACTACAAAACACAAGACAAAGCAGTATTAGTCAGTAGGACAGAAAAATGAAATGGAATTACTGAATCGAGGGGGCAAGGGAATGACGAAGATTAGATCAATACAGCAACGCACAAAAAGGAAAAAAGCAAAACTATAAAAAGCAAGATAAATAGAAAACATGAAGATATTAAAAATCAGACCAGCCATATCAAAGATCATTAAAAATTTTAATAGATTAAATTCTATTAAAATACAAAGCATCTCAGATTGCACTTGAAAAGTTACAAGCTTTTTTACAAGACGTACATTTAAACAGAAAACATGAAGATATTAAAAATCAGACCAGCCATATCAAGGATCATTAAAAATTTAAATAGGCTAAGTAAAAAAATTAAACGGACTAAATCCTATTAAGATACAAAGAAGCTCAGATTGCATTTTAAAAAGTTATGCACTTTTTACAAGAAGTATATCCAAAGCAAAATTCCACAGGAGGGCTGAAAACACAGGGATGGATAGAGACAAGGGAAAATAAAAAAGCAAGACTTGCAACAATCAAGACAAAAAGCATTAATGGGACTGAAATAGATATTTATACTAATAAAAGGTAGTCATTTAGAAGATATAATAATGATTCTTTGTGAACTAAGCAACATCGATTTAAAATCGTAAAGCAAATATTGTTAGAAATGCTAAAATTTGAGGAGGGCCTGGCTGTCTTAGTCGGTGGAGCGTGCTCTTGATCTCGGGATTCTGAGTTTGAGCCCCAAGTTGGGTGTGGAGATTACTTAAAAATAAAATCTTAAAAAAAAAAAAAGGAAGAAATACTAAAATTTGATAAGGCAACGACAAAGACTTTAAATCTTAAAAAAAAAAGGTCTCCCCAGCGCTAAGAGCCATACAGTTAAGGACACCCATGGCTAACGTTCAACTAGAAGTGCTGACGGTTTATCTTGGGATCACCTCTGCCTTACTATATGGACTTCTTGTTTGGGTCTATAAATTTAGGAAGTAATGTTCCTTAAATATGTAGTTAGAAAAGATGAGAAATCATTAATGGTTTATTGTTTCTGAAATATTTAAGAACTGAGAAAAGATCTCCCCCACCTTGGCTTCTGTGAGCATTATGGAGGTGTGGGGCCTTAAGTGTGCTACAGAAGGGGTGTTGGTCATTAACTGGCTCTTTCTGGCAAGGTCTTTCGCTGCCCTCCCAGGTGGCTTGCTGCAGAGCCCATAACGAAGCTGACAGCAACCGGAGGCACAGTTTTTCTTCCTTAATGCACGGCTTCTTTGGAAGAGAATCAATTACAGAGTTTTATTTTATTCCATCTCTACAAATTGGCTGTGGGATGATGCTTCTTTGGTGTGGAAAAAAAGTCCCTGGATGAGAGATTGATAGAGAGCAGAAAAAGGAATGTCACCATTGAGTATGTGACACAAATTGGGCACTGTGACAATTTAGGGCAAAAGTTTATTGAAAACCTACTCTGTGCTCCGTGTGGAGGATTCAAAATGAGTAGAAAACATTCTTTCTCTCAAAAAGCTTTTAATCTAATAATGAGAGCATGAGAGAGGAAAACTATGATTTTTTAAATTGGGATATAATTGATATAATATCAGTTTCAGGTGAAAAACATAATGATTCAATATTTGTATATATTGTGAAATGATCACCACAATAAATCTAGTTAACAGCTATCATCCACCAAAAAAAAAAAAACAAACAACTTTTAATCTAGCTTGAGAAGGAAGGGGACAGGGAAGCAGTGGTGGTCATTGTGATTCCTCAGCAGAGGGAGAGGAAAAGATGGAGGAGTGTGCACAGGGAAATGACGGAGCCTGCTCTGAAGTGGAGATGGTAAAAGCCTATTTTGGATACATGTTCCTTTGGGACAGGAAGGAAGAAGTTTAAGATAAGTACAGATGTCTATATACCTGTACGATAATGACACCAAGCTGAGTTTAATTCAGGTTCATTTTGTCTCTTTAAACATGATGTGTTGGGGTGCCTGGGTGGCTCAGAAATCGGTTAAACGTCTGCCTTCAACTCAGGTCATGATCCCAGGGTCCTGGGATCGAGTCCTACATCAGGGTCCTTGCTCAGCGAGGAGCCTGCTTCTCCCTCTGCCTCTGTCCCTCCCCCTGCTTGTGCTCTCCTTCTCTCTGACAAATAAATAAATAAAATCTTCAAAAAAAAACCCCAAAACAAAAACGTGATGTGTTGGCCTCAAAACAATGATAATCTATTAGCAAGGTATGCCTGGTTCTACTAAAAGGAACCAGAGCTCCTTGGAAAACTGTTATTCCAGGCACGAGGCAGAAAATTTCAAAGACTAATAAAGACAAGTCAAAATGGTATAGATCAAGTCTGAAAAAGCACCGCTGATTAAATTTGGGATAATTTTTAGCATCAAAAAAACTAGGATTGCAACGCATTCAAACACACCAAACATACAAAAGTCCTTGAGTTCATACTGATACTGAAAACATTTTTTTCATAGTTTCATAATGAGGTGGCTTAGGAAATCAATTCATTAATCTGGTAAAGGAAAGGAATCCAGCATTTATCCTGCCTTTCCAAATATGAGAGCAAATTCTTCTCTGTGTAAGAATCATGGCTAATACATGTCAAAGGAATGAAAACATTAGAATACCACCATTTAGGAACCCCTAATGAAATAATCATTCTAGGCAATGATTGTTAATGTCCCCTAAGACTGTAAGGTGAAATGATGTCTGAGAGTTGCCCCACTAAAAATGAAAAAAAGACGGAGATAGATGAAAAAGGACAGCAGAATGTAGAGAACAAGATGATGGATGTATGGGGGCTTATTATACTATTCTCCTACCTTTGTGAATATTTGAGAATTTCCATAATAGAACTTGAAAAAAAAATCCTGCTTCAGTTTCTCCTCTATGAAATATTTCCTGCTATGGAGCAGAGCACTCTTTATCTCCAAGTATCTTTGGAAATGCAGTGACCCAACTCTCTCAGCAGAGTTTTCCAAAATAAAGACAAGCCATCTATCCCATAGGAGGAGGAATTCTGCTGGGTCAAGCATCTTTGTGGAGCCTGGGACACTGTGGGTTAACAGCCTGTCCCTGACAGCTGAGCGGGTGGGGGGTGCCCACAGCTGCCAGCAATTAGGCTAGCTGGCAGTCCCCTTAGGAAACTCCTGCAGCCTGATTAGGACTAATTGCTAGCCAGCATCTAAGTCCCCGATCGATAGAAAAGGAAATCCATTAGGGAAAGGCTGGGCAGGGAGAGGCTGCCTTCTGGTCAGGCTGCCTGTGCGTGGATCTGCAGGCATGTTCACTAGTCTTGACTGAGGGCTCTAAGCGCACCCCACCCTGCCAGTGTGACCGGAAAAATTACTCTGTTGAAACACTCTCATGGTTTCCTTTTGATCCTGATTTTGGTCTGCAAGTGAAAGATGCCTGTTTCTGCCAAGAATGGCATTATGACAATTGTTTCTTACAGATATCAACAATGTGTCATGGGAGTGTGGCAGGGGGAAAGTCCACCTGGGAAGCCCAGGACAGTCTTCATGCAGCCGTGGGGTTTTAGCTGAGCTTCTGACTTTGGGCAATTGTTCTGTATTAAGTAGACTCAGTTCAGAGACTCACGGGCAGCCGCTGAAAAAACGTCAGATCCTTGCCAGTTTGAAATTTGTGACTGGACACCAGATAGGAGGGCAATTTTCACAGGAGCCATTTCAACCAACCATGCTAGGTTCTGAGTGTAGAAAGATGTGAAGGACCTGGTCCTTACTTCAAGGAGTCCTACAGTCCACTGCAAGTTCAAAACCAAAAAGAGAATACAGAAGGACCATTGAAAGTGCTTACACAGCAGAATGAGGAGGACTTTTTACTCCCCCACCACCAAATTAACTTGTCTCATTTTGTTGAGTTTCTCATTAGAATGTAACACACATACACACACATCCACAGAGTTTTCGGTTTTAACCTATTCTGAAATTCAAGGGTCTTATAATCAAGTATGGACTGTGTTATTTGAGAGAATACATTGTGAACTTACTTTTTTTTTTTTAAGATTTTATTTTTATGTAATCTCTACATCCAACATGGGTCTTGAACTCACAACCCTGAGATCAAGCGTTGCACACTCCACCGACAGAGCTGCCAGCCAGCTGCCCCTGTGACCTTGCTTTAGGTAAGTTTCACAAGTAAGACATGAGTCCCATAAAGTAAAAGGACCTCCACAGATTATACAAAGACTGGATTAAATTCAAGCTGTGAACTTCTTTCTCCAGAAAAAATATGCATCTGAAAACAAGACAAGGGAAGAACCATACCATTATTCACAACTCTGTACAGAGGCAAATTCTGGTCCCTCTTACACTAAACATGTAAGAAGTCAGAAAGATATTAAAACTATTGTGAAGAGAAAAAAATCCATAATGATGTGTCTCTAACTTGCTATTTACCTCAAATGTAATCTAGAGCAACTTTTTAAAGCACTTAAGGGCATTCATTTGCTTTAAAATCAAGTTCATTACAAATAATCCATTTATTAAAGAAAGTCAGGCATCAGCAAGTCATTAAAGTTACTGTGTACATACGAAAGTAATAAACTCTGCTCTGTCAAAATATTCTACGATTCAGATTTTCCCGAAGTACTACCGTACTGCTGTTCAAGTTAGACATCAGATGATTGTGACTCATGACCACGTTGCAGAGAGCTCCTTCATCGCTGCAGAGGGCTTTCCTCTCCAGTGAGTGCTGCAGAAGGGACTGGAAGGGACCTTGGTGGGGATGGTCTGCATTGTGCCTCACAGTTTTATCTCTGAGGTTATTAGTTATCAAACATTCAGAAGACTCTCTGGCAGAAGTAAATTCTTACTATTCTTTTGTGTTGCTGAATTGGGATGAGGTCATCCTCAAAGTGACAGATGAATTTGAGTGACTTGGCTCAGGAAGCCATCAAGAGAAGACAAACTGTCACTGGCAAACTTACTTCATTTAAAGTTTTTTTGCCTTTTTTTCCCCCCAGAGTGTTTCCATAAAAAGCCCGGTTATAGAGTAAGGAGACTGGCCTTATAAACTATAAAGGAAAACAAATCTCATTGTTTTACGCTCAGAACTCATACTTTGTCATCTGACCCCAAGAAGGCAAGTGTTATGGATTACCCTGGCCAGCGAAGCAGGAGGCAGGGGAAGAACATGGTTTGCCCAACATCACGCGATTTATTATAGCAGAGCTAGTCCTGGAATCAGATTCTCCCATTTCTAATCCGATGCTCACCCTTTACCATTCTTTTGATTTTTCTATTTTTTTCCCCCAAAGTGGTCTCTTTATACTTCCTTTTCTTTAATTCCCTATTTATTCCTTTTCTCAGTTAGGTGCTTTTGATTTCTTTCCTCTCCTTGAGCTCTTCCCTTTTCAATTATGTGAATTTCCTGTAGTCCAGGAGTAGCTGAGCTGCCTGAAATCTGGGTGTGACGAGGCCTTGGAGAAGCATCAGAGACTTGGTTCCCTCAAAACTGAAGGTGCTGGTTAGTAACTAGAATGCTGAACTCTGTACATGTGATCACACACTGAAGTGTAATGTGGTTTTTAAGAACTCTAACATAAAAACCCAGATCCTCGGGGCGCCTGGGTGGCACAGCGGTTAGGCGTCTGCCTTCGGCTCAGGGCGTGATCCCGGCGTTATGGGATCGAGCCCCACATCAGGCTCCTCTGCTATGAGCCTGCTTCTTCCTCTCCCACTCCCCCTGCTTGTGTTCCCTCTCTCGCTGGCTGTCTCTATCTCTGTCGAATAAATAAATAAAAATCTTAAAAAAAAACAAAAAACAAACCCAGATCCTCAAAGGTCTTGATCTTAAACTTCCACATTCTGTTTTTACATAACTTTTCAAGGAAGTGCTCCCGATCCCGGTCAGTTTAAAGTTGTGAATATGGAGTACAGGTCACGTTTAAACTGCTCTCCTCAGGCGTCCTTCACCTTCCTTCGTGGAGCAGGGCTCTATTTGAACCCTTGTCATTCTAAGAATCCCCAAACCTTCCTTCTGAGAGTGATGGTTTAGCTTCACAGTGCACAGGGCGCTTACACTTAGAAACACTCAACCCCCTGTATGAGGTTAAGTGACAGCAAGAGATTCAAGAGTTAACACAAAACAAAGGATGAAAGAAGGGGATGGAAGCAGCAAAGCAGAGACCGTGGGGGAGGCCTGGAGTAAGTACAGAGAGGATTTGACTCTGGAAAGGAACCTTCAAGATTCAAAGTCTGAAATCTTGGCAAAACACTCACCTTCTACAGTCAAGTGAAGCAGATTATTGTTAAAAATTAGGTAACGGGGTTAGTTATCTGGGTGGCTCAGTCAGTTAAGCGGCCCACTCTTGGTTTTGGCTCAGGTCATGGTCTCAGGGTCAGGAGACCAAGCCCCACCCCAGGGCTTCCCGCTCAGCAGGGGGTGGGCTCCACCTCTCCTTCACCCCTCCCCGCACTTGGGCACTCTCTCTCTCTCTAATAAGTAAATAAACCTTTTTTTAAAAATGCATACACATTTTATTTATTTACTGTGTAACAGCTTTGTCAAGTGGTCTTGTTCCCNCACCTCTCCTTCACCCCTCCCCGCACTTGGGCACTCTCTCTCTCTCTAAAAAGTAAATACACCTTTTTTTAAAAATGCATACACATTTTATTTATTTACTGTGTAACAGCTTTGTCAAGTGGTCTTGTTCCCGATCTTGGAGGGAAAGCTTCCAGCGTTTCACCACTGAGGAGGATGATAGCTGTGGGCTTGTCACGTGGCCTTGATTATGTGGAGGCACGCTCCCTCCATACCCACTTTGTCAAGATGTTTATTACAAATGGATGTTGAATTCTGTCAAATGCTTTTTAGGTACCTATTGAGATAACTGTGTGATTTTTATTCTTCATTTTGTTAACGTGCCATATCACAGTGATTTGTCAAGGCCACGCCTGCATCACTAGAACAAAGCCCACTGGATCCCCGTGTGCGATCCTTTTCATGTCTAGTAAATTCAGTTTGCTAACAGTTTGTTGAGGATTTTGCATCTATTTTCATCAGGGATGCTGACCTATAATTTTCTTTTCTTGTGGCTTTCTGGTTTTGGTATCAGGGTAATGCTGGCCTTCTAAAATGAGTCTGGAAGTGCTCCATCTTCTTCTGTTTTTCGGAAGAAGGATTGGTATTAATTCTTCTTTAAAACCATTTGGTTTTTATTTTGTAAAAATTTGGCTATTTTTTTATGATTTCTATTTCCTTACTGATATTCTCCATTTGATTAGACAGTGTCATCATAACTTCCTTAATTCTTCAAGAGTTTTTTCAGTTCTTTGACTATATTTATAATTGACTTTTGCCTACTCATTCAACATCTGGCTCCTTTCAGAGGCAGCTTCTGCTGCCTGTGCTTTTTCATGTGTGTGGGTCACATTTTCCAGTTTCTTTGCATAACTGGTTAATTTTCTTTGCATAGTAACATTTTTGGTAACATAGGAATCCTAGTGCTGATGTCCCCTCCCCCACCCCTCAGGGCTTGTTGTTTCTGCTTATTTTCTTAGTGGTTCGGCTAGACTATTTTCCTAAAAATCTATGATACTCTGCAGTGTGCTCCTCAGAAGACAACAGCCCTGGGCACACAATCACCTCTCCTTCAGATCTCTCCCTTAAGTCATCTGCTACTTTTGGTATCACACCCAGCTGTTAGTTTTCAATAACTGCTGGCAAATTGCTCTGTTGTTTTCAGTAATGCCCTGGGGCATACATTCCTCCACAACCGGAGCCAATTAAACTCAGGCCCCTCTGTGGGAGCAGTTTGAGGCCGTCTCTTGAGTTTTGTTGTGATGCCAGTGGGGCTCTTCTGAGTTGCCTCATTCCCTGGCTCCCTCTGCTAAACTTCCAGCTGGCTTATAATTTTTCATTTCGCTCTGCTGCATCTATCCGCCTCCTCTTAATTGCTTACCATCAAACTTTCCATTATTTGGGGGAGCACCTTTCAGCTTGAACTTCCTAGTAAAGTCAGATCTCTTTGGAGCTCTCTATTCTGGTAGCTTCCACTGCTCCGGAGCTCCTCAGCATGGCAGTGCCAGCTTCTCCTGGAGGGACACCTAGCTTTTTAAGCATGGTGCTGCGCAGGGACAGTAGCCCCTGCTTTCTTGGCTTTCCTCTCTGGGCATAAATCCTCTGCACTACCAAGGAGCTGGGCTGAAGGCTTTTGAGGTCTCTGCGTTCTTGGCCTGTTGTGCCGGTTGGGTTTCCATGCTAGAAGTGGGTACTAGGTAGTGATGAAGACCCAGATCTCTTGCGCCTTCTCAACATGTATTCGGGAGGAAATGAGAAGTGCAGGTAGTCTGTCCTTCCTGGAAAGATACTAGGTCCCACCACAGGAAGCTGGAGAGAGAAAGCCTGATGTTCTTTTCTGGATCTGCCCTGGTTAGAGCTTCATCATTCTGAGCGAGGCTGGGGAGAAGGGAAAGCAGCAACTCACACCTCAAATGCCACAGATGCTCCCAATTCTCTCATAGAGATTTAGCAGATCTTCCGGAATCAATATTTCTTCATTTCCGGTACGTCTTCAACACACTTCCGGAGACTTCAGACAGATGTTTACCAGTTACAGTGAATTCACAAAGAGGAAGGTCTGCAGAGCTCCTTATAGCACTATTCCAGAAGTAACCTCAATGGATCAGATTTTTTTTTTTTTTTAAACCTCGTATTCTATTTAAGACAAACTGTATCTTAAGACTTGGAAGGGCCCTTCCAATTTCAGTAGGGTCAACCTCCAGTTAATGAAGACATATCCAAACATCCTGATTCATGGTCGTTTAATCTCTGCTAGGTGACAAGTCATTCCTGACTTCCTACACAGGCAACTGGTTTGCTGCTGGACAGCTTAAAGAGGTAAGTTCACCGTGGCCTAAAATATGTCTGTCACTGATAGTATTTTGAAAGCATCTAAATTATCTAATCCCTCTGTATTATACAGTCCTTCAAATATTTGAGGCCAAGCATCAAATCTCCCTTTACTCTTTTCAAGTAGTTAACCTTCAATCTTTCTTTGAACGAGGAAGTTTCTGAACTTTTAAACATCCTAGTCACTTTTTTTTTTCAAACTCTCTCTTAAAATTGGCCTAAATTAAATGAAAACATCTAAATGAGATCTGAGTGATTCAGTGTATGAAACTATTGTTTTCAGCACAGGATGGGTAGAAGTAAATAGATCAATGGATCGGTTAATACAGATAAATGATTAGCTGAATACCTTCCTGGCAAAGCTGAAAGATTTCATTTTACCAACTAGCACTTTTGGGCACTTTGTTCAGTAGGGCAGGCAGTATTATATCTGGCTGTTCCACGCGGCTAGTGGAAACCAAAGAAGTCAGAGGCCAGGTGAGGGGTTTCCTAGGGTAGATTCCCCACCCTTTATTCTGATGCATTATTCCTCATGTCAGTGCAGGTGCAGTCTTATTAGCCTTTTATTTTTTCTCTTAATAAAGACAAAGGAAGGATCACAGTGCAAACTACTCACAACACCTTCTAGGTCTTAGGTAAGCAGAGGAGCTCACAGGGAGGCATTAAATTAAGCCCGTATCTGTGCTAGAAAGTATTTAGCTGAAGACTCTTTTTGTTTTTCTTAACTGTGTCACATTAAAACATATTTGAAATTTACATTTGGAGCCAGAAATTTAAAGGGCATCAACGAGGTTTTCCATTTGTATGTTTTTGTAGTATAGTTGGGAATTATTTTTGAAATGAAATCAGCAGATAAATCATCCTCTGCTTACCATTCTCTAAGGATTCTATTTTTCCATATGAATACAACCTTATTATGGGATAGAATTTCAGCTTGGTGCTTCACCTCTATAACTGCTATTAAATTCCACTATGGGTTATAGGCGAATCCTTGCCCCTAATGTATAAGATCCGACATTTTTGCTTTGAATAATCTCAGATGCAGTGACTTCACGGTTGGGAGCATCTGATACTTCACTGCCTAGTGTTGCCACATTTTCCCACCACGAATAGCTTATTACTGGAAAGCAGGGGGGCTGAGCCTTATTTTGTGCTGAAGTAGCAAGGATACCCTGTAGAGAGAAGGCACAATGGCCCTACGGGCTAGAACATGAAGGAGAAAAGTTTCAGGAATAGGGTAGATTTTAGGGCAGCACAGAGAAGTCTGAAAATCCCAAATTCTCTAAGGCAATGATTATCAAAGTGTAATCCCAGACCAACATTGAAAGCACTACCTGGGAGCTTGTTAGAAATACAGAATTTCAGACCTTACCCCAGACTCACAGAATCAAAGCATGCATTAAAAAAAAAAAAAAATCTCCTGGGGCGCCTGAGTGGTTCAGTTGGTTAAGCGTCCAACTCTTGGTTTTGGCTCAGGTCATGATCTCAGAGGGAGTCATGGGATTGGCCCCACATCAGGCTCCNTGAGGCCGTCTCTTGAGTTTTGTTGTGATGCCAGTGGGGCTCTTCTGAGTTGCCTCATTCCCTGGCTCCCTCTGCTAAACTTCCAGCTGGCTTATAATTTTTCATTTCGCTCTGCTGCATCTATCCGCCTCCTCTTAATTGCTTACCATCAAACTTTCCATTATTTGGGGGAGCACCTTTCAGCTTGAACTTCCTAGTAAAGTCAGATCTCTTTGGAGCTCTCTATTCTGGTAGCTTCCACTGCTCCGGAGCTCCTCAGCATGGCAGTGCCAGCTTCTCCTGGAGGGACACCTAGCTTTTTAAGCATGGTGCTGCGCAGGGACAGTAGCCCCTGCTTTCTTGGCTTTCCTCTCTGGGCATAAATCCTCTGCACTACCAAGGAGCTGGGCTGAAGGCTTTTGAGGTCTCTGCGTTCTTGGCCTGTTGTGCTGGTTGGGTTTCCACGCTAGAAGTGGGTACTAGGTAGTGATGAAGACCCAGATCTCTTGCGCCTTCTCAACATGTATTCGGGAGGAAATGAGAAGTGCAGGTAGTCTGTCCTTCCTGGAAAGATACTAGGTCCCACCACAGGAAGCTGGAGAGAGAAAGCCTGATGTTCTTTTCTGGATCTGCCCTGGTTAGAGCTTCATCATTCTGAGCGAGGCTGGGGAGAAGGGAAAGCAGCAACTCACACCTCAAATGCCACAGATGCTCCCAATTCTCTCATAGAGATTTAGCAGATCTTCCGGAATCAATATTTCTTCATTTCCGGTACGTCTTCAACACACTTCCGGAGACTTCAGACAGATGTTTACCAGTTACAGTGAATTCACAAAGAGGAAGGTCTGCAGAGCTCCTTATAGCACTATTCCAGAAGTAACCTCAATGGATCAGATTTTTTTTTTTTTTTAAACCTCGTATTCTATTTAAGACAAACTGTATCTTAAGACTTGGAAGGGCCCTTCCAATTTCAGTAGGGTCAACCTCCAGTTAATGAAGACATATCCAAACATCCTGATTCATGGTCCTTTAATCTCTGCTAGGTGACAAGTCATTCCTGACTTCCTACACAGGCAACTGGTTTGCTGCTGGACAGCTTAAAGAGGTAAGTTCACCGTGGCCTAAAATATGTCTGTCACTGATAGTATTTTGAAAGCATCTAAATTATCTAATCCCTCTGTATTATACAGTCCTTCAAATATTTGAGGCCAAGCATCAAATCTCCCTTTACTCTTTTCAAGTAGTTAACCTTCAATCTTTCTTTGAACGAGGAAGTTTCTGAACTTTGATTAAATATCCTAGTCACTTTTTTTTTTTTCAAACTCTCTCTTAAAATTGGCCTAAATTAAATGAAAACATCTAAATGAGATCTGAGTGATTCAGTATATGAAACTATTGTTTTTAGCACAGGATGGGTAGAAGTAAATAGATCAATGGATCGGTTAATACAGATAAATGATTAGCTGAATACCTTCCTGGCAAAGCTGAAAGATTTCATTTTACCAACTAGCACTTTTGGGCACTTTGTTCAGTAGGGCAGGCAGTATTATATCTGGCTGTTCCACGCGGCTAGTGGAAACCAAAGAAGTCAGAGGCCAGGTGAGGGGTTTCCTAGGGTAGATTCCCCACCCTTTATTCTGATGCATTATTCCTCATGTCAGCGCAGGTGCAGTCTTATTAGCCTTTTATTTTTTCTCTTAATAAAGACAAAGGAAGGATCACAGTGCAAACTACTCACAACACCTTCTAGGTCTTAGGTAAGCAGAGGAGCTCACAGGGAGGCATTAAATTAAGCCCGTATCTGTGCTAGAAAGTATTTAGCTGAAGACTCTTTTTGTTTTTCTTAACTGTGTCACATTAAAACATATTTGAAATTTACATTTGGAGCCAGAAATTTAAAGGGCATCAACGAGGTTTTCCATTTGTATGTTTTTGTAGTATAGTTGGGAATTATTTTTGAAATGAAATCAGCAGATAAATCATCCTCTGCTTACCATTCTCTAAGGATTCTATTTTTCCATATGAATACAACCTTATTATGGGATAGAATTTCAGCTTGGTGCTTCACCTCTATAACTGCTATTAAATTCCACTATGGGTTATAGGCAAATCCTTGCCCCTAATGTATAAGATCCAACATTTTTGCTTTGAATAATCTCAGATGCAGTGACTTCACGGTTGGGAGCATCTGATACTTCACTGCCTAGTGTTGCCCCATTTTCCCACCACGAATAGCTTATTACTGGAAAGCAGGGGGGCTGAGCCTTATTTTGTGCTGAAGTAACAAGGATACCCTGTAGAGAGAAGGCACAATGGCCCTACGGGCTAGAACATGAAGGAGAAAAGTTTCAGGAATAGGGTAGATTTTAGGGCAGCACAGAGAAGTCTGAAAATCCCAAATTCTCTAAGGCAATGATTATCAAAGTGTAATCCCAGACCAACATTGAAAGCACTACCTGGGAGCTTGTTAGAAATACAGAATTTCAGACCTTACCCCAGACTCACAGAATCAAAGCATGCATTAAAAAAAAAAAAAAATCTCCTGGGGCGCCTGAGTGGTTCAGTTGGTTAAGCGTCCAACTCTTGGTTTTGGCTCAGGTCATGATCTCAGAGGGAGTCATGGGATTGGCCCCACATCAGGCTCCACACTCCATGGGGAGTCTGCTTGAGAGTCTCTCTCCTCCTCTCCGTTTGCCCCTCCCCCCATGTGCATCTGTGAGCTCTCTCTCTCAAATAAATAAATAAAATCTTAAAAAAAAAATCTCCTGGTCTTTGCATGCATATAAACGCTTGAGAAACACTGGTGAAAACACCAAGAGTTTTATTCTTCTATGCCTAATGGTCCTGCTTTATTTAGGACTTTTTATAACAGTCATCCTAAAGTGTATTTGGACTTAGGAAGTACTTGGAACAGGGCTCATGATCACATAGGATAAGGTGGTCATTTATGCTCTTCCTATTTTAGTTTACAGCCTACCCTAATGACTCAGTCAAGGAATATTTAATAAACTCCGATGAGCAAGGTACCAAGACATGTTATGGGAGATATATATTTTTTACAAAAACCTAATTTTGTGACTGGGAGACAGGCTTTCCTCAAAAGAGGAAATAATCCCAACAGCACCCTGTTAGACTCTAATACTCTAGACTTTTTCAGACTCCAACTAGCTGTCATGAAACATAGGCATATTGCTTTAATAAATGTTTCATTCAACCAAATGTAAAACGCATGTGATTATATGGAATTAGATTTGTTCTTTCCTTGCGCACATCTTGCTCTTCATTAGATGAATCAAATTTAAATGTCACATTGAAAATTCAAGAGTGGTTTCAGAAGCTTTCTGCTTCATAAATACAACTTCAAATTTTAACCATAGTGTTGTATAAGGAAAACAATGATGGGTGTAGATAGCTGAAAAATGCTGTAGAGAAGCTGCGGATCATCCGGAGAAGTAATTCATCAAGCGGCAATGAATTTGATTATCTTTAAAAAGAGTCAGCCTGGGGCGCCTGGGTGGCTCAGTTAGTGTCACTTCTACCTTCGGCTCAGGCCATGATCCCGGGGTCTGGGGTCTGGGATGGAGCCCTGTGTTGGGCTCGAGCCCTGCGTTGGGCTCCTTGCTCAGCGGGGAGCCTGCTTCTCCCTCTCCCTCTGCCCCTCCAGCTGCTCATGCTCTCTCTCTCTCTCTCTGTCTAAAATAAATAAATAAATAAAATCTTTAAAAATAACAAAGTCAGGCTGTTGGCCAAGAGTAATCTGCTCTCCTGTGAACCAACCAACAGCTACAGATTATTGAATGGTTACTATGTAACAAGAACTGAGATACAAAAGGATAGGATGCAAAACGTGTTCTGCAGGAATTACAGTCCAGACCCATCGAAAAAGAGATGCATGTAAAAGTCGTGGTCAAGATAGTACAGAAGTCTCAAACGAGGGGCACACACAAGTGTGCAGAAGTTAACTTTGGCCGTAAAGGATCGGGGTAGCTCTGGGCAGGTAAGATTTGAGCTGGGTGTTAAAGCTCAAAATAAGTTTAACAAAATGACAGAATCAATTACTGTCTTGAGTAAAAGATTCTCCCTCACCCATAGTTCTCACGGTGCTTTTCACAAAAGAAACATTTTCTTGGGACTCTCATATTAGAGATCTGGTTCTAAGGTCCAAATCTGTTAGTCTCACTAGGTTAGCCTTACTAACCGTCCAATAAAGAAAGCAATCATTTCAGGATGGTTACATGTCTAAGCCTCATGGGGCTTTTATCTGTTTATCTGGCAAAATGCTAACGTACTAGCTTCATTTCATTATCCTTGTGAATTTTTTCCTTCCTGCTTCAGCCAAGCAGAATTCCAGCCGAAAACAGTAACATGAAACTATGCAGCAACATCCCTCCTTTTACGTCTGTTTGCTGTGCCCTCCAGAGCCATGCTCTTCACAAATAGGACTTTAAAAATGTTGTTGGCAGATGGATTAACTAAAAGAACAATTCTCTGTAGCTCATCTTTTCTAGGTTACAAGCAGAGAAAGTACTCAACAGTGAAAGAGGAAAGAACGGCTGGGATTTGGGTACCAGTTGGGAGTATTTTTACTACTGGTAATATATGTTTTTGTTTACCAGTCAACCTAACCTACTTGGAGGCCAAAGTAAAAAGCAGGGGCCTCTGAACTATGCCAGAAAATAATTTTCAAAAGGTTAAAAACATGATCTCAAACAAATATAAAATGAACATGTGCCAAAGATTTTATTCAGCTTATTAGTCCATGAGGGAAATGGCAAGACTGGGTTCAAAGGAGAATCTGAGGGGCTAGGTATTGATAACAATTTCATACAGGAATGTTAGGATAAGATGACGAGGTCACATTTAAAACTAATAAATGTCCCATAGGGCCATGAGCCACAACCTCTGGAGTTATCTTTCCCCATAGACAGAAATTATTTGCACATTTAAGCAGATAAGAATCTACAAGTTAACCTCTGTTCCGACAGAGTTGTCCAATAATCCAGTCAATAGCCAATCAAAGGAGGAAGCCCAGCAGGGCATTGGAAGAGCACCAGGAAACCTCTTGCGTCTACTGCAAATTTTGAATAATTCTTCTGACACTCAGAAGAGGCTCTCAAAAGGTAATGGCAAAGGTCCACCATCATAATGGAATAGTATGCAGATTCTTATAATGCAGATGACATTGGGCCAATTATAAAAGAACACTGGTAAGAGCGGGTATTCATTCTACACAGTTTGAGGAAACAAGACTTAAGTAATAACAAAACTCAGGGAAGTAGGGCACAAAATATACTCCAGTGAACAGTAATGAGCACAAAGGTCATCTACATGGCAGCCTCGATGATCTGAAGCCCAGGTGAGAGTCATCCAGATATAAGTTTAAAGGGTATTTAAGTCCAATATTAAATTAAATTCTAACACACTCTTGCTCATCTGGAAAACGCCGGGCACAGTCGCACACCAGCAGAGAGACGCCATCAGAGAGGAATACATAATCCATAAGCATATAGAGCCATTCGGATATAGCATTTAGCACTAGAAACCTCTGAAGGCATCAGCGTCTCACAGCAAAGTCCAATAAGTCATATTTATGTAAATGTTAATTATGAAAAATCTTAAACTGTTCTTCAATAAACTCTGCTCAAGAAATTATGCAAATATACAATTCAAAAATACTTCCATGAAAAGTATTTCTAAATGTAAAAGCGTCATTATTTAAAAAGAACAAACCAATTCAATTGAATGCATACAAAGTGCGGGATATGTTATTTGGCTGAGGTGAATTAATAGGAATAAGATATTGTTCCAGCCTTCATAAAGCTTATAATAGGGGAGGTACTCTGCAAACATGTGGGAGCACCCAGGAAAGGACAAGCGATGTAAGTCACAGCAAGTCAGGGAGGGCTTCATGGAGAAAGCAACATCTGACTTGGGCCTTGAGGGATTCAACATTCATTTGACTGGAAAATCCCCTAAACGGAATGACTGTGAATAGATGAAAGGCTGCTCTAATATTATTTCTTAAAATTACTCCAATTATATAAAAATATATGTGATACTACAAACAGAGACAAGTAACAAATTGAAATAAAATATTAAGAAAAACAGAGCCACGTTATGGACAATTTACAAAAGAAACAGAAATGGCCAATGAACATCTGAAACTGTATTTGATTCTGTAAATAACCAAAGAATGCAAAGTAAAATGAGTTGCCATTTTGCACGGAGCAGCACAGCAAAGATTAGAGAGAGAGTAATACTCTGGGTCAGCAAGTGTGTAAAGAAACAAATACTCTCGGGGTGCCTGGGTGGCTCAGTCAGGTGAAGCGTCTGCCTTCAGCTCAGGTCACGATCCCACGGTCCAGGGATGGAGTCCTGAGTTGGGAGCCTGCTTCTCCCGCTCCCTCTGCCCCTTCCCCCTAGCTCGTGCTCTCTCACTCTCAAATAAGTGAATAAATAAAATCTTTAAAAAATAAAAAAAAGAAATGAGTGTTCTCGTATGTTGTTACTAAACTGAATTTCCACCCTGAAGAACCTATCATATGAAAATAAAAGTAGACAGCAGTGCGAAGATTGCCTTTATATGAATGTCTTCAAAACACTGAAATAATCTTTAAAAGGACAAAGAAAGAAACATCCAATAATGGAAAACTGGTCAAATTAAGATCCATGAAATATCATGTGGAATTAAAAACTATAATCATGTAAGATTTAATGGTGTGGGAAAAGTTATAAAATATTAAGTGTGAGAAAATCATGTTATAAAACTCTCATCAGTCCGTACTATTATTTTTAAAAAACAAAAGAAAAAAAGGATCTTGGGGCCCCTGGGTGGCACAGTGGTTAAGCGTCTGCCTTCGGCTCAGGACATGATCCCGGAGTTATGGGATCGAGCCCCACATCAGGCTCCTCCGCTATGAGCCTGCTTCTTCCTCTCCCACTCCCCCTGCTTGTGTTCCCTCTCTCGCTGCCTGTCTCTATCTCTGTCAAATAAATAAATAAAATCTTTAAAAAGAAAAAAAGGATCTTAGTTTTTCTGTGTTTTTTCAGATTATGCCTTTAGGTTTCATCTCCCACATTTAAGAGTGATCTAATTCTAAGCCAATGCACCTTTTTTTCCTTATGAGGAACTCTGAATCAACTAGTGGATAACTTTTTTTAACTATTATAATGCTTAAGAAAATCTGTGTTCCCTCTCTCTCTGGCTGTCTCTATCTCTGTCAAATAAATAAATAAAATCTTTAAAAAGAAAAAAAGGATCTTAGTTTTTCTGTGTTTTTTCAGATTATGCCTTTAGGTTTTCATCTCCCACATTTAAGAGTGATCTAATTCTAAGCCAATGCACCTTTTTTTCCTTATGAGGAACTCTGAATCAACTAGTGGATAACTCTTTTTACCTATTATAATGCTTAAGAAAATCTGAAAGACGTACATTATACCAATAAAGTTAATAGAGTTTTTAATTTTCTTTATAAAAATAAAAACATATTACTTTAAAATCAGAATATCAAGCAATTATTTACGAACTGGAAAAAAGGTCTTATTTTTAAAAATATTTTATTTATTTATCTATCTATCTATCTGAGAGAGAGAGAGAGCATGAGAGTGGGGTGAGGGGTGGAGAGACAAGCCCCGATGTGGGGCTCGATCCTGGGCCTCCAGGATTGTGACCTGAGCCGAAGGCAGACACTTAACTGACTAAGCCACCCAGGTGCCCCAAAAATGCTTATTTTAAATAGCAAGAACACTTTGAGGAATTTAGTCTAAAGAATTAACTACAGATACACAGAAAAATGTATGTACGTTAGCCCATGCTTATGAGATAAAGCTTACAGGCAAACAGTTTACTAGAGAGGGGAAAGGGGAAGTCAGAAGAGCACATACCAGGGTGCACAACAAGCCTGGGCTCACAGGATGTCTTCAGTGCGTTCACAGGAAGTACCGCCCCTAGGAGCAGTCCATTTTGGGGGAGAAGGAGAAAATAAGTTAAATGCTAGTCCCCTTCCCTTCCTGAACTCTCATTAGTCAGAGTCAGCCTGAAGGGCATTAGGCCCTTCAGTTTCCAGGTTGTATGACCTGGCCTCTCTAGGCAGTTATTGAGGAAGCCAGTGGGCAGGTACAGTAGATGGTCTTTCATGGTCAGTCGGTGCCAGGGGCTCCTTCATTTGTACAGCTATGGTAGCAGCAGCTGTGAGCTGGGTCTACAACCACAGTAGTAATACGACCCATTGCTAGTGATCTCCTGCCTAGAAGGTACGGGGCCAAGGTGTGTGTGTCTGGGGGGAGGGGCAGTGAAGTAGGCGTGGCCATGTGGATTGTGGTATTGTGGTCAACACAAAACGGTATGGTACAGCTAACTCCTTGCAACACATGGATCTACTCATATCCTCTTATGATATCCAGATCTCATATGAAGATAAGATGTCCTCGCGTCTTCACAGGAAGAAATGAAAATTAATCTCAATGGTGGTGGGCAGTCATCCCCTTGAACCCTACCAAGACACAGTGTCTGCTGCTGTAGCTGGCTCCCAATCTGTAACTGCTATTAACTGCCTCCTAACCCCCATCCCCACCATCTCTGTTCCAGACTGCCCTCACTGCCAGCCAAGCATTCTGGCTGGTCTGGGGCTGCCCTCCTGGTAGGGTCTGGGCCCTTCATTACGTTGTCTCTGTTCGGCCATGGCTGCTTCAACTGCTCATTTATAATTCCCTGTGGCACAAAAGCATCACAGGATATCCTCGTTTTATAAAAGAAAGTCTAGGGGCACCTGGGTGGCTCACTGGTTGAGCATCAGACTTGGTCTTGCTTGGGTCTTGATCTCAGGGTCGTGGGCTCAAGCCCCATGTTGGGCTCCACATTGAATGTGAAGCCTACTTAAAAAAAAAAAAAAAGTATATTCAAGAAAGGAACACCTCTCATCCATACCAAGTCTTACTATGGTACATTGCTGCCAGTGATGAATCATAAATACTGGTCTCTAAACCCATGGAGGGTTCCATGTCTTCCCTTCTCTTATTTGTTAAGGGTGGGACATTTTGCAAAGTGGGTCAATGGAGAAAAGATCGTTCTCTCAAGAACCTAACATCCTGATTATTTGGAAGAATGCATCACTTCTGAACGGTGGTATCATGTGAAAGGGGCGTCGGTTCAAAGCACTGCAGGCAGTGGGGGCTTACTTCACTGGGGCAATAAAATGACAGACTGCTGAACTTATCTGTCTACCTATCTATCCACCCAATAATTAAAATTCTGATATTTGTAAATATCACTTGGGGAAATGCCAATCTGTCACAAAATGCATTTTCTCTGCCTTTTCAGATATTGGGGAAAAACTTAGTATGGCCATGCAATTTGTCTCAGTTGCACTTTGCATGATTCCAAGGAAGAGGAATGAAAATTTTCATGTTTACTTCTGACAGATGAACCTTACCACTTCAAATGAAACTATATTCAAAGTAGGTGGCAGTTTTATATTGTTATAGTTTCACTCACTTTTAAATTGTTGGATGAAAATCCATACCCATTTTTAAGTAGGTGTAAGTTTCCTTCCTGATGTTATTGATCAACTAATTCTGTTCATTTATTCAGTCCCGTTATGTACTTACTTAGACTTAACTTACAGATTTTACTAAGAAATGTTTTTCCAACACATTTTACTTTGTGTTATTTATCAGTATTTGACATATTAAGGTTGTTTTGACCAATCATATTCTAAAAACTTTGTAATAATTACTCAATTACTTAATACATGGAGCCTTAAGGTCACAGGAGAAAATTATTTCCAATTTAAATTTATACTCGGGGGCATCTGGGTGGCTCAGTCAGTTAAGTGTCTGCCTTCAGCTCAGGTCATGATCCCAGGGTGCTGGGATCGACCCACATCGGGCTCCCTGCTGAGCGGGGAGCCTGCTTCTCCCTTTCCCTCTGCCGCTCTCTCTCCCTCAAATAAATAAATAAAATCTTTTAAAATAAATAAAGAAATTTATACTTAGATTTTTGTTGCAGACATTGCAACAGTGTCAGTAAAGGACTTTCAAATATAACGTAGATTAGAGTAGATGAAAATTCAGTAGGGGAGGGGAATGGCAATACAAACTCAGGAAACTAGTAATGATGTAAAAATTCTGACTGTTCAATACAAGCTTTACTTTTTAAAATCTTTTCTTAATTTTGGAAAATTATTGCAAAATACACTTAACAGTTACCATTTTAAGTGTGCAGTTTAGTAGTGTTAAATGCATTCACACTGCTGTACAACCAATCTACAGAACTCTTCATCCTGTCAAACTGGAACTGTACCCATTCAACAACTCTCCATCTTTCCCTCCCTCCAGCCCAGGCAATCAACCACCCTTCTCTTTCTGTCTCTGTGAATCTGACTACTATACAGAGCCCCTGTAAGTGGAATCCTACAGTGTTAATATCAGCTTTACTTTTGCATTCTAAAAAATGGGCAGTATCAAATTGCTATGATACGCAGATTTCACTGGATATATCTCATATTTTAAAATATTAATGTCAAAAATCAAACCTTTTGCCAATATCTAAACTTAGGAATTAAAGTTCTGGATGTCAATTCAAAGGGTGTAAGGTGATACAAAAATCGCCAAATTTCACGTAGGGAGTTACGTGAGTAGAAGGAAGCCCAGTAACCCTAATTTGGTCTCTCTGTTTTATACCTAAGAGATTAAATGATCTGCATAGTCACAAATCTACTTGACTGCAGTGCCTCAGAAAGATTCTAAAACTCCTGACACCTGAGAGCTACTTCCAGTCACAGACTCTATTAGTCTATAAATTTTACACACTTACTTCCATTTTAAACACACTATTCACACATAATCCCATGTATATGACTATTCTTGTATAGTCAAGAATCCTCTGTAATAAAAAATACCTGGATCTCTGTCATTAGTTAGATTTTCATACAATGAACAGACAAATCTGTATTTGCTAATGTAGTTGGAATTTTAAGCGAGATGAAGCGTATCACCCTATAAATAATTAGTATACTAAGGTGGACTTGTAGAGGTAGGAGAGACCTCAGAGGTCAACTGGTCAGAAAAAAACCCAAAAGAATAAACTAAGTCACAGTGAAGAAAACTGCCCCCAAACAGACTTCAGGAAATTCTAGGCCATATTTGAGATGTAAAGACATGAATTATGTGACTATCCACAAATATTTCTTAATCTTTTAAAAGAGATCCTTTAAGAAACTTCAAAATAAATTAATGGAATCTAATAATTTAAAACTCAAGTGCTGTTATTTCTACAAGATCTTGGATTATACGTTCATTTGTTCATTGGAAGAAAAATCACATTTTCATTTCTTATATTTTATTTATATTAGAGAGCACTTCAGTATTAATTTAAATATCTATCCATTAAATGCAAAAATGTTAATGCAATATTAAAAATGAAATTTAAATGGAAGCAAGGGACTATCATATTAAGGTTCCCATGGCAACTCTCACTACACTTTCCAGCTTCTGAATTGTAATATGGTCATTTATTACAGACTCATATCAAACATAACTTTGCAAATATTTAAAGATGTATAGGTTAATTCATGTCAATTCAAGACTTCAGATGCAATGTAATATAATATATCAGGCTAAGGCTACTCTAAATATTAACCCATATTCTCAATTTAGACTTATCTACATAAAACAGGTGCAAACTTCCTGAATCTTGAGTGATTTGTTAGCACTCACACAAAGCGCAGCATTTTGCTATCCCCATCACAATCTGAACTTAATGTTACTTAAATACTAATATACATATGGTCAAGTGCCTTCCTCTTTAGCTCAGCAAGAGTTTGAAATTATAGATTACAAATCTTGCCATACTAGGCAAAATGCAACTTCATTAGTTCACACAAGTCAGAAGTCCAGGAACCGAACAAGGCAGGACATTAACTGATCCTGCCAAAGCCTCACCTTTACTATTGGCTCCACTGTTTCCCACAACCCTCAGCAGCACTTATTAATATACTGAGAACTCAAAAAAGTAAACATCCTTTAACCTAGCAATATTTGTTTATTTATCTAAAGGAAAGAACTGGACCCCTTACAAAGCTGTATGTATAAGGATTTAGAAAAATACATAAACAATCCGAATGTCCATCAATAGAGGTGGGTTCAGCAAACAATGAGGCACAGAGCTTTGGAAATGATTAGATCAATATATACTGATGTGGAAAGGTGTCCACAGCACGCTGTTAACAAAACAAGTATAAAACCCTATGTACAGCAAAGAAAAAAAAAAAAAGAACAAAGCAAAAACAAAAGCCAAAACACTATCTCAAAAACGTGAATACATGCACAGAGAACAGCCCAGAATAGTCCAGAGTATTAACAATAGAGATTACTGGATGGCGGGATTATGACTGATTTCTTGTTCAGATGAATATAATTAGAAAATAATGTATAAAATGTAATATGTAGTGCCTGCTGTTATGGTGTGAGATGCTAAGATCCTCCCCCACCAAAAGCAGGAGTATAAATTGGTACAAACCTTCTTGAGACATTTGATAACATGAAAACATTGTAACAAATATATTTCTATGTTCTATTTTTAAAAAATAATTGGGAGGTGTCTAGGTGGCTCAGTCAGTTGAGTATCTGACTCTTGCCCTCAGCTCAGGTCTTGCTCTCAGGGTTGTGAGTTCAAGTACCAAGTTGGGCTCCTCGCTGGGTGTGGAGCCTACTCAAAAAATAAATAAATAAATAAATAAATAAATAAATAAATAAATAAATAATAAATAAATAACTGGCACATTGGAAACCACCTAAGTATTCAAGAATGATTAGTTAGTATCTGCAAAAGGGAATGCTATGTAGCCGTTACAACTTGTACTGTAGAATATTTCTGTGGGAAAATACTATTGATAACCTATCAGATCAGAACCTATGCTCTTAGCTATAAATAATAGGAAACCTTGACTCAGTTTAAATTATAAAATTTCCGGATAATCACAGCAGTTGAACCTATCTATTCACCTTTTACTTCCTCCTGAAATCTGGCTGAACTATCAGAAAAGGGGGTGCAGTCAAAACCCGGAAGAATAAAGAAAGGCAGAAAGACAACAGTAATGTGATATCCGATCCCCGAAGCTAGAAGGCTGGCTGGTGGCTGGGGGAGGTCTATGGACCCAGTAAAGAGAGGACACGGAAGCCTCAGCAGGCAGCCCACAGACATGCTGATTTACCCATCAGAACTCAAAAACTGCTCAAGAATGGACACGTTTGGAAAGTGGGAGTACAGTGGAAGAATTGATGTGAGAAATGAGAACCCAGGTCTAAGAATGGAAAACTACTTGCAGATTTTAGAGGCCAGCAACCCTCCCACAATCACCAAACTTTTACAAAATGTGGAGGCCAGAGCACCCTTTCCACCTGTGTTTTTGTGTGTTTGTTACAATTACTGTAGTGTACAATAAACTGAGGCATATTAAAAATGAACCTTAATGAACTGAATAGAATATCGACAAATCTTCATTCTGCTTCCTTTTCTTTCTAATCTTAGCCTATACTGTTTAGTTTTGCTTATCTTTGAACCTTATTTTAAAAAGGATGTCCACATTAAAACTTAGAAATGAGTGTCACAGCAGCATCATTCAATAGCCTCAAACTAGAAGCAACCCAAATGTCCATAACTGATGAATGGATTTTTATAAAGTGGTATATTCTCACAACGGAATATTATACAGCAATACAAAGTAACAGAGTACTGACTCATGTTGCAACATGGTTGAACCTTGATAACGTGATGCTTCCTGAAAGCCTCACAAAAGATCACATATTGTGTGATTCTATTTATAGGAGACACCCAGAATAGGGAAACGCATGGAGACAGAAAGTAGATTAGTGGTTGCTAGGGACTGAGGAGAGAAGGGTATGGGTTTTTTTGAGGGGGGGGTGATGAAAATTTTCTAAAATTAAATACTGCACAAATCTGGAATATACTAAAACCACCAAAGGTATGTAAATTATATTTCAATAAAGCTATCAAAAAACAGGTATTATATTGAATATGTTCTTTGGCAATATTTGAAGAACCTTCAGCTTTATGTTTAAAGATTTATCTAGGGGCGCCTGGGTGGCTCAGTCCGTTGAGCGGCTGACTCTCGGTTTCAGTTCAGGTTGTGATCTCATGGTCTTGGGATCAAGACCCAAGGCTCAGTGTTCAGCAGGGAGTCTGCTTAAAGACTCTCTCCCTCTGTCCCTCTCTCACTCGCACAAGTGTGTGTGAGACCAAAATAAATAAACCTTAAAAAATATATTTATCTAATGTTTATGCACTTCGCAGTAGTGCATTCAATTTTAACACTGCTGAGTGCTTCATGGTATGAACACACTGTCATCTGTTCATCCATACTGCGGTGAGTGGATGTGGCAGTGGATTCTGGCTTTTGCTGTTAAAAACAATGCTAAGATATTTATACATCTTTCCTGATGCATAGAAGCAAGAACTTCTCTAGGACATATACAGAGCAAAGGGTGCAGGTGTTTAACTGGATAAAATGACAGCAAATTAGTTTCCCAAGTGCCACACCATTGCAGGTTCGCATTACTACCAGCGCTGAACTCTGCTGCACACCTTCAATGCTCAGGAGAGTCGGCCTTTATTTAAGTTTCTGTCCTCCAGCTATGGAAGAAATGACATAAAATTGAGATCTTAATTTGTATCCCAAATGAACAATGAGACTGAACCTCATATTATGTTTTTTGATCATTCCCATTTCTTCTGTGAAATGCCTTCACATCAGTTTTGCCCATTTTTCTTTTCATTGATTTTTCCTTATTGACTTGTGTGTATACCATATGCTCATACAGTATCGCATACATATAAAACAAATTAGAAAAGTTAATAAATAGAAAAAATATACACAACACATATGTGTCTATGCATATGACGCATACACAAGTTGTTCTGGATACTGAGCATGTTCATGTGGACTGTAAATATCCTTTGTAGCTTGTTATTTTATCTTTTGACGGATAAAAAAATTTTAATGTCAAATTTCTTTTGCATTACAATTATTTTTTGTGTCTGTCTGAAGTACCTCCCTATAATATCACAAATATATTCTCATAGTCTCCTGTGGTTTTTAATCTTTTGCCTTTACATTTATGTCTTTAATCACTGAAATGGATTTTTTAAAATATTATATAAGGATCCAGGCTTTTTTTCATACGTATCATCTGTTCCTGCTACAATTCGAACAGTCCATCTTTTCCACAATGATTTGCTCCTCTTGACATAGATCCAGCTCCATTCCTGGGTTGGTTTGTTCTGGAGCTCTTTCTGGTCTACTTGTTTATCTCTGTACCAATAACATAACTTCAATTACTTTACCTATATAACACCTTTCCATATAATAGGGTAAATCTCCCTACTTTGGTCTTATTTGGGAACACAGAGCAGCCTTAGCTCCCTGTTGATCAGGCCAAGACTTTCTCAGAGCCGTGCTGCCAGTCTGAAGTTCCCCCTGCCAACCCTCCTTCCTTCCCCCCTCTGCCCACCAGCGTCAGACCTGCATCTCAGCCTAAAGGCTCTCCCTACCTAATCCTCCTCTTTCCTCCCTCTTCATCTTTCACATTTTATACTTCCAACCACATTTGGCCTCTGTCTCCTGGAAGACCTGAACTGATACAAGGGTCTTGGCTATTTTCGATACCTTGCTCTATTAAATTTAAGAATCAGATTGCCAAGTTCCAAAATGAAAACAAAAACAAAAATACTTTGTTGGGATTTTCACAGGAATTAACACTGGATGGGTTTACCCATGGCAGAACTGACATCCTGAAAATACAGTCTATGTATGAACATGGTATCTCTTGCCACTTATTTAGGTTTTCTTTGAAGCTTCTTTCAATACAGCATTATAATTTTTTCAGTGCCTTCTGAATTTTTGCATGATTTCTAGGGATCTCATATTTCTAGTTATGACTTACATTGTATATTTTTTAACTCTATTTTTCTAATTCTGCTGCTGGTATTTAGAAAAAAATTTAATTTTTTTTTCTTTTTGAGAGAGAATGAGTGCTCAATGGAGGGGCGGATGAGAGAAGGAGACAGAGAATCCTGAGCAGGCTCCTTGCCCAGCATGGAGCCCGATGTGGGACCCAATTTCACAACCCTGAGATCATGACTTGAGCTGAAATGAGCCATCCAGGTACCCAGAAAAAGTTAATCTTTGAATTAGCAAATCTGCTGAATTATAAATTCTAATAGGTTTACAGATGATTTTAGGTTTCCATGTTACACAATGGTACAATCTTACGAGTTTTGTCTCTTCCTTATGCCTTTTATTCCTTTTCCTTGCCTTGCTGTGCTGATGGTTTAGGTACAACGTTGAATATAAGGAATAGCAGGCATTCTTGTTGTTGTTGTTGTTGTTTTAATGATTTTTTATTATATTACGTTAGTCACCATACAGTACATCCCTGGCTTCCGATGTAAAGCTCGATGATTCATTAGTTGCGTAGAGCACCCAGTGCACCATGCAATACTTGCCCTCCTTACTACCCATCACCGGTCTATCCCATTCCCCCCCACCCCGAGGCCCCCAGTTTGTTTCTCATAGTCCATAGTTTCTCATGTTTCATTCTTGTTTTGTTGATTTTAAAGGGAATCCTTCTATTTCATGATTTAGTAATGTTTACTATGGGATTTTTGCAGAGACCTTTTATCCGCTGAAGGAAATTATCTTCTATTCCATGGTAAGAATATCATGAAAAGATGCTGTATTTTATTAAAAGCTTTTCTGTCTCTGATATAATCGTACTATTTTTTTTTTAAAGATTTGATTTATTTATTTGACAGAGATAGAGACAGCCAGCGAGAGAGGGAACACAAGCAGGGGGAGTGGGAGAGGAAGAAGCAGGCTCATAGCGGAGGAGCCTGATGTGGGGCTCGATCCCATAACACCGGGATCACGCCCTGAGCCAAAGGCAGACGCTCAACCGCTGTGCCACCCAGGCGCCCCAATTGTACTATTTTTTAATCTGTGAAATTTACATTGATGCATTACCATGACAATACTGAATCCTATCAAATACTTTTTTCTACATTGTTTGAGATCTTGTTTTTCCCTTTAATCCAGTTTATATAGCAAATTATATTGGTTGATTTTCAAATGCTAAACCAATCTGTGTTCCTGGGATAAATCCAACTTGGTCATGATGTAGTATCCAATTCCTATTTCATTGACTTGTTTGTTGATTGTGTTCAGTATTTTTGCATATATGTCCTTTCGTAAGAAGGGCTTATAATTTCCCCTTGTATGCCTCTGTGCAGTTCTGGCATCAAAGTGTTGGCAGCCTGAATAAATGAATTGGAATCTGACCTTGACCCTCTTTTTCTACTCTCTGAAACAGTTCACATAAAATTGATACCATTCTCCCTTCAAATGCTTGATAAAACTTATTGGAGAAACCATCAAAGCCTGGACTTTCCTTAGGTCTTATATTTCCAGTCCAATTTCTTTAAGTTATAGACTATCCAGGCTTTTAAAATGTCTCCTGTGCAGACTTTAATAAGCTGTATTTTTCTATTAATTTGCCCATTTTACCACGTATCAAAAATCTTGAACACAAAATAATTACTAATAACTTATCTTTTGAAGGTCAGTAGAATCTGGAGGGGTGTCCCCTTTTCCATTTCTGATATTGGTTATCTGTGCCTAGGCAGGAGGTTATCAATTTTATTAGCCATTTCAAAGAAATAATCATTGCCTTTGTTGATCCTTTACTACATTTCCTATTTTATTAATTCCTGCTTTTATTATTTCTTCTACACAGGGAAGTAGATTTAATTTGTATTCATTTTCTTCAAGTAAACACTTATTTAGCTCATTTTTTAGACTTTCTTCTGATCTAATATAAGGGTTTAAGGGTGTGAATTTCCCCCTAAATATTGTCACTGGAGAATTCACTGTGTGATTTCAATCCTGTGAGCTCTGTTGATGGATTTATGGCCCAATATAAGGTCCCTAAAAATGTTCTAAGCATGCTAGAAAATAATGTATTCTGCACTTGGTGGGTGGTATGACATTTGTTGACTGTGTTGTCTTCAGTATGCTTACTGCTTGTGGTTTGCTCCTTGTACCACTCAGGTGTTAAAATCTCTAACCATGATTCTGAATGGATTCCTTTACAACTTCTGTAAACTTTGTACTATCCTGGTGAACTAAAAGATTATCGATTTTGTTACTAATCTTTACCTCTAGTAAAGATACCTTCCAGCTTAATATCTTTTTTGATAGTAATATACACAGATCAGTCTTCTCTTGATTTGTGTTTAATAGAGGATCTTTTTTCCATTCCCTTAATATTGTTTGCTATATTCTTATGTCTAGAGGTCTCTTTAAAACAGCAAATATGTGATTTTTAAAATCCAGTCTGAAAATGTTAAACCACAGTACTTAGTCCATTTAAATATCACTATTGGTATACATGGACCCAGAGTCTGAACGCTAACTACACTGGCCCCCACTCCCACACCCCATGCTGTTCTTCCTAAGTACTCTTGATCTGTATGAGTGTGTGTATGTGTGTGTGTGCCTGTTTTGGACAGTGCATTTGAGAATTCACTTTTAGAAATGATCTGAAGCCCAGGATGATACCATCTTTTGTTTTGGTCGGGATACAGTGGCGATAAAGTCTGAGACCACTTTAACCTACCCTTCACCCAGACTTCAGTTACCAATACTGTGCCATTCTTGTTTCTTCTATACCCCCTACTTCAATTTTTAAAATCGATTTTGAAAAATTGTCTTTCGAGGCTTGTGATTTTTCAAACCATCCAGATGATGAGAGGCCAAGATGTGGCCTGTGCAAGATTGGTCTACTTGAATTTCACCCTTAATCCCAGGGCTCCACTGATCAGGGTTCCTAGTGAGGGGAGTGGTTTACTAAGGTTCCCCGACAAAGTGACACCAACAAAAGTACAGTGCACCCTCAGACCCTTCAACTGACATCTGCATGTCCTTCCTCTTCTGAATCTTCATCTGGTAATTCCTCACTAACTGGTTAGCTCTTTGATACCTTAAACATAAATGTGCATTTTATCCAGTTGTTTTTGTTTCTGTTTGGTTTAACATGCTCTGCTAGTACTGAAGTAACACTAACTGGGAGAGTTCAAGTCTTGTAATGATTACGGTATTTTCAGTTTTGTTTTTTTTTTTTTGAGAGTGTTTTGGCAAGACGTGTCCATTGTCCATCTTCAAATTTATTGATACAAAGTTGTTAATATGCTAAAAAATCTCTGCTCTATTCATAGGTACGTTCTCTTATTCATTCCTAAAAACTGAGCTCTTGCTCATTTGACTTTGATGTTCCTGTTTTGTTTTCTATTTCATTAATTTCTACTGTTTTCTCCAATGTCCTTTGAGTTTATTGTTTTTTTAACTTAAGCTGTATGTTAGTAGTTTCTAATTGTGATATGACCTACTGATTTAGAAATTTAAACCTTTTTTCCACTATTTGGAGACTTCTAGTCATCCTTTTGTTGCTGACTTCTGACAATTCCATTATAATCAAGAAAAATGATCTCCATGATATGGATTCTTTGAAATTTGATGTCTTCTCACAGCACAAGATCACTTTTCATAAATTTCCCTTTTGTGTTTAAAATATACATTATTTTGCACGCAGAGTTCTATATATGTTCATTGCATCAAAGTTTGGTTTTGTGTTCATATTGTCTTCAACTGACTTTTTTAAAAAAGGTTTTTGTTTAGGGGCACGTGGGTGGCTCAGTCAGTTAAGTATCTGCCTTCAGCTCAGGTCATGATCCTGGGGTCCTGGGACGGAGTCCACATCAGGCTCCTTGCTCAGCATGGAGTCTGCTTCTCCCTCTGCCTCTCCCTCTCAAAATAAATAAGTCTTTAAAAAAATATTTTATTTATTTATTTGACAGAGAGTACATCAGGGGTAGTGGGAAACACTTAACCAACTGAGCCATTCTAGTACCCCCTTCAACCGATTTTTTTAATTGCTTCATCTCCCAAGGTGTATTAAAACATCTACCGTGATGGTGACTTTGCCAATTTCTCCTTGTAGTTGTACACATCTTGCTATATAGTTTTGGAAGTTATCTTACTGAAGCCATATGAACTTAAAGGATAAACCAACCTTCCATCTTTATGTAGTGATCTTCGTTAAAACACAATGTTACCATAGTTAGAGTTTACTTATACAGCTACATAGCCTCCTTTGATGTTTCTTGGGTCTTTTTTATCTTTTGGCTCTCAGCATTTCAGTACCTTTGTTTTAGATGAGTTTCTTTAAAAAGCGTATGGCAGATTGTTAAAAATCTAATCTAATGACCAAGATTTTTCGCAGAAGCACTCAATCCATTTACAATTAGATTTCTCTCTCCCAGTTATTCGGCGCTTATTGGTCCTGTCCACTTTTCCCCCTGTGCGTGTGTTGTTGTTCTCATTTCCCTTTGCCTCCTCGACAGGCACCATGGAGCAGGTATCCATCTGTTTCTTCTACAGGCAGCTCTTCATCTTGTCCCGTTCACACTAAGTCCAAAGTACATACCTTACTCTCCATCACAATAACACCAGAGATTTAGATTGATAGAATTTCAACTACCAACTTCACATGCATTAGGCTTACAAGCAACAAGATACAGACTTTCTACTTGGTATCGCTTTTTCCTCCCACAAATCTGACATTACTTCCACTATCAATATTTCTTTAGATTTACTCAAGTGCTTATTATTTTCTTTTAGTCATTATTACTTCTTACATCTCAGAGCTTCTGTGATAATATTCCTGCTCCTTGAAGTTTATCTTTTAGAAGTTCCTTTAGTGAGGCAATTTTGGTGGCAAATTCTCAGTTTTGTTCATCTGAAAATATCGGCCTTTCACCTTCTTAGACAATCCATAAAGCAGAGTGTCTGCATCAGAATTTCCTGGAATGGTATTAATAATACAGCATTTGATAGCTGAAGGCTCAAAATTGTATACAAAGGAAGCAATAAGCTAAGCACTATCTTAATTTTGTATCGCATTATCAGATGAATGTCTGAAATACCTTTTATATGAAATTTTCTATCACTAGATTCTCACCATGATTCCAAGAAGTTCACCCCCTTTTTTACAGGTAAATGGAACCCTCTAGGATCTGTAACCCCTCACTCCATTATTCTGTTTCTAACCAGTACTCCCTTATCTGCTATCTGTAACTTAGGTTGTACCATCTTTCCCTGTAAGCCTCATTCTTTAATAAGTATTAAATTTTCTGTAGAGTTCAAGAAATCCCATTGGTATAACTTTTAGTTTGAAAGAATTTTTTTATTAACCAGGATTCTTAATTCCTTCCAACATGTCAGATAACAAATCTTTTTAAGATAACTAAGTCTTTGGTCTGACACATTAATATGTAATTGATAGTTTAAGTTAATATAAAAGTTCATTATTTTTTAATCATGTTCTGAAGAATAAGTTATAAATCTGTGAATAACAGTCCATTAAGTTAATACTTCATTTATATAGAAGAGAAATGGAAACAAGGATAGACTTCTGCTAAGAATTTCTAAGTTTTTCATACACACGTGTAATGCATATACCTAGAGCTAGACAAGGGAAGGTAAGGAATTTTCATTATCTTTTCCGAATAGCTAAAAAGAGACGTAACTTAGAGTAGACCAAGAGATTTTCAATCTTATTTTTTTAAAAAGATTTTATTTATTTGATAGAGAAAGCGTGCGCACGCACACACATGCGGGGGGGGGCGAGGGAGGAAAGGAAAGAGCAGGCTCCCCATTGAGCAGGGAGCCCAATGGAGGGGACCCCAGAACCCCAGGATCATGACCTGAGCCCAAGGCAGACGCTCAGCTGACAGAGCCACCCAGACACTCCAAGAGCTTCTCAATCTTACTGATGACACGGTTATCCAGAGGGAAATCAACAAATTCCTCCAACATACAAACATTTATAAATTACTTACACGTAACATGTAATAAAAACCACAAAAATACAAAGTGAAAAAGGATGAACTAGGGATATAACAGGTCATATTCTTAAATATTTTAAAGTTTATTAGTGGCAAAATAAAATCTTTTGAGGGCATATGGATGTGAGAGTGTGAATGACAGAAATGTGATCATGCATAACTTGACTTGATTGCCATTGGGACCACCATCGTGTTAAATTTCACATGTGGCTGAAGCGCAAATACTGGGCCTAGGAGGGCTGTCTGACAACTTTTTATTGTCTACTGACAGTCTGGTTCCCCCTCGACCCACAACAGAAGGAGCTCCTAGACCAGGACTTGTCCTTCATTAGGGAGACAAGCCCAGAAGACCTCATGAGAGTCAAGTGAGAGGGAAGGACAGAAGGCAAATGGATTGCTGCTGTAAGCAATGGGAACCAATCCTACTGGGATCACTCTCTGAGAACCTCAGTGTCCTCTCAGCTGAGGGGTAAGGAAGCTGGAGTGTTTACACACCAAATCCTGCCCTTCACTGGTTAAGAACTGCCCGGCCTGGCCCACATGCAGCCCAGTAGGCTCTGGCAGCCAGCAGACGCCTCCAGAAGCCCGTGGGTTTTGGCAACTGCAGGTAAGCTAAAAGAGGCTCAGGGTCTGTGAGCAGGAAACAGACAGCATATGCCACCTCTGCTGTCCCTGCATCAGAAAGAATATTAACTTCAATCTTAATTTCTTTGCAGGGTTCTTTCTAAGCCCTTAAGAAGAATCTTTGTTAGATAGGTTAATTTACAGTTAGTTTTAACTAAATTGGTAATGTATAAATAAACATACCCACAAACACCTCACAGGCAATTCTTTCCACTTCCCCACAGGATACTTAGATATGTATGCGACAGATGACCACCTGACACATAGATCGATGAGTGCACCAGAGTCAATCTGAATATCAAATATTGATACAATTTCATCTTTTCTTATATTAAAATGTATAAACAGAAGTTCTGAGGTTTTCTTCCTCTCCACAATACATTACCTTGTGTACCCCTCGAGGTGCACGCTCCCCATTCTGGCCATGCCTTGGCCAAAGTACACAGAGCCTTGTCCAGCTCTCCACTGGAAATAATTTGATTCATTTCATGGTATGGCTGGACTATGCTAAGAACATACTAGTAACATACAGTTCTAATGCGGTTTCAGCATTTGTCTATCACTTCATGAGGAGATGAAAATTTCAAAACAATCTTTACAGAATTCCTTGAATGGGTATATTATTTCCCTGTGTTAAAAAAATTATACAGAGACTGAACCAGAATGCAACTCCATCTTGGACTCATTCTAACTCAGATCAAAATGCTGACTTTCCATAGTCTTTTGGTGTGACAGGCAGATGGGCAGGCTCCTTGTTGTCATCCCCTCTGCAGAAATAACCGCTCTACAGAAACATTTCCCAAAGTTACAGCTTCCTAAAGGACTTACATATGAGAAATCAGAAATGCATTTAAACTTTCCTAAACAATTAAGTACTTAACTAAATTCCAGAAATGTGACACAGTTATAAAAAAGTTCATTTTATTTGGGCTGCAATATGTAGATTATTTATTTAGTTTTAAAACAAGCTTAATATGCAGTTTAATTATTACCAGCACTTTGATTTATCTTCAACAACCTAAGAACAGAATAAAGTTTTACTGTACTAGCTTAAGAAATCCATCCTGGAAAAAAAAAAAATCCATTCTGTGGTAGAAACATGTATATTAATTCTCCCAGAGTTTAAAGCTTTATAATCAAATCATTTTAGCCCAATAAAGATTTTTAAAATATTGCATAACATCCTGAAAACCACTGTTTTGTGATACATATCAACAAAACTCAACGCCACTTTCTCGAATAATAAAAATATGCTTTTTTAAACTGTTACTTTTTAAATGACGTGAAACTAAAGAAAACTGGTTGCTGGTTTTAAAATCCTCTTGTTTGGAGAAAAATATTCTATGCTTGACTACTTGCTGCCATGCCTTGCAGAGATAGGGTCTGTAGTCCACATCTGCCTCACTCGGACGGGTAAAGGCAGAAGGCCCTTCTGTCCAGTTTGAGGTTTTCTGCATTATACTTTGTGTTGTTGCAAAAAGAACTAAGCGATATTCACTTACGAGTTTCTCTAAGAACTGAGCACATTTCTTCAGCGTACGCTCCTGTAAGTTAACACTTTCTCCTCCGTTGACGCGGTCCGTCCAGTAAAAAGCGGAAAGGCTGTCCAAGATCAGAAGGCAGAGGGCAGGGTGGCTACAAACCATGGTTTCCAGGGAGCACAGCGTGACGAGCAGCTGCGTGCTGCTCGTGCAGTTCACCAGAAACAGCCTTCCCAGGCAGCGCTTCACCGTTTCTTCCGAACTCTGCGACAGTCTGTGCTCGAGAATTGTAACCAGCCGAAGCATATCAAAGTGATAATCTGTGTCAATAAATAAGACTTCTACTTCCAGCCCCCCTTCGGATTTTGGGAGTATACATCGTGCTGTGAAATGATAAAGCATTTCTGTTTTTCCGGTTCCCTCGGGACCATGAAATTCAAGAATACCACCTGTGTACAATGTAAAAATGTCAGTCAAAATGCAGCAGCACAGTAACAGTAGGCTACAAAACGAAAAGCCTGCAACAATGTGTAAAATTACTGGAATGTGAAAGAAAAATCAAAGTCCCATGTAAGCAAATAGAAATAAATAAGGAAATCAGTAAATTTCACCTCTGAGAAAGAAGTTGGCTATTAGTTAGCATCAAGAAAATGTGAAGAACAGAGTGACAAGGTTGAAAGGTACCCAAGGAAGTCTCCTGGGGAGGGGAGCACATGCACTCACACTGAAACTGGTGGTAAGCTAAGAACAAAGTGCCAGATTCCTGGTCTTTCAAAAATCCATTGATTACTACGGTACACACCATTTCCGGTACTTGCTTACCCAATATACATTCTCTCCTTTTCCTTAAGTATAAAACCTCAATTTGAGGGGTGGAGGGAGGGAGTGCACGCAGCTGAAAAACTATTTTTCTCAGTATCCCTTGCAGAAAGGGGTCAGCAGATATCACACTTGTAGCCAATGAGACACGAGTAGATTTCTATTGGAGTTTCTAAGTTTTGCTTTCCTGATACAGGTGCCACTTCCGCTCTGCCACTCCCCACTCTAGAGGGGAAGCAGCCATCCTGAAGCAGTGAGTATAAAAGGGACACCCTAAGCAGGGCCCTAAGAATGGTGGAGCAGGAAGACAAGAGGTGCCCAGGACTTTGATGACACTATGGAACCTCACACCAGCTATGCAGGGCCTGCCTCTATACCACTTGTGAGGCGAAGAAAATAAGCCTCCATCAGGTAAACCACTAGGCTGGACTTCTGTTACATGCCGCTAAAACAATCTCTAATTAGGGTTTCTCAGTGTTATTGGCATTATGGGTGGAAAAATTCTTGAATGTGCAGTTTCTTACGTACAGAGCCGGCAGAGTCCACAGCTCTCAGGCCTAAATGCCAATAGCACCCCTGAGCTGAAAACACCCCTCCACATTTCCAAAATGCTATCCGTTATTCTTTGCTATATAAATTTCTTGAAATTGTGCCCCGGTGGAATGACATCTGCACTGTAAATTATTTTCCTAGCATTATAAGTTGAAGTAAACTACTCTGCACTTCAAAGACTCCAAATCTGTTTCTATATAAGTTCCAATAACTCTCTTCCAGTGAGGACAACGCAAATTAAACACCTGGGGAAACTGTCCCGCCTCCAGAGCTCTTCAAAATCTACTCGGAACAGTGGCCTTCCAATTCTTGCTAGTTTGTTTCCATTTAATTTATGGCTGAACCACATAACTGGAAACACTGTGTTAAAAATGCAGATTCTTAGGCCCCAAACAAATTACATAGCCTGAGAATCCAATTACTTTATTTCCTGCTATTACTAACAAACCACTGTAATTGGAACGTTCATAAAGAACATGTAAAAAAAATCTTAGCACGTTACCACTATACCATATTTAAGGTAGTATAAAACTTCAACCAGTTTCTACCATAATCTTACATGCAATTTGCAATTCAAAATTTAAGTAAAAATTATTCTCCCACACCCCTCCCCCAAAAGATTCGTGACTCAAGAAGTAAAACTTATTATTCACTGATGCTCTTGCTGAAAGTTAACATAGTAACTAGAAACCTATTCAAGCCAGATGTTTAGTTTACTCTCTCCTACTACATGACAAAGGAGCTAAACTGAAATCCTCCCTTACCCACAAATAAGTCTTTCACTTCCCTGTATTATAGAAGGAGAATAAACTACATGCACTAGATGAAACATTAACATAGAACAGATATTAATGGTAGTGAAGGAAAGCTGAAAACACAGTTTAGCAAGACTAATCTGAAAACAGTTTATATATACACAGTGAACCACACAGAAACACAGTAGGGAAACCAATCAGCAGACTGCACCAAACCTTCCCTTCTTGTTTCCCCAGAAAAGGTATCAGAAGAGGCCAATCAACAGCAACTAACTTTTCCATCGTACTTTACAAATGAAAAGGGACAACTTGATGATACCTCATTTGATCCTAATAACAATACTCTTGAGGTAAGAAAGCAAACTATCACCCTCCATCATCATAGTTATCACGCTATATAATGTTTTTAGGATTTTTTATTTTTAATTAATGTCTACACCCAACGTGGCGCTCAAATTTACAACCCTAAGATTAAGAGCTACACACTCCACCAACCCAGCCAGCCAGGCGCCCCTCATGCTAGACCATTTCTGACTATTTCGTTATATTTCCTGTACGCTCCTTGAAGGTTGGGACTTGCCTATTCTATCTCCAGCACAAAACACAGTATCATTTGAATGCACTTCATCAGATTACTTTCTTTTTGAGAACTTCTTGAGAGACATCTAAGAAATGATCATCTAAGTCCTATCTGGTGAGGGGTAAAGGCCCCAAAGTGAACTCTGGAACACTGCATTTTGAAAGGAATCAAGTCGGGTAGGGAATCACAGGTAGGGGGTGTGGCACTGGTCACCAGAGTCCAGCAGGTGTGAAGGCCCAGGACAAGGCTGGAAACAAGAGACCAACACAGGAGACAAGCCAGAACAGGAACAAAGTGTCCAGTGGGAGTCCAGTGCCCTACCCACTGCCCCAGTGAGTGCTGACACTTAGTTTCTGGCAGGTCTTCAGCCCTCTTCACATATTCCGAAGGTAGGGGTAAAGCTAAGGTAGTGATGTGAAGGTTCTTCTGAGAGACAGGGTTGGAAGTACCCATACAAACCAAATACATAAGGAATGCAGGGATTTTTAATTCACATAATCACATGAATATCCTAATAAGAACTTAGCTTTCAAAATGCTATGTTAGCTAGGTGTCACAAAATAAAAATGTCTTACGACCACCAGGATTTTAAGACTCAAGACAGTAATAAGAGTGTAGACATGAGATGATCTGAGAGTAAGCTACACAGAAACAGAGAACAGAAAGCTCAATCTGGTAGGTGAGAGTGAAGGAAAAATTAAGAACAGAGGCCAAAAACTCAATTCTTGGGGTACATTCATGTTAGAGGAGTCGGCATGAAAACATATAAGACAGAAATTTAATATAAAAATTAGGATGAAAATGACACAGAGCACAAAAGACTTCAAGAAAATGGAACAGTACTAAATAACATTAAATGCAGCACAAAATTACTCAAAGTAAAGAAATGGCAAGGGAGAGTTTGGGAACAGATCGCTGAATTGGTCCTGGATAGTTACCTTACAGTAGTAAATGTGTAGTTTGCAAAACCACATTTAATATAAGTATTATTTTATGAACCAAACTTCAAAATCAGATACTCAGAAAAGAGATGGAAGGGCTCCCCCGGGGGGGAACTCAGCGTTCTTCCAAGAAGCAGGCTGCAAGGAAAGCAGGGGGCACATGAGGAATTAGCAGAAAAATATGATGGTTTACATTCATTTAAAAAGTAAAAATATTCAACAGCAGTTTCATGAGGCTGGAGTCAAATGAAGACAACCAAAGATAGGAGAAATGCAACATATTCTGAAGTAAAAGGGAAGAGGCTCCACAAGGAGACAGAAATACATGACACTGGCCAGAGGGGAAGTATGACCTATCTCTGGATTTTTCTGGCATTCTCAGAATAGCAAAAAAATGAAAAGCTAGACAATTATTTTCTTGGAGAGAAGGTGGCACCCATAAACATCTTTTAGCGTAACTCAACAGAGTAAGTCTTCGAGAACACTTGCTTACATGGTTTAACAAGGTTGCAAAATCCATACATTACTAAGAAATAGACCACGCAGTATATGGATTCTTTAGATTCTTGGTTTGGTGTGAATGAGATGAGGCAAAGCTTAAGGTGAAATCCTTGGTAAGGAGATTATTAAGGGGTATATAAAAACACTCTTTTCCTTTTACAGATTAGTAGCAAAGCAGTAAAAAGGTCATTTGTAACAACTGGGGTAATAAAATGCGCAAACTTGCAAATTACATGTAAATATTATCGTTAAGGTCCCAGATTCTCTACAAATATGTTTAATGATGAACTGAAGTCAGTTTTGCTGGTTTTATAAACATTTACTGTCTAATCATCACATCAAAAATCGTATTCAAACATGATGTTCTACAGAGGGGCACAGTCCTTCTAGCTGTATTTGTGAAGTCACTTTCTCAAATGTTTCTGAGAGCTGTTACAAAAGAAATCATAACCTTGTCCACTCAAAGTATTGGGCATGACAACTTGCAGTAAAAAAAACAACACCCCCCCACCACTAAATACATATACACATACACACACACACACACACACACACACACCCCCAAAAAACACCTCTACAGTTTGGCACTTGACAAATTAAACTAAATCAGAAAATCTGGATGGTTTGGCCTTGATAGTTGCTCTCATAAATAGAATGCTGTAAGGGATCTGGGTAACAGATTGTCAGAGTGAGTTATGAATCTGAAGATCCTTCAAAATAAGGATAAAAAAGAAAAGCCAAAAAATACATCATCTTGGTACCAACCTACTAATTGTATAACAAATATGTTGAATTTGCAGATTATAATCATTATAGTACAGAAGAGGTAATGAGTTGATATATAGTACTGAGTAACTACTATGAAAAACCATTTAGAAATGTTTACAATGGTATTGAGCTTTTTATAATCCCTAAATCTCTTAGCGCTTCAATTTGCGCTTCCCTATACGGTTTCTGATAAACTACTGTTGTTGATAAATAATCCTTATAATACCAGTCTTAAGTCTACTATTGCTCCAGTGAGCATTCATCTAACTAGTTTTACAGCTAAAAAATCTACAGTATTTATAAAATACTGAAATTAAGACAGTGTTAATCCGAACTAAGTAAACATTTTTGTTAGTGATGGAGCATGATGGTGTTTTTAAAGTTTCTACAAATGTAATATTCAAATGTATAAGTGGTGCTGTGAACCCATGTTTTAGTGTCAGTTGCATAAGGTTCAACTTCATAATATCCTTTCTGATAGAATAGAAAGTTCGATCTTTTTGTCCAACATGTTTGGTCAAAATTTATCTTTTATTACTGATAGTTTAGAAAATTGTTTGCTAACAGATCTGCTCTATAAAAAAGAGTAGAGGGAATCTTCTAGGTTGAATGAAAGGACAATAGATAGTTACTTGAACCAAATGAGTTAATAAAAACCACAGGTAAATGCAACTACATAGGAAAATACGAAGGACAGTATATGTTTTATATTTGTAACTTTTTTTCATTTATCCGACTTAAGAAACAAACGATTTGAGTAATAATTTTTTATTTCTGTTATAATACATTTTAATTTCTATGCTGTAATGGCTTTTTAATTTCTTGCATTAAGTCATAATTTTAGAATTGTTTATGGACATTCAATGTTTAAATGTGTAATCTGTAACAACACAAGTGAAGGGGGAGCAAGCAGAGCTACCCAGTAGCAAAGTATTCATAAAACATTGAAATTAAGATGGTATTAATCCAAATTAGATAGTTAAGATATTAATTGTGATCCTCAGAGCAACCATTAGGAAAATAACTCAAGGGTGCCTGGGTGGTTAAGCATTTGCCTTTGGCTCAGGTCATGATCCCAGCCAGGGTCCTGGGATTGAACTCTGCATCGGGCTCCCTGTTCCATGTACAGAGCCTGCATCTCCCTCTCCCTCTGCTGCTCCCTGCTTATACTCTCTCTCTCTCTTTCTGTCAAATAAATACAATCTAAAAGAAAAGAAAACAAAACAAAAAAAAAAGGAAAATAACTCAAAAAAATAAAAAGTAATGACTGGGAATAAAAATGGTACTCTAAGGGCACCTGGGTGGCTCAACTGGTTAACTTCTGCCTCTTGATTTCAGCTCAGGTCACGATCTCAGTGTTGTGAGATCGAGTCTGTGTTGGGTGGGGTTCTGTGCTGGGTGTGGAGTCTGTATAAGATTCTCTCCCTCTTCTTCTGCCTCTCCCCCCCACCCAAAACAAAGTGGTACACTAGAAAATATTTAAAACAAAAGAAGACAGTAAAGGAAGAACAGAGAAACAAACAAATAAAAAGAATAAAATGTATATAAAAGAGCAAAATGACAGTCATAACCCTATCTTATCAGTAGTTCATTAACTGTAAGTGGATTAAATAGTCTAAACAAAAGGCAGAGACTGGCAGAATGGAATAAAAACACATGATCCAACTATAGGCTATCTACCATAGGCACACTTAACAAAGTCCCAAACAGACTGATAACAAAGGATAGAAAAAGACATGCCATGCAAACAGTAACCAAGAGAGAGCTGATGTGGCTATACTATTATCAGACAAAATACACTTTAAGACAACAACTGTTATTAGAGACAAAGAAGGACATTTTTGTTTTCCACTGTGCTAAAAGATGGCATAAAGATTTTTAAGCGTACAGTTCAGTAGTGTTAAGTTACATTCACGCTGTTGTAAAACATCTCCCAAACTTTTCCATCATGCAAAACTGAAACGCTATACCCATTAAACAACAACTCCCCTTTTCCCCCAGCCCTGGCTAACAACCATTCTACTTTCTGTTTCTATGAATCTGACTGCTTTAGATACCTTATATAAGTGAAATCACAGTATTTTCCTTTTTGTGACTAGTGTATTTCACTTAGCATGTCCTCCTAGTTTATCCATGTAGTAGCATGACAGGATTTCCTTCCTTTTTAAGGCTGAATAATATTCCCTTTTTGCATATATCACATTTTGTTTATGCATTCATCTGTCAATGAACATTTGGGTTGCTCCCATCTCTTAGCTATTGTGAATAGTGCTGCTATTAACATAGGAATGCTAATATGTCTTCAATATTCTGCTTTCAATTCTTCTAGAGATCTACCCAGAAGTGGAATTGTTGGATCATATGGCTGTTCCTCCCCGCCCCGCTTTTTTTTAAGATTTTATTTATTTTGAGAGAGAGAGCATGAGCAGGCATATGGGCAGAGGGAGAAAGAGAGAAAGAATCTCAAGCAGACTCTGCACCAAACCCAGAGCTCACCCTGGGGCTCAATCTCACAACCGTGAGATCACCACCTGAGCTGAAATCAAGAGTTTGATCCTTAACCGACTGTACCACCCAGATGCCTCAATCATGTGGCAGTTCTGTTTTTGATTTTTTGAGGAACCTCCATACTGTTTTTCATAGTTGCACCATTTTATAATCACATCAATGGTGCACAAGGGTTCCAATTTCTCTACAACCTCACCAACACTTGTTACTTTGTTTTTTACTGTTTCCACCCTAATGGGTGTGAGGTGACAAGGGAGGACTTTTTATAATGATAAATGAGTCAATCCATCAGTAAGATATAATAATAAACTTGTAAGTGCCCAACAGTGCAGGAAGCCCCAAAATATATGAAGGAAAACTAAGAAATAAAGGGAGAAATAAACAATTCAATAGTAATCGTTGGAAACTTCAGTACCCACTTTCAATACCAGATAGAACAATTAGGCAGAAGATCAAGAAGGGCAGGAGACTTAATGCTAAAAACTAACCAGAACTATAAAACATCAAGAAAACACTCAATCCAACTATAGCAGAATATACATTCTTCTCAAGTGCACATGGAACATTCTTTAAGACAGACCGTATGTTCAGCAACAAAACAAATCTCAATCAATTAAAAAGACTGAATCACAGAAGTATGTTCTCTGATCAGAAAAGAATGAAAACAGAAATCAGTAAGGACAACAAAGCCGTAAATCTTCTCGACCTTGGATTAGCCATTGGCCTCCTAGCTATGATACCAAAAGAATAAGCAATAAAAAGATAAATAGATAAATTGGCCAGTCACAGAAGACCACATACCGTATAATTCAATTATAGGAAATACACAGACAAGGCTAGTCTACAAATTCACCAAGTAGATCAGTGGCCACCTAGGGATGTGGGAGGAAATGGGAAGTGACTGCTAACAGGCACCGCTTTCTTTTTGGGCTGATGAAAATGTTCTAAAATCAGCTGTGGTGAAAAGTGCAAAAATGAATACTACAAATATGGAGTGGCACACATAAATGGGTGAACTTTATCTCTACAGAGCTCTTCCACTAAAGAAGAGAAGCACAACACCAGCACAGTACCTTTCTATAAGTTTTCCCTGGTGTCGAAGTGCTGGGGGAATAAGTGGGCATGTCTTTTCCCTTCTACAGAAATATTAACAATGGGGTACCTAGGGACTTAACTGTGATTCTCAAACTTCTAAAGAATTAAAGAATTAAAAAAATTATAACAAAACTCCCTCAAATACTGTGTCGGGATAAGAGCGGTCAATATTTATTCTGAAGATTTACTGCAGATGAGTCAAACTTTATCTCATCTGACACAGATAATGAAGACTCAAAAGTGTTCTGTCATGATCTATTTCTCACTTTTTAATTTTATAGGTTAATCCATACAGCCATTTGCTATGAGTATGTACATATCAATGAATATGTCGAGAAATCAACATGTTTTATAAGACTTAATGTATGACACTGTATTTTGGTTTGAGATTGTTTTTTACCATGCACAGATGAATCTTCATCAGCAAACAGATATGGTTCTATTTCTTTCAAGGAACTTCTACCTTCAAGTCGAGCAAGGAGCTTGCAAAAGAAAAAAAGAAAAACTCATTACCTAAAAATATAAAATCTTAGAAATCTATATTTACACAATTTTCCAAAAGTCTATAAAAAAGACTCATTTAATTTTGAGGATTTGGAGGAAATTATGAACTAGGAAATACAATTTAGGAGAAAAATTGTTTCGTTTATTCAGAAAATATCTCCTTTTTTATGGCTCAAACACTGATGGTATAAAAATGAGTCCCTGCCCTCAGAAGAGCTGATAGTATAGTCCGGGATATAAGAACAAACTGCTAACTCCAAAGTATTTACCTTTCTTACGTGTCACAATTTTCTTTCTCACTAAACTTAATACACTTGTTATACAGATACCAGGTTTTAATTTGTCTGCCTACCTATATTGTCAATTTCTTATCTAATAGTTGGAGGGGGCAAAGGAAAAAGGTGGGAAAAAACCACCCTTGAGGAGTTCCCACGTGGATTTGTTGGGTGAACAGAGGCAGGTACGAGGCAGATGTGGCATCAGCCAAGCTGCAGAGGCTGTAAGGAGCATTCTGCACGTAGGTGAACTGTAAGCAGATATCACCTGCTGGAGCTTGTAGCACAGAACAGGCAGAAAATAAAGAAGTGCTGAAAGAGCAGAAGCCAGACCACAGAAGGTCTTAGATGCCATGTTCAGGAGCTTATTCTCTGGTTTGTAGAAAAGAACAAGGGATTTTAAGCAATGTAGTGAGAGGCAGTCTGGAAAAGTTAATAGTAGACAGTTGGGGCTTCAGAACCAGACCTGCTAGCTCCCTTTGGGCCTCAGGTTTCTCATCATTGAAGTGATAACAAACAGTACCCCCCCCAAAGTTGTTGAGGATTCAGGGTATTAAAAAAAAAAAGTGCTTGGCATAGAGTAAGCACAATGTACAGCACAAGCTATCGTCATCTGCATTTCAAATAGATTATCTTGGTGGCTAGTAGGGAATGTATCTGAAAGTAACACCAGATACCGAGAGAAGGCTGGAGTATCACACTAATCTGGAGGAGGAGTGCCCACACCAAGACAAAACCGGTTAGGGTGACAGCAAGCAGAATTGCAAGGCTAATTTAAATGTCAATGAGGGACACGTAATCAAAGCTATCAAAGCTGATTCTCAAGTTTCTAAGCAATCAGCACAGATTTGACAACTCTTCCATACAACAAAAGAAAAAAAGAGCCTATCACAAATGGGAACAAAAGCAGTCACTCTACTGTTTTTTAACTGAAGCGTAAGTTTTTTTTTGGTTGTTTTTTTTTTAATATTTTATTTATTTATGTGACAGAGAGACAGCCAGCGAGAGAGGGAACACAGCAGGGGAGTGGGAGAGGAAGAAGCAGGCTCCCAGCAGAGGAGCCCGATGTGGGACTCGATCCTGGAACCCAGGATCACGCCCTGAGCCGAAGGCAGACTGCGCTACCCAGGCGCCCCTGAAGCATAAGTTTTGAAAAGATTTCCTGAAATCATGAAAGGGTTCTATACATTAATTTAGCAAATGTTTATTGAGTTTCTGTTACATACAATGCACCATGGCAGGTAAAATGCAGACTACAAAGATGAAGAAGATAACCTACCCTCAAAGAACTTGCTGTAACTGATCTCTAGGGGATGATACTTTATTCTGAAACAAAGTAAAGATGGCTCACTACACAAGAGATACAGTGCTCTGAGTTAGATTCTGAAGGTGTATCCGAGGTTAAAACTCTTAAGATATGACCTGTCTTTCTCACTAAGTTGACACTTGCACTGACAGTGCACCAGCGGTGGTGGGTGAAAATGCTGGCACAACCAGGGTAGAGGCATCAAACTGTCCCAGCACACATGGCATTCTTCACCACTCACAGAAAAAAAACAAGCAAAACTAGTTTTTCACAAGAATGCCTTTGATGAGGCAGTTAAAAGTATTAGTTCTATTAAATCATGACCGCTGAGTACTTTGTAGAATCATTGTGATGACACAGGCCGCATACTAGCAGTAAAGAATTTAACCTTGATCAGAGAGGTCTGGCCTTTGCCCTTGGCTCCTGGGAGGTCATCTTCATGTCTCGGAATATCCTGCCTGACAGAAGTTGTCTTTGTTTACCAGGGGGCCTTCGCCACACGAGACGGTCTAACAGTGCGACTCTGGGTTGGGGCTTTGGGTCAACTTGACCTCTGGTATCGGGGGCCCACAGTATGCAGCTGACTGTGTCTACCTGAGAGAGCCCGAAGAAGACTCTGGACACCAAAGTTCAGATTAGCTTCTGCAGTTGGGAGACACACACTGATCCTGGGAGAATTTGGAATTCTGCAAGTCTGCATTTGGAATTCTCCTGGACTTTGATCCATTACCTCCCCTCCTCTGGCTGTCTTTAAATCTGCATCCTTTCCCTGCAGTAAACCACAACCACGAATATAACTGCTTTCAACGAGTTCTGTGAGTCCTTCTACTGAATGCTATACCTGAAGGTGGTCCTGGGGACCCCCCAACTTGCAATTAGTATTAGAGTTGAGTACAGTCTTAGGGATCCGGAACACGGCAGTTTGTGTCTGAGGTAAAGTCTGTTCCTGGGGACGTCCCCAACTTCACACACAGATGAAGGACTTCTGCTCCAAAATGAAATACAATCGTTTTTGGTTTTTTTCTTTAGGAAAAGCACTTGTGTTGATTATTTGAGTTGGATGCTTTTTCATAGGCTACCCTTTTATTTGAAAGAATGATTAAAAGACAAGCTTTGATTATACAGACTTGGTATTTGGCAGACATTTTATCAAAAACAAAGAAAGTATGGTTGTCAGTTCAAAAAAACTGACAGTATTTGTTGCCAGTGATAACATTTGAATTTTGGAAAACTCATCTACCACTGTGACCTTGGCAGCTTCCCAATACTTAAGGTCCTTTTTGGTGAAGTTGCCAGTGTTTTAATGAAAGTGATTTTTAAAAAATAATTATTTAACAAAACATGTCTACTTGAAAGATCTGTGTAATTCAGTGAACCAATATTTCCCAATGACCAATGCATGATGTTAAATCATTCCTGGGTAAAAGATTCACTCCAAGCGTAAGACCAATCAATGGTTTTAACATATGAAAAATTCACTGATATAATTTTATATTCTATGTTGCAATTAACTTTTAGGAAACTACTATCTTGTCAAGTTTTGGTACAGAATCAAAGAAGAAAATCCACAGTTCTCTAAAAAGATCTTCAAAAGACTCCTTCTTTTTTCCAACTATTTATCTGTGAAAGGCCAGAGAGTCTTCATGTACTTTAACCAGAACAACATGCAGTAATAGACTGGATGCAGAAGAGAACCCAGTCAAGTTCTGTTCAATCAGACATTAAAGAGATCTACAAATATGTAAAACAGTGTCACTCCTCACATTTTTTTAGGGAAATATAGCTACTTTTCATTAAAATATTTATGATAATATTCAAAGGGGTTATTATTGTCACTTGTATATGAATGTAAATATTTAAAATTCTAAATTTCTCAGTGCAGCTCTCTGTCTGGCGCTCACCTGCTCTGGACATCTCTCAAGAGTGTATTTTTCGCTTTAATAAACTTTCTTGCTTCTGCTATTTAATAAATAGATAAATTTCTCAGTTTCACTGACAGATATAGCCCACATAAAAAAAGCTCTTTTGGTGACAGATATTAACTGCACTTATTGTTGTGATCATTTTGCAACATAGACAAATACCAAACCATCATGATGTACACCTGAAGCTAATATAATGTAACTATTATAAAACCAAAAAAAAAACCCCACAAAAAATGCACAAAAACTCTTTAAAATCCTCAATAATTTTTTAATGTGTAATGTACTCCTAAAGCCCAAAAGAACGAGAACCACTGAGTTAGAAGACTGAGAGTCCAGCTTGAAGGGCAAGACAGAAACTTTCAGGGACAAGATGGAATAGAATGACTTCAAAATGTTTTAAAAAGCATGTATACAAATAACCAACTATCCTCATGGGAATGATTAACTTAGGAAGTTACTCCAATTGTTTACTCTTATTGTCACTGCTCAAAATATTTTAGAATTCTCCACTGTGAGAATTCCTGGTAAGAAAGTATTCCAGAAAGCTTTATATCGGCATGACACTTGGGCAGAGACAGTATTACTCCTCTTACCAAATTTCCACTATTATTAAAAAATCAAGTTCATTTTCAAAGGATGAAAACTTTCCACTACTGAGAATATTCAAAATAATGTTTTACAATGCCAAAGCAGAGTCTGTTTCTCTCTTTCAAATAAATAAATAAATAAATAGATAGATAGATAAATAAAATCTTAAAAAAAAAAAAACCAACCACCCTAAAAATCTGATATAACCTATTATAGAAATTAAAATTAATGATGTCCAGATTTAAGAAATGAATTGAAAGAAGCCAGGTATAATCAATCTGGAGTTTCTGAAGGGCAAAAAGAGCTTGTTAAGTGTCCAGGGTAAAAGGAACCCAAATAAGTTTTGCTAGACAAGATAGTTTAATCCTTTTAGGAAAGAGTAACACATTGGGCAATCAGAGTTTGGTCAGGAATTTTCTTGATTCTCTCAGCAATCTTTCTGAGGCCAAATTTCCTATTTAGGAAAGAATGCACAGTGGACAAAACAGTTTTAGTCTACTTGGCAGTTTCACTAATATTATTAATTAATAGATTTGACATTTGATTTGTCAATCAGTTTCTGCTAGGTTTTATTATCATAACAATAGTCATCTACTAATAGCTACTATTTGTGCTTACTGTGGTATCATCATATATACATTATCTCTTTTAATTGTTACATTAACTCTATTTATTATCATTCTATTTTTCAGATGAGAAAACTGGTAGATGCCAGAGCCAAGATTTAAGAGATCCCTTCTGGCTCCCAAAGCCTGGAGTTCTTCTCCTGTCCTCAGAGTCAGTATCACCGAGTCTAATAAAATTCGAGTACAGAGATGAAACGGTTCTGCACCTACGCAGCTGATGACCAAACTGACCGAGATCCTGTCTAGGCAATCACAGGGCCTCTTTCAACCATCTCTGTTAGTACTCCCTCCAACAGCAACAAGGAGCCCAAATGTTTTCAACAGCAGCACTACTACCAGCATATAATCTGCAAAGGGGGTAATACTCAATTGGATACAGATATCCACTGGTAAACATTTCAGCTAAGTCGAATGTATCCCAGGAACCGAGTGAGGTGCTAGGGATATACAGATGTAGCAGGCACAGTTCCTATCTTCAAAGAATTTGATAGGGTAGAGTCAGAAGGTTACGAAAGTACAATAAAGTGTTGTAGCTGCTACAACAGAAATACAAGCAGGGTGTTGCGAAGGTGTGTGAACCTGACTAACGCCATCTTGGACAAATCATCCCCAAGGATCAGTCAGGGACCTGGGACCTCCTGGAGCACAGCACCCCTCCTGACATTGTTTCCTTTTGTTTAACCACACCCTTGGGAATAATATCCTTGACCTGCCCGGGAGCTCTGACTATGACACACAGCCATTAAACACTCTCCTCTTGGGTGGTCCTGAGGCGGCACTCCCAACCCCAGGGCTAGAAAAGCAGGTCTTCAGGGAGGTGGGGTTGCAGAGGTTTACACATCTTGAGGCTGCCTGCAGACAGGCTCAGTAGGGAAGTCCCCCTAACAAGCCACTTCACATCCAGCTGGACTTGTCAGCCTTTCTCTTCAGTCTCAAACGGTCAGTTCTAATTTGGGGGAGGCACCCTTAATTTTGAATAAGAGATTTAGCATATAGTTCTTTTAAATACATAAAAAATGTGCATTGATAGAGAAACGCTTTTTTTTCTTTCCACATGGAATGTCCTTTGCCTATTTTTCATTTAAATTTCTAAGGCCAAGACTATTGAACAAACGACAATAACATACATTCTTCAAGGCCACCTCCTTCCACGAAGGTATAACTATACTTAACACATTACCAGCCTGTCTCCCCCATCTGTAAGTAAAAGCTCAAAAGGAAAAGAATCTATTTTGGCTCACAATGAGCTCCAAAAAGCTTTTGTTTGGCAGAAACTCAGGAGCTGCCTGTTAAATTAAAGGTAAACAGTGCATAGGTAGGCAGGCTTGGGAAGGATGGAGAGTGTAAAGAACCTCAAACTATTTCGATTTTCATGTCTGGACAGTCTGCAAACTTCTACCAAACAAAAGTCCATGAGTATTCATGTCATCGAAGGGCTTCATACTAACAAAAGTCCATTTCCAGTGCATCTGTATACCTCCAACACCTAGTAAGTAGAATACCTTACCATACAGATGTTTTTAAAGACCATTTAGTTGTGGAAGCTTACACAAGAGCAGAAAGAAGAACTTAAAGATCAAACCAACCAGAAATGAATGGCATTAAGGTAAATAAATATATACACACATATATTTAGTTCATTTGGATAAAGGCTCATTTCCCCTGATCTTTTGTAAATAAATCTGTCTGCAGAAAGGCCCCAGCAGCAGGGCTGCAAGCGAGTTAAGTATAAAAGCCTACCTAAAGGGGCTCCTGGGTGCTTCAGTCAGTTAAGCGTCTGCCTTCGGCTCAGATCATGATCCCAGGGTCCTGGCCCCCACATCAGGTTCCCTGTTCAGCTTCTCCCTCTGCCTTTCTCCTCAGTTTGCGCTCTCGCACTCTCTCTCTAATATATAAAATCTTAAAATAAAAAAATAAGCTACCTAAAAAGCAAACATTCTAAACCAAATATTCCCACCCCTGCCCTGTAACAGGCCTGGATTTCCCACCTACAAAATAAATACAATTCTTAGTTTTATTACTCACAAGTAGAGGAAATTCAGGCAAAAACGTGTAACTATAACACAGGGAACTGAGAGAGGAGCTGAAATAAGGAAGCAAGGGAAAGCAGCAGCTAAGTGAATATGTATGTGACTGACACGAACTTTGGCTCTCATGGTAGTTCTACAAATTAGAGGACCGATTCCTCTTCACGTGGGAAATTAGACTCCTCTGCAACTTTGATAATTCAACTGTCCTTCAGGGCAGAGTACTAGGTCTGGCTCTTCAATCAAGCTTGAAGAAGAACTAACGCTTTTATAAAAGCAATCATCCTGTAAGAGGAAAAGGAAAAACAGGTAATACAAAGTAAAGCAGAAACTCCTATATATACCTGACAATTTAAGCAGCATGAATTTAAGTTTTTAATACCAGTGAGCTAACACAGTGTTGTATTAGGTTCAGGTGTACAATATAGTAATTCAACACTTCCATACATCACCCTGTGCTCATCACAAGGGCACTCTTAATCCCCATCACCTGTTTCACCCATTCCTCCACCCTCCTCCCCTCTGGTAAGCATCAGTTTGCTCCCTACAGTTAAGAGTCTCTGTCCTGGTTTGTCTCTTTCATTTTTTTCCCCTTTGTTTTTTAAGATTTTATTTATTTATTTGAGAGAAAGAGAGCATGAGCTGGGTGGGGGGGGGGAGAGAGGACAAGCAGTCTCCCAGCTGAGCAGGGAGCCCAATGCAGGACTTGATCTCAGGACCCTGAGATCATTACCTGAGCTGAAGTCAGACGCTTAACTGAACTGAGCCACCCAGATGCCCGTTTCTTTTATTTCTTAAATTCTTTTTTTTTTTTTTTAAAGATTTTATTTATTTATTTGACAGAGATAGAGACAGCCAGTGAGAGAGGGAACACAAGCAGGGGGAGTGGGAGAGGAAGAAGCAGGCTCATAGCAGAGGAGCCTGATGTGGGGCTTCGATCCCGTAACGCCGGGATCACGCCCTGAGCTGAAGGCAGACGCTTAACCGCTGTGCCACCCAGGCGCCCCTATTTCTTAAATTCTTGAATGAAATCACATGGTATTTGTCTTTCTCTTACAAACTTATTTTGCTTAGCACAGTACTCTCTATCTCCATCCATGTCACTGCAAATGGCAAGATTTCATTATTTTTTATGGCTGAATAATATTGTTGTATGTATATATCACCTCTTCTTTCTCCATTTGTCAATCGATGGACATCTGGGTTGCTTCCATATCTTGGCTATTGTAAATAATGCTGCTATAAACACTGGGGTGCATGTATCCCTTTGTTTTTTTGTATTCTTGGGGTAAATACTCAGGAGTGCAACTTCTAGATCATAAGGTAGCTCTAGTTTTAGCTTTTTGAGGACCCTCCATGCTGTTTTCCATACAGGCTGCTCCAGTTTGCATTCCCATCAACAGTGCACGAGGGTTCCTTTTTCCTACATCCTGGTCAAAACCTGTTGTTTTCTGTGTTGCTGATTTTAGCCCTTCTGAAGGTGTGTAAGCAGCATTAATTTCTAGCAGAATTTGTAAGGACTAAATTTTAAATTTATGATATCCCACAAATTAGTAATTCCATTAAATGCGTTCTTCAAATTTCATCAGGAAGTTATATCAAACTATTTCAAATTTTCATTTAGATTGAAAAAAAAAACAAATATAGGGGTGCCTGGGTGACTTGGTTAAGCGTCCAACTCTTGATTTCGGCTCAGATCATGATCTCAGGGTCATGAGATCAAGAACCATATCAGGCTCCAATCTCAGCTAGTCCGCTTGAGATTCTCTCCCTCTGCCCCGATTGCACTCCCTGCCTCTCAAATAAATAAAATCTTTTTAAAAAATCATACATGTGCACAGTCCCAGAATGAAACAATAAAGCACAAAATCAAAATTACAGGAGCTTAATGTTGGCAGAACACTTATTGTCACCTTGCATATGAGGAACTCTGCTGGAGAAACACTTCTGGCATATTCTATCCTCCTCTCATTCTCTCTTCCCCAGAGATGATTTTCTAATGGGTTATTTTAAGAGCAGGTACTAGACACCCATGGATCATCCCCTTCCTCCCTCCCAACGGTTTTCCTATAGGAACTACACACTCTGCTGTGTTCCTATTCTTCAGCCTAAAAGGAGAGCACTCAGAAATGAGCATCTGAAAACATAAGTTGGCTGATAACCTTGACAAGAGAATTTTAGCGGTACAGCCGAGACAGAAGCCTCATCACGCCATGGGCGAGAGAGTGAATGGGAGATAAGGAAGTGTAGGCATAGAGCACAAACTCTTTGCTGTGCGGAGGAGTAAAGGAATACAGCTGGATGGGCGCAGACATCTAGGGAGGTTTTCTGCTTCGCATTTACTGTTTTATGTTAGGATACTAATGGAAATGATTGGTGGAAAAGAAAATGAAAAATGCTTAAGACAGGGATGCCTAGGTGGCTTAGTCGGTTTTAAGGGTCCTGGGACAGAGTCCTGCATCAGTCTCCTTTCTCAGCAGGTAGTCTGCTTCTCCCTCTGCCTGCCACTCCCCCTGCTTGTGCTCTGACAAATTAAAAAACAAAACAAAACAAAACAAAAAACGCAGAAGACAAAAAAATGACCATAGGATGGGAACATCTGTAGCAGTGAGGTCCTTGAGGAGGAACGTGATGGAAAAAATCCATGTCACAACTGGAGAAGTTGCAGTTTTGTTGTTTTTTTTTAAAGAATTTACTTATTTGAGAGAGCCCGTGCTTGAGTGCCCATGGGGTGGGGGGAGAAGCAGAAAGAGAGGGAGAAAGAATCCCAAGCTGACTCCCAGCTGCACATGGAACCCGAGGTGGGGGGTGGCCCCCCTCCAACCCCCACCCCGGTTCGATCTCACGATCCTGAGATCATGATCTGAGCCAAAACCAAGAGTCGGATGCTTAACTGAACAAGCTACCCAGTTGCCTCGGAGTTGCAGTTTCTTTTTCCTTTTTTTAGAGTTTATTTATTTATTTGAGAGAGTGAGAGAAAGAAAGCACAAGAGGCGGGAGGGTCAGAGGGAGAAGCCGACTCCCCACTGAGCAGGGAGCCCGATTGGGATGATTGGGACCCGATCCCGGGATTTCAGAATCATGACCTGAGCAGAAGGCAGTCGCTCAACTGACTGAGCCACCCAGGAGCCCTCGAAGTTGCAGTTTCTTAGAAGCAAATATTTATTCTATCTTAAGGAGGAAATTCAGAGAAAAGCAGTGCATATATTATCAAGATAGACTTCATGAAAAAGCAGGACTTGCTATATTAATATCTGGTGAAGTAGACTTCAAAGGAAAGAAAATTCCTAGAGTGTACAATGAGGGACTTTATAGAATGAATTATAATAAAAGTATCAATCCACCAAAAAGACATACGGTCCTAAATGTGTACGTTATCAATCAGAGCCTCAAAATACACGAAGCAAAACTAAGTAATACAGGTTAAAGGAGAAACAGACAAACCCACAATTATAGTTGGGACCTTAAAGTGACCTCTCAGCAAAGGATAGACTTACAAACAGAAAGTCATTAAGGATAAGGAAGATCTGAACTCACAAGATCTGACTCATGTATATAAAACACTGCACCCAACAACAGCAGAATATACATTTTTTTTCAAGTGCCCAAGGAACAGTCATCAAGACAGATCACACCCTGGGCCATAAAACAAACCTCAACAAACTTAAAAACAGCGTATGTTCTCTGACAATGATGGACACAAACCAGAAATCAGTAACAGAAAGACAACAGGAAAAATTAAGGGATTTCCTGTAAATTTTTTTGTTTTTTTCAGTGACACATAAAGCAAGGCAGAGCGAGGGGAGAGGGAAGAGGAGAAAGGTAAGAAATTTATCCACTAAAGAAACAATTATTGAGTGCCAACTGTGGGCTAAATATTGTTCTCAATACTAGGACTAAAGGCATAAACTCAGACAACAAAGTCTGCTCTCATGACCTTTAAATCGATATAAAGTGTCAGGTGGGATAAGAATAAACAGGGTAAAAGAATAAAGATTAACACTAGGCAAAAAATGGGTTATTTTATTGTAAACTAGTCAAATGCAGGTCTTTAAACCAAGGGTTCATTATTAAGTTTTCCACTTGCTACCTGGCCTACCATAATTCCATCTCTAGAATCTGTTAAAAGAAAGTATTTTTTGCAACTTTATTTTCTTGGAAGACACTGTATGAAATGGCTTTTCCCTACTACTCACAAAATGTAGGAATGGACAGCTGTTTTTTAAAGCTGTAATTCTAGTGAATTAAAATTTTAAAGTATTGTACTTGTTTCTTGGGCTAGCTTGTGACTTCAGGCATCTTCCTCAACACAATGCCTCCAAGCAGAATCCATAGTACTGCAGCATAATGTGCAAAGGAAGAAAATTGTGTCCAAACAAATTAAGCACTAGCCACTGTGTGCCCAAAAGCACTTAAAGGAAGAGCTTCACTCAGTTGGTTTTGTTAACAAAAAGGAAAAGAATAAAGTAGCACCTACTGCCCAGCTCCCTATTCTCCCCTCCAACACTCTGTACTCCAAAGTGATAAAAGCCAGGCAATCTGGCTTAGGGTCTCCATGCAGACATGGCAGGCCAAGGATATGTTGCTAAATTTTTCGTTCAATGATTTGGCTGTGCTGGGCTCCCATTTTTTTTTTTTTTAAGATCTTATTTATTTGACAGAGACAGAGGGGGGACAGAGAGCAAAAGCAGGGGGAGCTGCAGGCAGAGGGAGAGGGAGAAGCCGGCTCGCCTCCAAGCAGAAAGCCAGATGCAGGGGCTTGATCCCAGTACCCTGGGATCGTCACCTGAGCCTAAGGCAGATGCTTAACTGGCTGAGCCACCCAGGCACCCCAGGGCTTCCATTTTTTGGATACTAGGCTTATTCTGACTGCAAAAGTCATTGTGTTTAACCTGGGTTTGAAATGTTCATCTAAGTAAGTAATGTTTTAACTGTAGTGGTTCTTATACAAGCACTGGCTCTACTCTTAAGGAGCAAGGTTTGGTAAACAATGGCCAGGTCAAATCCAAAAGCTTAAAAATAAGTTTTATTGAACACAGCCATGCTAATTCATTCACCTCCCTATGGATGCCTTCACATTAGATATGCAAGGTAAAGGAATTCTGACAGAGACCCCCCCCCCTTTCCGGCCTGCAAGGCCTAAATACTATCTGGCCCTTCACAGGAAAAGTTTGTTGACTCCACTTAAGAGTAATACTTCTCGGGTGCCTGGGTGGCTCAGATGGTTGGGTGTCTACCTTCAGCACAGGTCATGATCCCAGGTCCTGGGATGGAATCCCATGCCAGGCTCCCTGCTCAGTGAGAAGCCTGCTTCTCCCTCTGCCTCTCCCTTCCTTTTGTTCTCTCTCTCAAATAAATAAATAAAATCTTATTTTAAAAAAGAGTATTGCTTCTCTCCCTCACCTGTATAAGAGATCCTTCTTAATACACCTCTATTTCTCAGGGCTCACTGCCCAACTCTGCTATCCCTCACTAGCTTTGTTCCAACTATCCAGAACTACCTGCAGTTCCCCTAAATAAGCCGTGCTCTGAAGGCAGATCCATGTTAATTGCTACTCTGACTGCCACCCCCTCCTTGCCAAACTGATTTCACATGGTTCTTAAAGCTTCAGTCATCTCCTCCTCCTCAGTCTTCCGCGATGCCTGCCTGCCCTTCTATTGGACAGCATGCTCTTCCACACGTGCAGCAATTTTTTTTTTTAAGTCGGCCTCCCTTCCTAGTTCTTCAATGGCACAAGTTGTTTCTTTCGCTTCTTACTCCAATTCCTTAACCAGCGGCTGACACATAGTTAAGTACTTGATACTTCTTGGTTCAATTCCTGAATAAATTCTTGCAGGACGTCAAACAGCTGGCGTGTTTCTGGAGATACGTAAGCAGGAAATGCAAGCTGGGAGAGCGAGGGCTTGAGGCCATAAGCAGAGACGGAGAGACTCGAGGGAGAAGGGGAGGCAACTTACTCAAATACCGATAAACGTCCATAAATTCTCCAACGGGCAATCCCTTTTCCCCGCTTCTGTTGCCTGGCTTACCATTTCTAACCGCAGTCACCGTGTGACAGCTTTGCACCGTCAGCCTAGCGAGCAGAGATCAGGAACTGCACACCTATCACCGCACGCAGTGGGGGTGTCTTCCTCCGCCTCCCTTCAGAGCGCGCGCGTTAGCCTGCCCATCTCAGAAGACCCCCAGGTCCTGGGGGCTGGCTCCCGGGGCAAAGGTGGGAGGGGTCGGCCGGGGTGCTGGAGTCCAGCACGGCTCGCCTTCCCTCAGCCGAGCGCCCCCGGCCAGGACACCCGCCCCGCCTTCCCCGCCCTCCCGGCTCCCTCGCCCGCCCAGCGCCCTGTTCTCATCTCCCTCGCTCCCGTCCCAGACTCGGCGGCTCTCACCTCCGTCCCAGACTCGGCCCTGCGGAAGTCACTACACATCGCCCCGAAGGCTGGACGAACCAGACACTCAACTTTCCCGCCACCAGCGCCATTTACCGCGAGCGGCGGAGGCCAGACAGCCAGTCAAACGCGCTGACCCGCTGACCCGGGCTGGAGCCTGCGCACTACGCCCGCCCTCAGCCAGGGAGGCGGCGGGCATGCGCAGTAGTGTTTACGGGCGCACCTCGCCCGAGTGACGTCAGACCCCGGCTCCTATGAGACCCGGGGACAGCTGGTGATTTTTTCCTTCTCTCATAAACTTCAGTTCGTTTTTATTAGATAAAACTAGCAGCGTGTTCTTCCTTCCTTCCTTCTTTCCTTCCTTCCTCCCTCCCTCCTCTTTCCTTTCCTAAGTTTTATTGAACACAGCCATGCTAATTTCCTTTCCTTTTCTCCTTTTTTCTTTTCTTTCTTTTCTTTTTTCTTTCTTTCCTTTCCTTTCCTTTTCTTTTCTTTTTCTTTTTCTTTTTTTCTATAAACAAAGCAGTTCCTGAGCACGCAGGGCTTTTTGTCCGTTTGTGGGTTAAAAGCCTCTGGCTGGCTATACGTGTGATTCATGCTTAATTCTGAAAACAAAGAATTACACTAAGTTTGAAATAATTATTATAATAATAGTAATTACAGCTAACACTTAGAGTGCTTAGTATGTGTCCTTAGTGCTTTACATATAATAATTCATTTAATCCACGCAGTCCTGTAAGGTAGCTACTGTTATCCCCATTTTACAGATGAGGAAACTGAGTCACAATTTTGGCGGGCATTACTCTGATGACCAGAGTGTAGTGACTCAGCACATTAATGGGAAATAGGAAAGAAAGAGCATGAGTACAAACAGTTCTTCAAAGAAACTTGGTTGTGAAGGAAGGAGATATAGTAACAAGAAAAATCAAGGAAGAGTCTTTTAAGAAGGCAAAGCCTCGGATATGTTTAAATGCTGACAGCTGTGGAAACTAACTGGTTAAAGAAAGAGAAGGAATACTTGATGGAGCCAGGACCTAAAGACGGTGCAGGGTGCTGGTATAAGAATCCGCTTTAGCTGTGGGAGGGTATCTCTTTCAGTGTGAGTAGAGACAAGGGTTGAGAGTGGGTGCAGATGCAGATACATTTGGGGATGGGAAGCTCAAAGAGCTTGAGGAAGGTTGAGTCTGAGGTAGAAAGCAAGGTAGTAGAAATCCAAGACTCCTCTTGTGAAAGTTGAATTCCTCTTGTGAAAGTAAAGTGTGTGCCTAAGTTGACTGCCTGAATTAATGTTATCATCTACAGGTTCTGCCAATACCTTCCTCAGAAATCCATTCTTGGTTCATTCTGTACACAGAGCATTAGTGATAGACCTAAGTACCCTACCACTATAGACTATGGCAGTAATTATTTTAACCAGGATGATTTTCCTTAACACTTATTGTCTACAATCACATTTATTACAAAACATATTAGTACTATTCTTTCATTGCACAGAGCTTTTCTCCCTGAGTTACAATTTTCTTGAATTTCAAGATAAATTTTCTGAAATCATCATGGATTTTAACATCGGATACACGTAGAATTTTAAAATCTGGTTCTGTCACTTATGACCATGATACACATCGCTTACCACCCTGGACCTCACTCGTTATGTTGTGGTGATGAAACTATGTACTTAAAAGAGCCATCATAGCATCTAGCACAAAATCTTGATTCCCTTCCTACCTCCCCATCTTTCTTAAATCATATCCTAACATAGTGCCAAAGATACAATAAATACTCCAAACCCATCTCCTTTTTACCACGATGGCAGTGATTGGGGCTAGATTAAGAGATGAGCTTGTCTGGCAGTTGTCCAGAGTGGTACATCATAAAAGCTGCTAAAACTTCTCTATGTACTAAAATATCACAGGAATATGAGATGAAAAAAAAACAATTTTTAATTGCAACTCTTCTCAAGCAGGATACTGTATATGGTTGGGAAGAAAAGACACTTGGAAAAATGGTGAAACAGGCATCATGACATACTTGAGGAACAGAGTTACTATGTGTAGGTTTAACTGATTGGGATGGAAGGTAAGGTAAGCAAGCTGGTGCATTACCACCACCACCATTCGCCTCCTCTGCCTTCTCCCCACCCACTCCCACACAAAGAAGCAAGATTGTGAATCTCTAAAAATATGTCAGCAAATATTGAAAATGCATCCTTTAGAAGATGTGCCAACTTACTTGCTCCCCTAGGCAAGTCTGCAAATCTTGATATAATTCTGATGGTATTGATGTTAGTGATGGATTATGCTATAACCCCTTTTGAACTGGGGTCCAGGATTTCCTATCTTAGAAATTTGAAGTCTAGTTTTTCTAATTCTGGAAGATATCCAAGACATTTGTGCAATGAACAGCTATGGAAGATAGATACAGTGTCTCCCTCAGGAGCAAAGTCCTGCTTACTGTCCATTAGAAAAGATTTGGGTTCCCTGAGCTGAAATGTCCTACCACTCCATGTGCAGGCATTATCTTACTCCTTCAAATTCCCTGTGCTTACTGTGGCTCTTGGAACCAGTGTAATGAGATGCTGATATTCTGGCTGCTGGTATGGACTCTTGTGTCTTTTTTTTTTTTTAAGATTTATTTATTTATTTATTTTAGAGCGAGAGAGCGTGTGTGTGTGTGTGTGTGTGTGCAAGCAGGGGGAGGGGCATAGGGAGAGGGAGAGAGAGAGAGAGAGAGAGAATCTCATACAGACCCCTGCTGAGCATGGAGCTGGACACAGGGCTTGATCCCTGGACCCTGAGATCATGATCTGAGCTGAAATCAAGAGCTGGATGCTTAACCCACTGAGCCGTCCAGGTGCCCCGTGACACTTATGTCTTTTATCAGCACCCATGAAATTGTGGTAGACAAACTCATTAGCTTACAGGAAGAGTAAAATCTCAGGCTCTGTGTAGTTTTTGATGATCTACACTAAGCAATCTGTAACAAGATAAAGATTTTGAGTGAGCAAAGGAGAAGTTCAGAGGGCAGGAATTTAATTGTAATTGAGAAAGGCAGGATTTACCAAAATAGATGAGCATGTCTTTCATTCTGACTGAAAGGTTTTTTATGCCTTGTTAAGCTTTCCTGATAAAGTTTTGGGCCTCATCTCTAGGATTTGAGAAACTAGAAATTTAGTCCTGGTAATGGTAATGCCCACTTTTTGGTTTCTAAGAGGCAAGAATCTGGAACTAATAGTATTGGCCATTAATAACAAGAGGAAAAACTGAAATGAAAAAATTTCATGAAAAGATGTATTTTCACCCATCTATTCTTTAAAAAGCTGATGTAATATCATATACTTATGAAATATTTCTCATAGATAATACTAAAATTGTAGTATAAATTAGAATGTTTTTGGTTGCAACTTACAGAACACTCAACTCTTATTGATTTAAATAACAAATGAGAGGGCTGCTTGGCTGGCTTAGTCAGTAGAGCGTGCAACTCTTGATCTCGGAGTTGTGAGTTCAAGCCCCGTGTTGGGTGTAGAGATTACTTAAAAATAAAATCTTAAAATAATAATAATAAATACATAAATAAATAAAGAGATTTATTGGGTCACACAGATAAAAGTCCAGAGGTGAGACAGGCTTCAAGGTTAGTTTATTGAGCAGCTGAATTAGGCAAACAAGTACCTAGTTTCTTTTTTTCTCTTGTCAGATTCATATTCTCTACCTTGGCCCTTATAGGGCTACGTGTCTGCACCTGAAACATGAATACATCCAGGGAATAAGGTTGGGCTGGTTAGCCGGGGCCTGATCTACATGCTCCGCCCCCAGACCCAGGGTTAGAGGTGTATTCTTTCAAGGTGTCTCGGCTCTGTGTAAGGTGTGGGTGACAGTAAATAACAAAGCAACAACAACAACCCAGTAGTTAGGAGAAGTGGGATGGGTGCTGCGAAGGCACCCCCTATCTCATTGTATCCTCCATAACGAGGACACATATATACAAAGCCACATATCTAGGGCATCCCTCTCCTCCATTCCATTCACGTCTCTACAAAGCAAATCTTTCCTTACATATAAGAAAATCAATATTTGAGAAAGAAGCCTTTACAATTGAATAGCTGCCCTGGGCTGGTTGAGTTTCTTGGTCCTCACACTGTTCCTAATGAAGATTACGTGTCAGCTGAACTAGCTTAGTTCATTAAGTGCACACCTGTTTGTATGGGCCATCCTGCACAACATGGTTTTGGAATTACCTCAGTTTTAATGTTCTAGGGATATCACTTCTTTTATAAAAGAATGTTCAAGGGGCGCCTGGGTGGCTCAGTCAGTTAAGCGACTGCCTTTGGCTCAGGTCCTGATACCAGGGTTCTGGGATTGAGCTCCACCCCACGTTGGGGGTGGGGGCTCCCTGCTCAGTGGGGAGTCTGTTTCTCATTCTCCCTTCGGTGTTCCCCCTGCTTGTGCGTGCTCTCTCTCTCTGTCAAATAAATAAACAAATCTTAGGAAAAAAAAAACAATGTTCAAGGTGCTCTCATAACTTGTTGGTGGAAATGCAAACATGCGCATTCTTTATGGAGGGGAATTTGCTAGTACCTAACAAAACTTTTTGTTAGGTAACTTTCATTAACTTTTTGACACAGCAACCCTACTTCTAGGAATTTATCCTAAAGTCATACCTCTAATTCCATATGGAGATTTAAAATCCATAATCAATTCTCCCCTGTGTCTGTGATGCTGGGTATAGCTCTAACTTCCATGAGATGGTAGTCTCCACTTCTTTCCCTGGGAAGTGAGGGATTTGGACTAGATGATAGCTCCCATTTACCAAAAGCCGACTATGGTGCAGACACTCTGCCTATTATTCTATTGTATGATTCCCAACCCTTTCTTGCAAGGTATTCATTATACCCTCATTTTATAGGTGAGAACTTTGAGGCTCAGAGAGGTTTAACCATCATACAGACCTCCAGCTAGTAAAACCAGGTTTACCTGACTATAAAGCCTGAGGTCTTCCTAACACATTAAGTTGCTTCCAGAAGATGCAAAGGGTCTAAGGCCTTTTATAACTCTAGGTTCTGTGATTCTCTATGATTAAGAAAGGAATCAGCAGGGGTGCCTGGGTGGCTCAGCCAGTTAAGTGTCTGCTCTTGACTCAGGTCATGATCCCAGAGTTCTGGGATTAAGTCCCGCATCAGGCTCCTGGCTCAGTGGGGAGCCTGCTTCTCCCTCTGCCTGCTGCTCCCCTTGCTTGTGTTCTCTCTCTCTGACAAATAAATAAATAAAATCTTAAGAAAAAGAGAGAGAGAGAGAAAAAAAAGGAATCAACATGTCTACCAAAGCACTAATAATTTATAACTTAAGCATTCAATCCCTTTTCCTGTGGGAATTAACCAGTAGCCAAGTGAGTATCACGTTTGCTTACCCTAAAGTCATTGTCACCTCAACCTTTTCCTTTCTTATATACCTCGGGGTAGTTCATTGTACTTTTTTGGCTTGTGACCAGTTCTGTGCTCCTGCAAAGTCCTTCTCTGGTTTTATTGATTTGTTTATTCCCTTTTAGTCCCATTTCTTACTCTTTATCTCATCCCTGGCTAGGCAATTACTCTGAAGTGTTCTAGATGTGTACTTGAGTTTGTAGGTTGCTTACAAAATAGTTTTGTTTGAGTATGTACGTATTTGTGATTCACAGAGAGAAGTGTGCTCATTCTTTGTCCTGGCTGGGATCTGAGACTCTCAAACCCATTTCGTGTTCTTTCCTGCTCTGCTTTATATCACAGGGCCGTGCATGGTGCAGTGAGGCAGGGCACGGGCTGAGCTTTGCAAGCTGCATTTCCAGGTTCCCTAGTCAGTTCCTGGTTGAGTTTAGTCAGTGGGAGGCACCAGTAGGTGATAGGAGGATGGGGGAAGGGAGAAACTGATGTGTGCTCCTTCTCTGTCTTTTTTAGGAACTCCTGCAGCAACTGTGTCTTCTCCAGAGCTCCAGTTCCCACTGAACAACCCTGCCATAGTTCCAGCTTTTATAGGGTGACCTCAGCCCCTGGACTTAGGTCACATCACCTCCTGCCCTTGTCCCTCCCACTCTAGTGGTAGAGATGACTCCCTGCTGTTACAAAAGCCTAGGCTTCACCTGTCCTGTTTGGTTTCTTAAATGTTTTGTCATCTGTGTAACCAATTTCTCATATTAAATGCTCTCTGCTTTAAAATACTTAATGTGGGGGCGCCTGGGTGGCACAGTGGTTAAGCGTCTGCCTTCAGCTCAGGGCATGATCCTGGCATTATGGGATCGAGCCCCACATCAGGCTCCTCTGCTATGAGCCTGCTTCTTCCTCTCCCACTCCCCCTGCTTGTGTTCCCTCTCTCGCTGGCTGTCTCTATCTCTGTCAAATAAATAAATAAAATCTTTAAAAAAAAATAAAAATAAAATACTTAATGTGTTATCTGTTTTCCTAGTTCATTCTCAGGAGATACACTCAGTTTTTCCCTTGTTTTAAGGTCCAGCTCTGTTCCTATTTGTCGTGTCACTCTCTTGCTGCTACATGGTGGTCTACACGGTGTACCCACTACCTTGTGCTTATCTTAGTTATCTGTGTCCTCCATAACTAAAGTGTCTCCAACTCCTGCTCCCACACACAGCACTTTGATGAACATTCACTATGTTTGTTCCCCTACAGATCTTTTGTGAGAATTTTTCTGTAATATATCCTTGGCATGGGGCGGCTGGGTCATGAATATATTAACTTGACTCAGTTCTGCTAGGTTGGTGGACAGAATTTCCTCTTTCCCCATATCCTCAATGCTTAGCATCCAATTTTTTGCCTTACTTATTAAATTTCACAATAATATTATTCAATAGCAGAATTAATGAACAATTTTTGAATGCTGTACCAAATACCAGCCACCTTACTTAGTTTCTTCTTTACTTCTATGGGTAAGTGCCAGGTGAAGGAACAAAGGATCAGAGAGGTTAAGCAACTTTCCCAAGGCCACATAGCTAAGAAGTTGCAGGGCGGGATTACTGTCCAATATTGCACACTGCTTTTACCTCAGTGGTGATGCCCCTGTTTATACATGAAGAACCGAGACTGGAGAGATAACATCAGTTACAGGATGACATTTGCATAGCTGGTAAGAGTTGGGGATGATTTTGACCTTGGGTCTGACCCAGAGCCGGTGCTCTTGACTTCACACAACACCATGCTGCAGGCACCATGTCTGGGACAACAGAGAACCAGGGCGGTGACCTTGTAGTCACAAGTCAGTGACCTTGTAGTCACAAGCCAGTGAGGCTTCTCAATTCTCTAGGTCACACCAACAGAACACCAGCAGATAATTGGGTTCACAGAAAAACCTGCAGAAGTAAAATTGCCCTAAATTGAATTTAATTGCTTTAGGAGGTGAAAAGATTGAGATCAGCATCCATGCTAGAATAAGAGCTTTGAGGAGTCTGGACATGTAAAGCCCAAGGTACTGGAGTTCACCAGTTGACAACATTCATTTCCCAATTAAAAGGCTTTTGCCAAATCAAAACCATAGTGAGATGCCACTTCACGCCCACCAGGATGGCTAGAATAATATAAGCAAATAAATAAATAACAAGCATTGGTGAAGATCTGGAGAAATTGGGATCTCTGTGTATTACCGGAGGGAACATAAAATGGCTCAGCTTCTGTGGAAAACAGTCTGGCCATCCTTCAAAATCTTAAATGTAGAGTTCCCATGTGACCTAGCATGTCCTCTCCTGGATCTGTACCCCAGAGAAGTGAAAACCATTGTGCACCCAAACACTTGTATGCTAATGTTCATAGTAACATTTTTCATAATAGCCACAAAGCAGAAACCACCCAAATATCCATCAATTGATGGGTGAATAAATAAAATGTGGTATATTCATACAATAGAATATTATTTGTCAATAAAAAGAAATGCTGATTTGTGTTACAAGCTGTACAAACCTTGAAAACATTGTGCTAAGTGTTAGAAGCCAGTCACAAAGGACATATAGTGTATGTTTCCATGTATATGAAATGTCCGGAATAGGAGAATGTAGAGACAGAAAGTAGATTATTGGTTGCCTAGTGCTGGAGGGTACGGGGGAGTGTTAGTGGGTAAAGACTAACGGGAACAGGGTTTCTTTTGGGAATAATGACAATGTTCTAAAATTGATGGTGTGCTGGATGCACAACTCTTGAATCAGCTAAAAGCCTTTGAACTGTACACTTTCATGTGAACTGTATGCATGTGAGTTTCTCAGGAACGCTGTCAAAAAAGACTATGAGATTAAGACTTTTAGAGACACGAATGTTGGGAATGGACTAGGATGACATTATCTTCTTTATTTACAAAACTGACATTTTATTAGCTTTATGCACAATTAATTATACAGACCTCAATTCCAGAAGAAATTTGTACTTCTCATTTAACTAAGACTTCTCTTTTACCCATCTGTATGTCTCTTCGGGGTCTTATAGGATGCGGTTTCCAATTCCCTCTCTTTTTCCTTTTCCTTTATATTTATAGACATATATGAAAAGAGTTGTTATAATAAAAACCTGTTATATAGATGAAGATGGAAATAATAGATGGAATTCTGCCACTTTTTTAGGTAAAAAAAAAAAATTCAAAGGAAGTTCCAAGAAAACTATCCAGACTGAATTTGAATAATGATTTTAGGGGAGCAGCTTTCAGAATTTTGGGGCTCAGGAGAACTTTACACTCTTAAAGTTATTAAGGACCCCAAGGAACTTTTATTTATGTGGGTTATATCTAATGATAATCACTGTATTACAAATTAAATTGAGAAATTCAAAAAATTATATTTGTTCAACCTGTTACATGTCAACATATTTTATTTAAAAAATATTTTCTAAAATAAAAAATTGGGGGTGCCTGGGTGGCTCAGTTGGTGAAGCATCTGCCTTCAGCTCAGGTCATGATCCCAGTGTCTTGGGATCAAGCCCCACATCCGGCTCCCTGCTCAGTGGGGAGTCTGCTTCTCCCTCTCCCTCTGACCAAACCCCCTGCTCATGCTCTCTCTCCCTCCCTCTCTCCCCAAAAAATAAAATAAAATAAAATAAAATAAAATAAAATAAAATAAAATAAAATAAAATAAAATATTGGTGAGGAGCGTCTGGCTAACTCAGTCAATAGAGCATGCAACTCTTCGTCATGGGGCTGTGAGTTCAAGCCCCATATTGGGTATAAAGATTACTTAACAAAAATCAAATCTTAAAAAAATAAAAATAAATCAAATTAAATAAAAAATTGGTGAAAAGAATAGCATCGTTTTACATTTTTTGCAAATCTCTTTAATGGTTGGCTTAATCAGAAGACAGCTAGAATATTTTATCTGCTTCTGAATTCAATCTGTTGTAATGTCAGCACAGTGCAAATGCTAACACAAAGAGAAAGGAAAATAACATCTTAGTATTTTTGTGAACATAGCTTTGATCTCATGAACCCCCTGAAAGGTCTTGGCAATCCCAGGAGCCTCAGATCATAGCACGACAACCACTGGTTTAGTGCTTGCTAAAATTCCTGATAATAATTCCTTTGACTAGGTTTCACATTACATTTTAACAGAATCATTATTTAATAATTACATTTCAAAATATGTGCACAGATGCTTAGGTACATGTCCAAAAATTATGTAATAAAGCATGTGCCTCACAACTAAACATTTACTTTTGTTGAAAATATAGAAACCAGGGGCGCCTGGGTGGCTCAGTCGGTTACGTGTCCAGCTCTTGACTCCAGCGCAGGTCATGATCTCAGGGCTGTGGGTTTGAGCCCCATGTCAGGCTCTGTACTGAGCATGGAGTCTGTTTGTCTCCCTCCCTCTGCTCCTCCCCCTGTTCTCTCTCTCTGCCTCTCAAATAAAAAAATAAGTAAAATCTTAAAAAAAAGAAAGAAAGAAAGAAAGAAAGAAAGAAAGAAAGAAAGAAAGAAAGAAAGAAACCATTTTAATAACACAAAAAGAATGGTTAGCAGAAAAAGGAAATCCTTCACAATGACATGATGGTCTTACCGTTGATGACTTCAAATGCAGAGGGCATTGCTCGTTAAGTTGAAGTACCCTTCTTAGTAATCACAATTGCTGAAAAGCCCAGAAGGAAGCTAGAATGTGTCACCAATGGTTTTGAAGCCTTGGGTGCGGACCTGCGAAAACAGCAGGAAAGGAGCAGCTTTCCGTCCAAGCCAGAGCAGATGTCGGTAATGCAGGAGCAAGAACAGCGCTAACACGGGTCCCGGTAACCCTGGGGGTGATGTTACAGCAAGGTCTAAACAAATCCATTTCACTGCAACAGTTGGCACGGCCACGTACAGAGCCTGGGTACTAAACAGAGTGAACTTTGAATAGATGGATATGGAAAATGATCTTATGAAAGCCACTGAAAATCAGGGATATAAAACTTAGGGTATGAAGCAGGAAGTAAGGGGCTACACTCTGTCTCAAAGAACCACATGTATGAAAACAGAGAGGTGAACTGGCGCTCTCTCCAAAACACGTGCACCTGCTGTGGAATTACACATACCAGTAGGGAAGATGGCGGGAAGCTTGCGGGGACGGCAGAAATGGGGGGAAGGGTGCTGGCAGTTGGTTGGCAGGAGAGGAGACCACAGACCGCAAGGCCGCACAGAGAAAATGAGTCATGTTTTCTGAAAACGAGAGGCAAAACCAGCACAAGAGGCAGAAAGAGGCCTGAACTGTCTGCTCACTGGGGGAGGCCTTGTTCTGCAGAAAGAAGAGCTTCGATACGTCCTGTACATCCTTCGCTGGAGATTAAAGTGTTCAAATTTAAACGTTAAATGAGAGGACCTGGTGTATAGAACTTAAGTTTGACCACGAGGAAAGGCAGCAGCGGAAAATGACTGTATTTTAGAGGAAACATGGGTCTAGTCAGATATGCCCGATCTAAGAATAGTAGGATTGCAGAGGAGACAAAAACACAAAGCTATAACCCTGTGGGTAGACAATTTAAAAGTGAATAGGGCCAAAGGAAGATGTCTCTAAAAATAAGTAAGCCTCTTACAGAGTGGAATTATCCTAAAGGTGATATATTTTGATTAAACCAAGCATATAAAAGTTTATGAATAACATGGAAAAATAAGAGTGGACAGATAAAATATTCACTACTGTGAAACCTTTTTTTTTCCGCTTTAAAGATTTTATTTATTTATTTATTTGAGAGAAAGAGCATGAGCCTGGGGGAGACGGGGAAGCAGGCTCCCGACTGAGCAGGGAGCCCAAGGTGGGGCCTGATCCCGGGACCCTGCAATCATGACCTGAGCCGAAGGCAGATGCTTAACCTACTGAACAACCCAGGCACCCCTACTGTGAAATATTTATTTCTAAAGGGTTTAAAAGAGTATAACCGATCCCCTTGTACTTATCAATTCCCCTCCAAGAATCCATCCTTCGGAAAGACGGTGCAGGTACATAAAGAAATATGTGCCACTGTAAGTGCTGAGGCTTTCTGTAAGATAATACCGATGTCTATGAGTAGGTGATTGGTTTAATAATTACAGGATTGCATGTCATGGAACATTTCATAGCACTCACCGCAGAAGGGAGCTGTATATATGGACGTGGAAAAGATAGGAGCACAATACCGTTGGCAGAAAAGCAAGAGGCAGACCTGGTGTGGTCAAGCTGTGAGCGTGAAACCGCAGCAGCCTGAGAGCCAGAGGGAGAGCCCACGGGTCAGGAGGGAAGCCTGGGGAGGAGCCCCGCACGGCTGGAGGCAGGGAGGCGGGAAGAAAGCAAAAGGCAAAACAGGAGGCAAGTGTTAAAACTGGCTTATTACACAGAACAAATACAGTGGAGCACGGTAAGATGGTGATCACTGCGGAAGGTACGGGGGTACGTGGGTCCACCTACGTTTTGTTCAATCTTATCAGTTTTCCTGTAAACGTGACAATATTTTTAAGAAATAAAGTCTAGTTGAAAACGGGTGTGTACAAGGACGAGATGTTTGTGGATAAAAAGATGCTTTTGGAAGTGGCAACTTAGTTTATCACCTTTGTATTATAACAAAAATGAGGGGTGAAGTGTGACAAATATACAGTATGTTTCCTAGTTACATTAGAAAATCCCAAGGACTCGTTGGTAAAAGACTGCAACGTTTCATACAAATTACACAGTCCTCATAATTTATAAATTAATGTTTAACTACTGGTAGCAAAGGCGTACTCTTTGCCTTGTTTTAGATAAGTACAAGTGAAGTGGGAAGCTCATTTTCACCCACGGTAGATTCAAACGTATTTTGTTCCTGCTGGTCTCCCAAAACCTTGTGTCAAGCTCCAGTATAGAACTTTTCTTCATTTTTTATCTCAGCATTTGTAAGGGATAAATAATTGATTAGCACAGGAATTCTGGGACTATATTCAGCTTATGCTCAGCGCTAAACTATTTCTAAATGTCCTTAGGCCTCAACCCAAAATGAGCATCACAGAGATGTCAGCTGGAGCTGGGAAGTCAGTGACAGTATGGATTAGAGTCATGAAATGTGACTCTAGGAATAGGAGACCTGGGTTTCACTGCTAGTTCAACAGTCAGTGTACTTGGCTGCGTGAAAAATTCCCCTAAATGTCTCTCTGCTAAGACTATAACCTCTTTGAGGGTGGAATCTTCCCTTCTGACTTTAACAAAATCTGGTGAAAGCACAGACTTCAAATGCATTGAAGAAAAAGTGTAACTTAAACATTTTTTTTTATTTATTTTTAAAGACTGTATTTATTTGTGAGACAGAGAGACAGCCAGCAAGAGAGGGAACACAGCAGGGGAGTGGGAAAGGAAGAAGCAGTCTCCCAGGGGAGGAGCCCGATGTGGGACTCTATCCAGGAACATCAGGATCAAGCCCTGAGCCAAAGGCAGACGCTTAACAACTGCGCTACCCAGGCGCCCCTAAACTTTTTTTATTTTATTACAATAACACAACATGAGATCTACTCTCTTAATAAAGGTTTAAGTGTACAATGCCATTGATTAACAGCTGCCCATTTCCCCCTCCCTGTAGCCTCTGGAACTACTGTTCTATTCTCCGACTCTATGAATTTGACTATTTTATTTTATTTTATTTTATTATTTTATTTTAGAAAGGTAGTGGGGGAAGGAGCAGAGGAAGAGAGGAAGACACTCTCAAGCAGACTCCCCACTGAGTGCAGACGCTAAAGTGGGTCTTGATCTCCTGACCTTGAGATCAGGACCTGAGCCAAAACCAAGAGCCAGACGTTCAACTGACTGAACCACCCAGGTTCCTCTAAGCACAAAATCTTTTAAAAAATTTCCATTTTATGTACATGCCACATTTTCTTTATCTGCTCATCTACCAATGGGTATTCAGGTTGTTTCTATATCTTGACTATCATGAATAATACAGCCGTGAACACTGGAGGGCTAATACCTCTTTGAAATCCGGATTTCAATTCTTTTGTATAAACACCTGGAAGTGGCACTGTGGATCAGATGGTAGTTCCATTTTTAATTTTTTGAGGCATCTCCATACTGTTTCCCAGAATGGCGGCACTATTTTGCATTCCCGCCAACAGAATATAAGAGTTCCCTTTCTCCTCATCCCTGCCAACATTTATTATCTTTTGGATTTAGTTTTTTTTTTTTTTAAAGGATTTTATTTATTTATTTGTCAGAGAGAGAGAGTGTGCACAAGCAGGGGGAGCAGCCTGCAGAGGGAGAAGCAGGATATCCACTGAGCAGGGAGCACAACTCAGGGCTTAAGGCCAGGACCCTGGGATCATGACCTGAGTTGAAGGCAGATGCTTAACTGACCGAGCCACCCAGATGTCCTTCTTTTGTGCTTTTTTTGATAACAGCCATTCTGACAGGTGTGAGGTGGTGTCTCGCTGCAGTTCTGATTTGCATTTCCCTGATGATGAGTGATGCTGAGCATCTTTTCATGTGTCTACTGGCCTTTTGTATATCTTCTTTGAAGAAATGTCTATTCAAGTCTTTAGTCCATTTTTTAAAAGCTTCATGATGTTGGTCTTGGCAGTGATTTCTTGGATATGACACCAAAAACACAGGCCATAAAATGAAAGCAGACAAGTGGGATATTATCAAACTAAAAATTTTCCGGCCCACAAAGAAAACAACCAATGAAATGAAAAGTCAACCTAAAGAATTCAAGAAAATATCTGCAAACCATCAAGTAACAGGTATATTTCCAAAATAGATTTTATACACTCATGAAACTCAAGAGCAAAAAAGTTAATAACCCAATTTAAAAAGGATGATTTTTGAAACTTGATTTTCTATGCATGTGTAAAAGGGTAATCTCTGTCTGCAAAGTTTTCATTCATAAAACTGTTACTTTTTATTTAATGCCAAAGGTCCCAGACCCTGGTCAGGGTGTAACTGAGGAACACTGTGAATGCCGTAAATAGGGTGAGCCTCAGTTTCCACATGCTCAGAAAATAACTCAGCCTCTTTTATCCCTCCCCCTACTCCCCGTGGCATTTCTGGGATCCACTAGGGTTGTGTCATATCCTCAGAAATGGGTCCAGTTAGCTTCGTCCACCCAGCTTTCCTGTTGAGGATCTTGCTTGACCTGCTACTGGTTCCCTAGTGGAACAACGGCTTGACTGGGTCCAGCTGTCCTCTGCTGGCGGTCACACTGAACCCTCCAAGGGCAAATGTGCAGACTGCGGTGAATGCACTTGCCACCAATTTTGTGTTGTAGTCTCTCAACTGGCCCTCAGAGCCACACAGCTGTCAGCCAGACTCTTACCAGTCATGACCTTTTGGGAATACATCTCTTCCAATTTGAGACCTTACCCTTCAGTCAGTAGCAGCTGGAGACATATGCCTGGCCATCCTGCCTCTTTATCTCATTTCCCCCATTCTGTCCAGTCATCCATGCACACCATACCATATCCCCCTCCCAGCCCCACACACCAACACCTCTGTTCATACCAACTCACACCTATGGGGTATCTGGAGCAATTCTGCCCATGACCATCCCCTATACTCTAAATTCTAGTTTGAGCTTACCAAAGATCTGTTATGTACTCCTAAAACAAAGTCTTATATTCCAGATATGCGGGGGAAGGGGAAGCTCGATTAGCTCATATCATTGACCTGCATTCATCAATTATTAAGAATATACTTAGCCTATCCTATGTAGTATTTAATTGAAGGCATAGAAAAGAATATGAAAAGGACTATATTATTATTTTTATGCAACCATGTTTGTATTACTGGCCTCATCTCTTGCCCCAACTAATCATAACATAAGTGAGTGTCTGTCCAAATCAGGAGTTTTAGAATTGGCATGTGTAAGACCATCACTCAGTCCCTGTGTATGGCTGGACCACAAACCATACATTCAGGAGCTAGGTGGCCACAGTTGGCCTTGTTACTGCAAAAGAGAAATCCAGGCTTCAGAAGAATAGCCGAATGAATGCGGAATGTAGAGAGGAAAGGGGAGAGACAGTACTTCTCGGGTTTCTAATAATTTTCTTCATTCTGTTTGGATCCTTTCCTGTGGCCCTATTGTCCTTAAGTTCCTTGGTATATGCCTGTGTCTTTAGAAAAATCCCACTCTTTTTGCTTAACCGACATAAAGTTGGGTTCTGGCACTTTTAATCAAATAGCTAATATTTACTAAGCAGTTACTTAATATTCCAAGCACTGTATGATACTAAATGTTTTGCATATACTCACTCAATCTTACAGCAACGTTGTGAGACATAGAGCGGTTCTACAGTCTGATTTCAGAGACCACGCTCCTACTATCCTGCTTCCTAAAGAATATTACATAATACGCTCTGGTTGTAATTAGTGATTTCTCTTTGCTATCTCTCTCCCATCGACTATAAGCATCTTGAGGTCAGGAAATAGGACTTACTTATCTTTGTACTCACAGCATGATGTTCAATGATTGGGTAAATTAATTGATTATGGCTTAATTATATTACAGTGAAAATGTTTGCACCTTCTCTCCCAATGCATCTCAAGTCCTTCAGGGGTTTAGGGGAGAGTGTATATCATTTGGGAGATGCTTTTAAAATGACACACACCTTCAAGTTCTGATGTGTACCCTTGAATCCCACCTTCTTCAAGTTGCTCCATAAGGAACCCACTGTTAATGATGGAAGTATGTCATATAGCTCAAGTGCGGAAAGCTGTTGAGCAGTGTTGAGTACCATTATTGAGCTTCTTGAAGCAAGGGATGGCCTTTTCATTGCTATATGCCCATTGTCTAACACAGTGCCTGGCACACAATGGACGCATGATATGTATTGGTTGAATGAATTCATAAGGTTGCTTTTTATCAGGTAGTTTCTAATTTTTTTTTTTACCACTTTAAAGATATTTCATATCTTCTGGATTCCATTGTTTCTATTGAGAATTCTGCTGCCAGTCTTAGTGTTGTTCTTTGGAAAGCTTTTCCCCCTCTGGCTGCACTTAGTATTTTTCTCTTTGTTTTTGGTCTCCAAGAAGTTCTGCGATGTATCTAAGTGGGAATTTTTCTTTGTATTTATCTTGCTTGAGGCTCATAGGAATGATTTTATCTGTAACTTCATATCTTTCATCCATTTTGGAAGATTCTCTACCATTATCTCTTCTAATATTGCTTCATCCCCATTCTCTCTTTTCTCTCCTTGGTATTCCACTTACATGTCTTTTAGTCCCCTCGACCTCTTATTTTCTCTATTATGGTTTCTGTCCTTTTGTTTCTCAATACTTCATACTAGATACTTTTTTCCTGACCTATCTTCTGATTTATTCTCTTGTAGCTGCGTCTAATATGAGGTTAAACCCATATACTGAGTTCTTAATTTTGGTTATTGTTTTTTAAATCCTATAACTTTCATTTAGTTCTATCTTATGGTTTCCAATTCTCCCTTCAGTTGTCTTTAATCTCCTGGAACATATTCAGCATAGTTATTTTAGCATCTTTGAGTAGGAAGAACTCCATTATTTTGATCCCTTTTGGGCATATTTCTATTGTTTTTTGTTTCTCTAGGTTTCAGTTGACTTGACTCCTCATAAACCAATTCTTTTTTATTGTATACAAGACATTGCATATTAATTATTACAGAAATAATTATTACAGAAATAATTTGAATCTAATATAATGTTATCTTTTGCTAGAGAAGATTTGTATTTGCTTTTGGCAGTTGACTAGGGACACTAGCAATTCCAGATCAGATTAATTCAATAGAGTCCTTAAGACAATTGAAAGCTGAGCTTCAGTTCATCCTGATTCTTAGGATCTGGCCCTTGAATTTCCCAACCCAGAGTGTGTGTGTATGTGTGTGTGTGTGTTTCTCTAGAACTCCCCCTCACTGAGGTCTCCTTCACAAGGCTATTAAAATATCTGCTCAGCTTTTCGATCTTTCAGTTACTTTTTTAGGAATTGGCAGATGCCCTGGGAGAACAGTAGACCTAATGCTGGATACCATTCCTTGGGTTTAATTGTTCTCTAGATCCCAGTCCTGTAGTTATTTACTGTGTCATTAGTTCCCCTAATACCTTCAAATTATTTTTATATTTTGAACAGCTTTTCTAATTGTTCTCAGTAAAAGAGCTGTTCCCCATTATCCAGCCTGCCATTTGCAGAAGGTATCTAACTCAATCCTTATTAAAATTTTATCCTCACCAGATAAGCTAATAGTGAAAACAAAACTAAAGCTTTTATTTTTTTAAATGTCATCTACTATTTCTTTACTCATTGGTGAAGATGCCATTAAAGCAATTTCTAAATAACTGAGAAGCACGGCAGGTGGCCAAACGAGATAAAGGAAAAGATCTGGTTGATTCCCCACCTGCCTAGTTAGCCTGAACAATGGAGATAAGAGAAACATTCCCCGAATTAGGTTGAGCAGACATTTTTCTTTTCAAAAGGCAATTCCATTCTCAGCCTTTATGTGTTATGTGTAACCTGAAGCAAACTTCTCTTTATGCAAAGCACAAAGTAATAATCAGGTATTTCATCAAATAGGACTGAACTCATTCTTTCTTCCTTGATGACCTGGGGTTGTACACACCATATGTCACACCAGAGGTATAGGGAACACTGGGTTAAAGGTGCGAGCAAGGAGATGACCTCTTAAGAAAGGTTTTAGCCAAGTCAGGGATTGACACTAAATATGTGGCTGAAGCCTGGGCCAGGCTGGGCCAGAGTGAACAGGAGAGAAGGAGGCAAGATGGCGCTGGCAGTTGGCAGGCCACGGTGCCTGAGGGAGGTCAACAGACCTGCATTGGGCAGTGGCAGCTGGAAGGATCCAGTGAGACATTTTAACTGGGCAAATCTGCTTTCATTTCTTTCCTGTCCAGAGCCAGCCTCATGCTCAATGGGACTGGCCCAGAGGAATGCAAGCGAAGGGAATTTCACTCTGGTTTCTGTGGCAGAGGGAAGTGGAATTGTATACTTCTCCCGACAGAGGCAATTATAGCCTCTAGGAGTAGAGGCCAGGTGGTATTTCCCCAGAATTGATCCTATTTCTCTCCTGGGTTGACAACTACCTCAGGACAGGGATAATGGTTATTGATACTATCTGCCACTGTGCTGATTTAAAACTAAAAGAGAGATTAAATATGCAAGTAGAAAAGCATAAGGGAAAAAAAATCAAGACTAGGTTGCAAGCTTCCCTCTGCTTCTGATAACCACCGCTGATTCTGCATTGGTGTGCACCTGGGAAGCTCACACCACTTCTCTCTTGGAACCTGGAAGGAAATGTAGTGGGTGAGGACCTCCCCACTTTCCCGGCTCGCCTGCCTCATCTTCCTCCGCTACACTAACCAGCTCGCAGATCTCTAAAGCAGAAGGGAACTTGGGATTCCGTCATGAACTGGGCTTCACCGCAAGCAGGGATTCTTTTTAAAGCAATCTTGTGACCGGTCGACAAGATTGTGCTCAAGAACCATCAATATCAGGAAAATTGCAAAGGCAATTCTTTTATTTTCATTTTATCATATATGAAGACACATGCAGAACAGAAGCATATGCTGGGCGGGATGATTCAGTGCCTCTCCCTGGAGCAACCACTGTGAAGGCTCTACATGGTGTCCCTGGAGGGTTTGGTTCACACGCTCATATGATCGTCATGCCCTTCCTTCAGCCAGCGCCACGCACGTACCTTTTATTTAATGTGAATGACAACATAATTTCGTATTAAGTTCCATTGTGAGCACTCCAATAGACAGAAAGTTGTACCTAAAATCGAACTGGAATTTCTGTCATTTCAAATGGTTTAGTCCTTGTCTTGGCTTCTAGAACTTCATGGAATGAGCGGAACTCTTCCATGGAGTGACGGTTCTGCAAGGGTTTCAAGACAGTGGTCTTCTCTCTCCCACCACCTGCCAAAATATTTTGAGTTTCTGTATTCCTCCTGCAGCATTGCAGAATTAAAATAATCATACATTTTTCTTGCCAAAGAAAGACGTTCAAAGTAGTAAGCTTGCTTTGAGTTAAATAAAACCAGTTAATCACTTCTGGTGAAAGGTTGGTTGTTTTGTTCTTGTTCTTACAGCATTATTATGCCATTATATGGCATATACTATTGCTGCTATGGCATTTGGTTATATGTGGTTACATCCTGAAGACTTTATGTATCTCAATTATCTGAATTTTACTTACATAAATAAGATATTTATGTGATATGGGTTTTTTTTTTGCAGCTACAAAAGTGAACTGTAAAAATTAAGATAACTTTTAAAAAATGTATAGACAAGGGGCACCTCGGTGAGTCAGTTGGTGAAGCAGCTGACTCTTGATTTCAGCTCAGGTCATGATCTCAGGGTCTGGGATCAAGCCCCATGTTGGGCTCCATGCTCAGCAGGGAGTCTGCTTGAGATTCTTTCTCTCCCTCTGGCTCTCCCCCTACTTGTACTCTCTCTCTCTTTCCCCCTAAAATAAATAAATAAATTTTCAAAAAAATAATAAAAATAAAAATGTGTAGACTATGTCTCCTAAAGTGGAAAAAAGTTGAAATGTACAGCATGTTTACAGATACTATCACATTTATTTATTGAAATGAAAACAATGGATTCAACTGAAAGGCACTGAAATCCCAAGCTAAACAAAATCTTTATTAATTAGAAATCAGTTAAGTATAATCATGAATTAGGCTTTCTTCCTCAGAGTCATGAAAATGGAGCTACTACTGAGGCTACTATATTTTTGAAGGAATTTGTACTTTAAAAAAAAAAGACTTTATTTATTTGTCAGAGAGAGAGAGAAAGCACAATAGGGGGGCAGCAGAGGGAGAGGGAGAAGCAGGCTCTCTGCTGAGCAGGGAGCCCTATGCGGAACTCGATTTCAGGACCCCGGGATCATGACCTGAGCCGAAGGCAGACACTAAACAACTGAGCCACCCAGGTGCCCCAGAAGAATTTATGCTTTAACATAAAGGTCAAAATGCAGGATTGCAGGAGATATTTCAGGGTGGAGGATCTTCGAATTTTTAAGTATATGTGTAAGAAAGAAGAACTCCGGATCAGAGTCTGAGGACTGCAGTTTGCTCCGATTTGCGTCTGGTTAGTGTTGGATCAGATTGAGCCATGATTTCCTCGCGGTGCCATCATCTTCACGGACTAGTATGTAGAGCCACCATTGCAAGGTGCCTTCCGTGGGTGACCCGGGCAATCTAAGTATGAACCCCATGAGATCGCGCTCTTGTTAACCCTGTGTTACAGATGAGCAACAGCCTCAGGAGGGTGAACGAGCTTGCCCAAGGTCACACAGCTCAAAGCAGGGAGTGGGAATTCACAGGCAAACAGCCTGAACTCCTCCTCGCCTGACTCAGCTGTACTTTTGGGATAGTTTTTAAAAAAGTGCTTCTTTGCTCATATTTCATTCATTCTCTTCTACAGATCTTCCCACAAGAGGCTTTTTGGCTCTTTTCTAAAAATCTTGATGGGCTCTTTAACAGGCACCTGTCAAACTCCCCATTTGCTAACCAGCTCATCTCTCTAGACGTATCCTGTAGGGATTTACTACCCGCCACACCTTGAACCCAAGTTGTGCTTTTCTCCCTCTGTTCTATGTCCTCTGAGAAAGGCTTCTCTCAAATGCCACCCGTTTGTGAAGCCAGATTATTCCTGTCTGAAGGGATCTCTCCCTATTCCACCTGGAAACCCTTTGTGGGGTACAATACCACTCATATTATTTCCTTAAATACACCATCACATATAGATATTTGTGCATATGAATTACCTCTTTTAAGATCCCATAAGGAGAAAATAACTTACAGCTCTTTCTAAGCCCATCCTAGGAACTCAATGACCATTCCCAGAAGACTTGGATTGTGGGCTTTTTCTGGAAGTAGGAGGGGAGAGGTCTGTGGCCCAGGAGAGGGTGGAATCACCCACAAGACCTGCGGCAAGCTCCAGTGAATAGCCTTGGAAGGCAGACCCTTGCTAGCTTCTGTCCGTTATCACTTCTACTTGTTTTGTCAGCAAAGGGAAGCTGGTAAGCCTCAGGCCATAGGAATCAAATAGAAAATTCCCTCTGGACAACCAGTGCCTTGGGCATCATTGCACTGCAGGTTTACCCAAAAAAACCATCTAAGCCCTTCTTCAGTTCCAGGACACTTACTCAAGAGAATCCCTTTGAAATTCTTGAAACCAGAATTTGACCCTGTGGCTGTAGGTTGAATGATTTATGCAATCCAGTTGATACAGGCACCCTGCAGTCAAAACTACCTTTGCATTTTTCTTTTGTGGCTCCGCCTATAAAGCTAATATATTTCAGTTGCTGTGAAGAAGACGATGAAGAACTTGCCTTCACTTCTTTAACATAAGGGTTCAAAGTCCTTCAGCGAGTGGAAAAGAAAAAAAAAATTCTTGTGTGTGGGGGGGGTGGCCTTACAGACAACTAGACAACACTGCCTCCTAGTGTCGAATTCAGACACTGCTTGACGCGTGGACTCCTGGCCACGGTCAGTTTGGAGAGGGAGGTTTCCGAGTACGGTGAACGCCTAGTGACGGGCCAACGTATACATTATGGGTGTAAAAGCTTAATCAAAAAATGGATCCCAAGTAAGGGACTTTTGACTTTTCATGATCAGGATTCAAACCACATCCACAAACCCTTTGTCTCCGTGAGCCTGGCCGATCACAGGAGCTGTGGCAAAGGCTTGCCCCCAAAAGGCAATTCTCTTTCCTCGATTTTCAGAATGTTGTAGGATCGCCAAAATACGTCGGAGGGCCGCATCAGGCTCTAAGTCACCAGTTTGCATTGAAAGGATCCTAAGTGGGAGAGAAGAGAATTTTTTCCTTTTTGTTCTGAGATGTTGCCAGAGCTGTGAACAGAGCTACGGAATTTGCAAATACCGGCCTCACTGGTGCATGACCTGTGAAAACGGGGCTCCGCCCTGAAGATGGACCCAGCTTGGTACGACACTGCTGACCCTTGCTTCACAGTCGTAATACTTTTTGAACCAGGGCCCATGTTTTCTTTTTGCACCAGGGCCTGCAAATTACGTAGCCGCCTTTGGGAGAGTTGGATACCTTGCCTCTTTTCTCTTCCCCCATTTCCTGCCAGTTCCGTGCTCTTGGCGCCGTGCTATGCTCCAGCATCAGAGACTAGGAGTGTGTGTCTTTTTTTGAGGAGGGTCTGCAATGGTTACCCCTGCACAACCCACCACCCTGGGGGCCAAGATTCAGGCATTATCGTGCTTTGTTTTATCACCACTTTCTGTATCCTGTCTAGCAACCATGTTTATTCTTGCTCCCCAGCTGTATTTTCTTTCTAAAGATTCTATTTATTTATTTGAGAGACAGAACGTGTGTGAGAACGGGGGCGGGGGGGGGGGAGAGGGAGGGGGAGAGAGAATCTCAAACAGACTCCCGATGAGCACAGAGCCCGCTAGGGCTTGATCCCAAGACCCTGAGACCATGACCTGAGGGGAAACCAAGAGTGGGACCCTTCCCTGGCTGAGCCACCCAGGCGCTCCCCCCCCACCAGCGGTATCTTTAAACAGTTACCCCGCCAGCAAAGCCGGCCAGGTACCAGGTACCAAAGCACCCGGAGCTGATTGCTCTTTGCACTAGGAGCTATTCTGCCCTATCTTCTTTCAATTACAAATTTCCTTGTGCTCTTTGTCATTTCTTCTCTCCCTGCCCGGTCTGGAAGGTTTCTGTTCGCCTATGTGACTGTCTACCTACCTATCATCCTACCTACCTACCATCCTTTTTTCTTCCTGCCTACCTACCTACCTGCCTACCTGCTGTAGGGTCACGCACGGAACACCAGCTCCGCGCCAGCTCTCTTAGGAGGCTCTGTACGCACATACCCCTTACTCTTTGAGGTGAGTAGGTTATTTCTTAATTTTCCACTTGAGAAAATTGAAGCTTTCAGAGAAGCTAGGTGATGTGACCGAGCTGGAGACTGGTCTCCTGGTTTTCTGAATCCAAAGCCCATCCATACTGCTTTCTGTACACCAGTGGTTTTTTCCAAGTGTGGGACCCAGGCCAGCACCTCAGAACTGATTAGAAATGCAAATTCTAGGCCCCAGTCCAGACCCACTGAATCAGAGGCTGTGAGGTGGAGCCCTGTTCTCTGTGAATCAGCCCTTCAGGGGACGCGCTCGTGCTTAGGTGTGAGACCTGTTCTATACCGAGTTGCACCCCATCCTGGCCTGCCTTCCCCTCTCTCTCCATCCTGGAATTGGCAAGCAGATTTGGGGCCGTCGCATGGTCCCTTGTTGAATCATGGCCTCTTTACTCCTGCTCCGTGGGGACGTGTTCTCTGTAGAGGGCAGATTGCCCCACCTCCAGGTCCCTGCCTTTTGATCTTCTTTCTATCCAGGAATCCGTGAGGCTTCAGGGTGGTACATCCCAAATCCGGATCATCTTTTCCCACATCGCACATGCCCTTCCCGTCACTCCGTCGTTTGGACGTATCCTTTCCCTTCTCTCCCACATATTCAGACTGAAAGCCAAAGTTCTCTTTAAGTCCCTTTGTGAGGCAGACGCTCTCTTTCGTCCACCGTTCATTGGTGCTCCTCCGGCTGGAACACGGTCCTCTCGGATTTCCACCGCTTCCCGCCCTCTACCCCCACCCTCGCTTGCCCCTCAGTCTGCCCTGTGAATGGCTGGGAGAGTGATCTCTCTACAGAGCAGTTCCCTGAGCCCACCAATCAGATAGAAAAAATGCTAGTCCTTTGGTCTTCCCCTCCCCCACAGCCCTTTACGCTCCTTTTATGGCCCCTTCTTTGAATTGTAATAATTTGTGTGCTTGTCTCACGTGATGGCACAGTAAGAGCATGAGACCGGTTTCCAGAAGCCATTCAATAGAATCAGCTTTAGTTTAGCTGTGTTTTTTTTCTTATGGTCACATCAACTGGCTGATTAGACATCTGCCATTGGAAGAGAACTTGATGGGCATTACCAACATTTTTGCAGACCAATAACGAACATTCCCAGTGACCCAGAACAAACTCTCGGTAACCCAGAAACCACTTTTCAGTGACTTTCAATAAGAAAAGCTCTGCGAGTGCAGAGCAGAAAGCTTTTTTAATGACCATAGAATCACCTTTGGACAAGTTGCCTTAGGGCCAATATAAGAAGTAGACAGATTCTCGGTATTAAGGCCTTAATGACACAATTACCACCACCCTCCTTGTTTCATCTGATTCATTAGGCCCTTGGTTTCCATTAACTAAATCCAGTCCTTTTGTTTCTGGTTGAGGTAATAAATAGTGAATGGCACCTTTCTCCAGCCACCCATTTGATTAGCTTAAAATGACCTCATACTAGTTTTGCATACTAGCATGACTCAGACTGATGTCATATAATCCCACTAAATGACTGTTGATTCCCCATGGCAATCAGCACCTTCCCAAAAGCTTCATGGAGAACATTCTTAAAAGCCTGCCGCTCCAACTCTTTTTTTTTTTTTTTTTTGGATGCTGTACAATAGGCTTTAGCCTTGAGTTAATTGTCTCTGTTGACATATTAAGTCTTTAATTTATAGTGTCTTACATGCAAACAGCTTGTCGAGAACGAGCCACCCCTACACTTCCAGTTGTAGTTAAAACTATGGTCTCATAAGAGTAAATGGAATTTAAAAAAATCCTAGAACCAGTTTACTCTGGTTAGGGAGTGTAAGTCAGTGTTTCAGTCCATGAATTATTAATAATAACACCTGACACTTGTATCACTCTTCTCGAGTCATCAGAGCACTTTCATGTTTATGATCTCACCTGACCTCCCAATAGTCCTTTCGGGTAGATAGGGAAGGCATTATTAGTTCCTCTTGTTGACAGCAAGGATGAGGGAGTTGATCAGGGTCAATTAGCTAGTAAGTGGCAGAAGAATTTCAGTCTTAGGGTCTGCTTAAGAAAGAAGTGGATACTAAGAAGTCTTTCTAATTATCAGTAAGTAACACCTTAAAACTTTTTTCAGTGGACTGGTGACTCCAGGAAATAGAAGAGATAAGAGGAGGACAAATGAGGGAAAGAGAGAAAGGAATGGGGGAGAAAAATGTCTATTAATGGACATCAAATCTCAACTGTGCAAACCTGAAGTGAAATGTTAGTTTTACAAAATTAATGGGCATCAGTAGTTTCAAATTCACACCCTCCTCTCATTACAGCCAACTTCTAGATTTTTTTAACTTTTTTTTTTTAAGACTTTTAAGTAATCTCTACACCCAGTGTGGGGCTCAAACTCACGACCCCGAGATCCAGTGTTGCACACTCTACTGACTGAGCCAGCCAGGTGTCCCTCAAACTCTGGATTTTTTAATATTTCCATAGAGAATAGCTAGAATTTAAATGGTGGGGCTGTTTTAAAGGTTAAGAACTGTAAACTCATGCATGCACATGGGGAAAGAGTATCTCTGGGCAGTAGCTCCTTTAAAAGCCAATATTGCCTTTAAGGGTGAAGCGGCCTCTTCTTGGTAAGGGCCTGTCAGAGCCCTCTGCAGTACCCCCGGCGGCTCGGAGCTCCTTCTCCAGGCTATCCACCTGCTGTCAGGTGGTGAGAACAGCCTTCCACGCACAGCTGCTGGGTTATTTCTGACTTCATCCTGCCCATCCTGGCCCATTACCCACTTGAATAGATCTATCATATGTTTGACTCTCATGTAAAAACTCTAAGGTTGATTTGGAAACCTACCAAGATCAACAATTTGGTATTGGTGTTGACAATGAAATGCTATAAAATAATTTCTACTGGGGGCACCTGGCTGGCTCAGTTGGTAGAGCGCACAGCTCTTGATCTCAGGGTTGTGAGTTCAAGCCCCACATGGGGCATGGAGAGTACTTAAAAAAAAAATTGTGCTGAGTATGCATCTTTATGGGGATTTCTGAAGCAGCCTGGCTGGCTGCTGAATAATGATCAGTTTTTTGACAGTTTAATGCGCATTTATTTTGTGGCACGAGCAGTAAAAGCTTACATGTGGTAAGTGCATCACTGGTTTCTAAAGTGTGTTCATCATTGTTTCTAACTTCATTGCATAACCGCCGACATAGGCTGACATCATAGGTATTATTCTCTCCTTTTGGCCCACCAGGGCAAAGGGACTTGGCTTTAGCCTCCATTTGCCTGTTAATGACCAAGATGTGCCAGAATGTGACCATTTTTATTGACTTCCACTGTCTGGGGGCTTTATCTAGAAAGGTGATTTTCGTTTTGGTTTTGCTTTGTTAATCATGGACTCTTTATACCTAAGCAGGGTACGGAGGGAGCTGCAGACTTGTTCACAGTGAAAGATAAGATAAACTGCAATCAAACTTTAATGCAATTTGTAGACACATTTGTAGGGTAAATATGAAATGCTAATAAAAAATGATAAGGGGCACCTGGCTGGCTCAGTTGGACTGTGCAGCTCTTGATTTGGGGTTGGGAGTTCAAACCCCATGTTGGGTGTAGAGATTACTTTAAAATCTTGGAAAAAAATTTAAAAAAATGGAAATGAGTAAGAGTACCTTAGCGTGGTAGCTAAGGATTGGAAATGTGGTGTTTGAATTTGTCCCTTCTTATTTACACTTTCCTACTGGGCTATACCATACATTCAGTATGCACAGTTCAATGAATTTGTTCATGTGTACGGTGGCATGATCACCCCCCAGAACAAGATCTAGACTATATCCAGCACTTGAGAATGTTCTCTCATGTTCCTTCCCAGTCCACCCCCACCCTCCCCTGGCTGGAGCTAGGAGCTGTTCAGAATTCTTTAACCATAATGTTGTCTAGTCTTAATCTTCCTAGAAATGGAGCTGGACGGTTCATACTATTTGTGGTTGGCTTCTTTGGCTCAGCATGTCTGTGAGATTCATCTGTGTTGCTGTGTGGCAATTAGTGAGTTGAATAAAATATTTGATAAGCATTCATTTAGGCTACACACAAGTTGTGATTTTATCTATTTGAAAATCGTACTTTAGGGTGCCTGGGTGGCTCAGTAGGTTGGGCATTTGCCTTCAGCTCAGGTCATGACCTCGGGGTCCTGGGATCAAGCCCCGTGTCAGGTTCCCTGCTCAGCGGGGAACCTGCTTCTCCCTCCCCGTCTTCTCCTCCCCCCACCCATGCTCACGCTCTCTCTCTCTTTCTCAGCCTCTCTCAAATAAATAAATACAATCTTAAAAAAAAGGAAAATGGTACTTTAGTTGAGCTATATGCGTGACTTTGGGTATCTGACTCCAATGGCAAGGTGGACAGTGATAATTTCCCACAGAGAGAAGATGGAGTTTGCTGGCAAAGATAATAATTTATCTCTTCGTATGTGCTTGAACTGGAGGTGCTCCTGGGACACCCAGAAAGGAGAGAAAAGAATTTGGGGAGCAAGTGTGGCAATGTTGGACACGTGCAGGCTCTAAACTAGTGACTGGGCCTGGTGGGCAGCTCACGGAGGCAGGACAGAGCTTCCACTAACTGGAAATGTTTCTCACCCTGGGATGCAGTGCTCTTCAAGCTTCATCCGTGAGATGGAGCGTCTTCCAAGTAATTTTAAAGTCAACTGAAACAGCAGAATAATAAGAATAAGAATAAGAACAAGAAAAAGAATAAGAATAAGAATGAGAATAAGAATAAGAAGAATTACTTTCCAGCTCAGATATTTGGGGAGTCACACTTGACAAATTAATATAACCCTCCACTGTAACTGCGTAATAATTAGACTAAACATGAGGAGACCAGCCTTTGCTTGTCATCAAAATAAATACTAAAAAATAATCTGTATTCTTTGTCACGGGGGAGGAGACTATTTAAAAAATTATCTGGGGCGCCTGGGTGGCTCAGCCGATTGAGTGTCTGACTCTTGGTTTCCGCTCAGGTTGTGAGGTCAGGGTCCTGAGACCAGCTCCGCGTCGGGCTTCGCGCTCAGTGCCGAGTCTGCTTGAGACCCTCCCTCACCCTCTGCCCCTTCCCCACCTACTCTTGCACTTTCTCTCTCTCAAATAAATAAATAAATAAATAAATCTTTAAAAAAAAATACAAAATTACCCAAAACTTGAAAATAGTGTCCAAAGGTGAGTAGCATGTCCTTTCAAAGGCACAAAGGGGTGAAAGTTCACTCAGGGTTTATCCAGGTCGATGCGCTCTGGCTCGGGCTTCACTGCTGAGGCTCTAGAACAGATGCCTGGCCCTTTGCAGGAACATATGCACTATAAATTTTTGTTCAGTTATAAGGTTTTTTTTTCCATACTCATTAAATTTTCTAAACATGATTTAAAGCATTTCCCCACAAAAAGCTGTTGTAAATTCAGCATGTACCTTGTGATTAAGGAAATATTGTACTAGTTTGGTTGAATTTTACTTATATCCTCTTAAGTAATCATATTAACTAATTCAACATTCTAATTTTCCATTTATCCATCTAAGACATTGACCGACGGCAGAATGATATCAGTGGCTGACATCAATCAAGCAATCAATTATAAAGCACAATTATGAGAACAAGGCTTGTCAGTGGATTTTAATTTTCTTCTCCAATGGAGTGACTGTTTTGATTGTTAGATATCATGAAGCAAAAAATGTGCAATATTTGATTTTGATGGAACATTGACGTTTCATTTTTTTTTAAAGATTTTATTTATTTATTTGACAGAGAGAGAGAGACAGCCAGCGAGAAAGGGAACACAAGCAGGGGGAGTGGGAGAGGAAGAAGCAGGCTCATAGTGGAGGAGCCTGATGTGGGGCTCGATCCCAGGACTCTGGGATCACGCTCTGAGCTGAAGGCAGATGCTTAACAACGAGCCACCCAGGTGCCCCTGACGTTTCATATTTTGAAATTACATAGTAGTAGCTATAAATTTTAAAAATATAGATTAAATGCCTTTGGGTACATGCTATTGTTCTAGATATGGCCTCATAAAGCAAGAAGAGTAAATGGTCCTTTGCTAGTTAGTTACATGTCTTGATTTTGAGGCTAATTCAGGCTTCTTGCTTCTCTTCCTATTAAGAGCCGGTGGGATGAGAGTTTAAAACCTAGGACTGGGACACCTGGGTGGCTCAGTTGGTTAAGCGTCTGCCTTGGGCTCAGGTCATGATCTCAGGGTCCTGGTATCGAGCCCCACATTGGGCTCCCTGCTCAGTGGGGAGCCTGCTTCTCTCTCTGTCTGCCACTCCTGCTGCTTGTGGGCTCTCTCTCTCTGACAAATAAATAAATTAATCTTAAAAAAAACAAAAACCATTAGAACCTCCACTTGAAGGTGAGCTGAGAATAGATAATGAAAGTACCTGAAAATTAACCTAGCTGCTTTTTAATATTTCTGAGAACAGACGGTTACAATAAATGGTCAGTTAAAGTACATGTTTCTCCCCCATTTCATGTTGATAATGGAAAGCAAGCTGTAAGGTTATACATGTGAACATATTCTGAGTAGAAGGGAATATTTGAGCAAAGACCTACAGTTCCTTGTTTACTCTTTACAGGCAATAATGAAACCAGAAACTATGGGAAGGTTTCCTTCGGGAGAAGAGGATAGGACACTTCTTGGATATCTTTGTCCACGTTTTCTCCAGATTGTTTCTCATTCCATCAGAGTGAGATGCCCGCCCTTGCTGTTGACATGTTGCGTGTGCGGTGGCAGCTCTGGATTGGCTCCATGCCGGGAACTCGTGGGATGTAAGATCCTGAAGGACATCAGTTATTAGGAATCCAAAGGGGGAAGAGTTGGTGCTGATGGACAAATGCAGCACCCGGATTTAGAAAATGAGGAGAAAGAGTGCAATTACTGATTTTAGTCCAGTCCACTGAATTCCAATTCCAAAAATGTTCAGAAAGCCACTTGTAAAAATCTCAAATGCTGAGAAACAACAGGTGTTGGGGAGGATGTGGAGAAAGAGGAACAGCTTTTGCACTGTTGCTGGGAATGCAAACTGGTGCAGCCAGTCTAGAGAACAGTGTGGCGGTTCCTCAAAAAGTTAAAAATAGAGCTACCCTATGACCCAGCAATTGCACTACTGGGTATTTATCCAAAGGATACAAAATGCTGATTTGAAGGGGCAGCTGCAGCCTAATGTTTATAGCAGCATTATCAACAATAACCAAATTATGGAAGGAGCCCAAGTGTCCACTGACAGATGAATGGATAAAGAAGATGTGGTGTATACAATGGAATAGTACTCAGCGATCAAAAGGAATGAGATCTTGCCATTTGCAATGATGTGGTTGGAACTAGAGGGTATTATGCTCAGCAAAAGAAGTCAGTCAGAGAAAGACAACTATCATATGATTTCACTCATATGTGGAATTTAAGAAACAAAACAGATGAATATAGAGGAAGGGAAGGAGAAATAAGATAAAAACAGAGAGGGAGGCAAAGCATAAGAGACTCTTAACTACAGAGAACAAACAGAGGGTTGCTGGAGGGAAGGTGTGTGGGGGGATGTGTTAAATGGGTGATGGGCATTAAGGAGGGCACTGGGTGTTACACATAAGTGAGGAATCACTAAATTCTACTCCTGAAACTAATACCACACTATATATTATCTAACTTGAATTTAAATTAAAATAATTTTTTTCAACTTGGACTATCTACTTTTTTGTGTGTATGCCCTATATTTATACACGTATATTGTTGCATATATATGCTCCTGGGTTAATATTATTGTAAAACATACATGAAAAACAAAAATATGAAAGAATGAAATAATATTTTAAAATAATTCTCATTTAATTTCATCTATTAATGGGAAAAAAAGCATTTTACTTTGTGATCGATTATGCTTCACTATTTCACAAGATCTTTATTTAACACTATGATAATTATTCAAAGTCTGGTATCAAATTTGGTTTCCTTCTGTGCTTGTTTTCATTACTGAAACTTGCCTGCATTGCTGAAAAAGATATTTTTCACAAAAATGGAGGAATGAATGGCTTGTCTTTAAACTCAAAGATTCTTTGAAGTACTCTGCACTGAAAATCACCCCTGCACCTGTACGTGTGCTGTACAAGAGATTTTCAGGGTCACTCCGCATCTCCTTACAAAACTTCTGTGGTGATCACACAATTTAAGACAGTGCTATCCATAACCCCCATGCACGTGAACGGGGGGCTTCACAGGGGCCACTGTCAGCCCTGGGGGTGCCCGCTCTGCTGCACTTTCCATCAGGGACACGCAGCCAGCTAAGGCACTGACCTGTGTCTACCAAGCTATTAGATATTAGCAAAAATTCTGTTTTGTTTCTGTTTATGTAAAAAAAAATAGGTACAATCAGAATTCTTCATATTTCCCTGCAACCTCATGGACTGACTCACATATATCCCAGTTTGGAGACTGAAGCTCCAGGCAAAGGGAGGTGTCAAGCACTCAACAGGTTGTAAAGGGTCCGTCACCGAGCCTCAGGCTTATAACTTAGCATGATGGTGGTAAGGGTTACCCTGCGAGGGGGCTGCTTGGCACGCTGCCAAGCCCCGAGCCATAACTGCAGTACACCAGGTCCCAGGAGTGAGGGCAAGTGAACAAATTCCTCACTGACCCACTGGGGATGAATGGAAACAACCCTAATCGTTTTTAGGGTTTTTTTTCTTATGAACTCAGGGATTATGCAGGACCAGACTAAATGGCTACAGATGTTCAATTCTGCACAGAGCTGTTGATGGGTAGGGACTTGCAATAGTAAGTCACTGAGAATATCATTTTGAATGTCCTTTATCAGTTCCAAAATATGGGATCTTAAGCAAAGCACATAACTTCCTTAGGTCTCAGCTTCCTCTTTTAAAGTGAAGGGGTTAGAAGAGGTGATCCTTCTCAAAAAAAATCCCTTAATTCTACAAAATAAAAAGAGAGCCCATGTTAACTTCCTCTGCAAATTTAGTTCCATTCATAAATGTTATCTGTTGTCTTCTTAATCCTTTATTTTAAAACAAAGCAAAGAAAGAATAGGTAATATTTTTCTACAGTCCTTTATCCATACCCCATAGTTGTAGCTGTGTTGAGGAATTCAGAACTGTTTGGACACAGACATGGTGCACATATCAACCATTATGAAATGGCAGTGGGGTCTGGAGCAGACCCTGTAATCACTCACGCTGATGTTTCCACAGTGAAACGTGCGAGTTTTCACACTAAGTAGGATAAAGACTGAAAACAGTCTCACATCCGTTCAGGTCAAGTTTTACAGTCAAAAAGTTTGCGGGGGGCAGAGCAGGGCCTGGAAACCCGGCTTTGCCACGCTGGTATGGGTGACCGCAGGAATCTCTATTCTTCGTAAGATGTAACACCAGTTTCTAGAATATTTCATACTCTTTTGTAGTTTTGCCTTTATAGTCCAGTACCTTCTATTCCATAGACAAAATGGCAAAGCCAAATAAAAGGAGTGGCTGTTTCTACGCAGCAATTGATCCCTCAACCCAACCAATTCAGCTTGAGAACTTGGACTGTGTTTGCCTTTTGCCGACTGTGGGTAATCCCAGGGGAGTCTGTAAATACAACCAATGGGTGGAAATGCTTCTGGTGCTCTGTCTACCTGCATGCTGCCTGTGGGGGGACATAGATACCGTCAGATGACAGACTTCTGAGACTCGAGAGAAGAACGAGGAGGCATTATCTGACTGTACAGCTCTGATGGAATCCTTGGTCTTCACTTCTGAGCTTACACTTCTGCCGCCGGAGCACGGGTGGGAGGCAGAGGGGTTATTGCTGTTTACTGAATATTTATGAAGTGCCAGGCACACTTATGTCCTCCTTAACTTCCCATCTTTTTTCGTACGGTCAGCATTATTTCCCAGTGTTACCGGCAAAGGTATTACATTTCAGAGACGATGAGAAGCTTGCCCAGTGTAACTCGGATTGTAAGTGGCAGAGTCAGAACTTGAACCCATGCCCCTATCCTTAATCACTGCTCCCACCGCCCAGAATCCACTGCCTTGTGGATCGACAATCTCTTCTCCATCCCGAGGAGTGCGCTGTTTGGATTCTGATCTCTGCATTTGAACCCGAGACCCACCACTGCTTCTCTGTCTAAAAAGTGAGCGTGAACAACAATGCACTGATCTCAGAGCCGCCGTGGGGATTGAATGGAATTACCGCGCAAAGCATTTACTGCAGTGATTTGTGCTTAAAAACGTTCGCTATTTTTATTATTAGACAGCTCCCAACTTACACATGGATTGAGCTCCAATAGCTCATTTTACGTTCTGTTGTTTGAACTCCGAACGTATTTGCCCACGTAAAGAATATCAGGCATTTGATTTGATTAATGTAAATACTCCCTAGTGTTGCTGACAGAGCAGGAGCCAGGGGATGTGCCTCCCCGAGGCGGGGGCTCCGCAGCGTGGGAAGAGGGCAGGGCCCCTCTACCCTCTCCCTTTCTGCCTGAAAGCAGGACATACATTTCCTTCTGTGCAGGTGCCCCCCTGCAAGGAGACAGAAAGTCAGCACCGAGAGGGGTCTGCATAAACAAACCTGACTAAGTAACCCTTGTTTTCCATTAATTTCCCCCATATACCTACCTTCCCATAATTTACTGCCCACAGAGGCCCAAACCTCTTTTATTTGTCTTGTCACTTTCCCCCGTTTATTGCCCTCTGTTAACATGGTATATAAGCTCCCAGCCTCATTGCTTTTTAGGGGTTTCTTCTTTTTTGTGAGACTCCCTGTGTGTATATGAAACAAACCTTTCTCCTGTTCATGTGTCTTTTGTCCATTTAATCCACATGTCCCAGTCACTAACCTAAGAGGGTGGAGGAACCATTCTCCCCCCCACACACACACTTCTAAGCGGGCAAACACATGTTGACCTTCACGGCTCTCTTGTCCCTCACCTCCTGCCTCAGGATACAATCCTCCCTCCTCCCCACAATCCTCCCCTTCCCTTCCCTTTTTAAAGCCCAGGGTGGGGGGGGGAAGCTCCTTGCGTGCTCCAAACTCCCCAGTATGGGGCCCTGCGTTCTCTCACGTGCCCCTGGCTGTGTTATGTCTATTTACTCTCAAAAGTGATTCACTTCGTGCTGATTCCTACTCAGTAATCCTGGATACTAGGTTAATGTGACGTCAGTCTCAAGAGAATCGTACTGCAATAGTGGGCTCTTGGGAAACTCAGTTCTTGACTAAACCTAAGGAGAATGGTGACATTTGGGCGCTACAGGCAGGCTAGAGGACCAGAGTCTGCATATGGGGGAGGAGAGATGAGGGTCAGCTCGGGGGCAAGAGAGATGAGGGGCGGAAGGTGGTCCTCACCAAGGCACAGGCGAGTAAAGCAGCACCAGCTCAACAAAGGGTAACAGCAGAGGGGGGCCAGGGGCCCTATGCCAGCACCCCTCCCTCCCTCCCCGCCCCGCCCCGCCCCTGCGGGAAGTCCAGGCGGCCAGGGAAAGGTCGGGAAGCTTCTGCTAGGGAGTCTTGAGGTGGAAACTGGGAAGGATATTTGCAGCAGAAGCTCAGAGCGCTGTTCGCGGCGGGAGAGAACATCTTCTGCTCAGCGGAGAGAACATGGTCTGCACGGTCTGTGGGGAGGCCGTGAGGGGTGTGCGCTGCCTTCAGACCGCTACCTCCAGAAGTCCGTCCACTAAGTGGCCGAATACCGGCCATTTCTGTTGCCTCGTGAGGGGAAACTCACTCTGTATCAAAGAGGAGGCGACCGGGTTCTGTTCTGGTTCTCAGGTAGGAGACCCATTCTCCTCCCTCATTTCACACAACAAGAGGCACTCAGAGGAAGGGTAGTTATTTCTTTTTTGGGGCGCGTTAGGTTAAAATGGTGCTTGAGTGAGGCGCGCCTGCGTGGCTCAGTCGGTTAAGTGTCTGAGTCTCGGTTTTGGCTCGGATCATGATGGTGATGGAGCTCGGTGCTCAGCTCGGCATCCTCTTGAGATTCTTTCCAGCTTCCCCACCCCAGCTCACACGCTCCCACTCTCTCTAAACTAACTAAACAAATAAAATCTAAAAAAA